>NC_072827.1:7324166-7670000 GCF_027744805.1 Dunckerocampus dactyliophorus | reverse complement strand
GCAGTTAATTGGTTCCAGACCTGACCGTGAAAAGTGAATTTCTGTGAAGTGGGATTCCTTGTTTTATAATGGAATATTTTGGTAGTTGGAGCATAGAAAACTTGTTTATGACCTTCTAAATACAGTTTTTAACAATATTAGAGCCCTCTAGTCATGAAATAACACTCCTATAGTCACTTTTACAAACCCATTACCCAATATAGTGGACATAAGAAAAAATAAGACCTGTAAAGCGTGTTAGGGATCATTGTGCCTGTTGCGAGATCATTTAAACCTGTAATAAAAGCCTGTTGTTCCTGACATCAAGTCTGGTGTATGGATGTGACGATCACTAGTATTAGTAACTACTGCGGTAAAAACTACTGTTAGTAGAACTGTCCATCCATCCATTTTCTATGCTGCTGGTCCTCACTAGGGTCTCGGGGGTATGCTGGAGCCTATCGCAGCTGACGAGAGGCGGGGTACAACCAGGACTGGTCGCCAGCCAATCACAGGGCACATATAGACAAACAACCATTCACACTGACATTCATACCTATGGACAATTTAGAGCAGCCATCCGTCCGGAAATGGAGCCAATGATGGCCCTTTACGGACCCGTGACCAATTAAAGCAATTGGAAAATATAATAACATAAAATCATGCCCGCAGACCAATCGCAGCGTCAGTTTGCATGCGTAATTACTTGAGTTATTCCGGTTACCTCACAGCAAACGCAATGACGTCACTGAAAGGTGAGGTAAAAAAGAGGAATTGTGTGACAAATTCAGGCAAATTCCAATGTAAGCTACAACAATAACAACAAATTCTGAAAATTGTATGTAGTGTTGCTTATTTGTTAAAGAGACACTTATTAAATTTATTATTACGGTAGTTTTTCTCTGAGAAACTGGTGCAGTTTTATTTAACTTAAAAATAAGCCTCTTGTGTTCATTAATTGTTTGTACAGTCAAACTTTTTATTATGTATGTGAAAGTCGGTTTTGTTTTCTTTTAAATGCAATTTAGGGTGTCAAAAATAAGTGTGTTGTAGGGCAGTGGCAATTATTTTTTTGTCATGCCCCCCTGGGGTGACAGAAATATTTTCGCACCTCCCGATATGAAATACTATTGAGAAAGTGATCATATCTATTTATTTATCTGTACTGTACAGACTGAACTGAAAAAGTGCAAAATGCAACAAACTGGAGAGCAATGAAGCATACAAGCATATTCAAGAGACAAATGCATGCAGAGTAAGACAAATTCAGACATGTTGGCAGGTCTGCACTAATATTGAAAGTCCTCCCCGCCCCTCATGCCCATCCTGACAGTTCACAGCACTGCCTCCGGGGGGGCTCGCCCCACTATTTCAGAAACACTGTTGTAGAGTGATGTGCCGGTTTCGTTGCATTTGATATTCATATGAGCTAGTCTGTTTGACGCAATTTAAGACAAAATAAGGCTCTGACCATCGCTGTGGGAAAAAAAGCATAAATGGAACTTAGGCAATTTTAATTGAAGACCCCTGATTTTAATTAACCTAACATGCATATTTTTGCAGATGAGATAATTAAATTGTTCATAATAAATGTTTCCGACCATAATGTAAGGTGCATACTTTTCTGCATTAATATTATTGTTATATAGCCTACTTTAGAACAAAGTGACATTTATTGCAAAACAACTGTAATAAATAACAGCTTACAACCAGCACTTTAACATTTCTAAAAATAAAACATTTATCAAATATGCATATGAAATAGAAATGAAATATAGAAATATAACAAATGTATAAACCCAATCGAGCATTATTTCAAGGTTTAAAAACCTCCCTGTTTTGGCCCCGCTCTCCTCCTGTCTTTGATGTTCTCTGATTTGTTGTAAGAAAGTCCAGACTGGCATTTTGTTGCATTTGACTTTTCCATACTGGGATTACAGCTTCCGAATGATCCTGGAGTGCTGTGTGATGTAGTAGAGGGCTCAACATGTCCTGCAGGAATGAAACATACACATAATTGATGGGCCACAACTATTAACTCATTGTAAATACAGTCGTAATTGTAATAGTAGTATAGTAACAGTGTGCTGAAAACAAATATATACTGATGGTAAGAAGAATAACTACATGTATGTAGTTGGGATAACTTTAGATTCCAAAAGTTGAATAAAGTTTGGTAATTTGTTGTGCTGTCCACGTAAGATCATGTTGTTTACATCTTTTATTTAGCTCACTTCCTGACCATCCATACTGTATGCTGAATACAATAAACATATCTCACCATGGGTATTGTTGGTGGGCTAGGGTATCTATAATTTACAACAAACAGGCTTGTGCTGCGTTACATGAGTGATTTGATAGCTAACATAAACGCCAACCTCACAGTACACTTCAGTAATGTAGAGTCCCCTCGCTAGCGATCGATTTTAAAATACAACTTACAATTAACAGGCTAAATGTGATCGCTATCTAATCATTGTCTAATCATTTCTGAAATGCAGTAGATTGTAGTGAAGTTGGATATTGGTGTTACAGACTAGTTATAACTAGCGACAACCAACAATTCAAAACAAAGTAGTAGCAAAAGATTGAATATCTACTAAAACATGAGTGACGATGTTGTGAAAATCAATTATTCTGCTCAACTACTTAGATTTATATGCTTCTTTCGGTCTCCGCTCTGTCTTCCTTTAGCTGGAGTGTAGTATACTCCGCCCACCCCTTGGTTTTAAGTCTCGTCCCCGGCCAAACTTGGTTTCTAGGGCTGTACACCCCTTAACACATACCGTTGTGGCATGGATTCTTGTAAACTTGCAAAACCTAGGGATAAGGGCTATGTAGTAGAATTGGGATTTGGCCCTTGTGACCAGTGTAGAATACTACATATCACAATGCCAGTGTATTTTATGTGTCTTCTGAATCCCTTATATTTGTATTGTACTTCATCTAGCCATTTTTATGCTTGAAAATGTTTCATTCAGGCAAAAAAAAAAAACAAAAATTTGCTTAATTATGCACATTTTTGACATTTTGGCCGCATCCAACCACAAAACAGCATGATTTAGTAATATATTTTAAAAGACTGTGATAGAGTTAGGCTTGTGACTATAGTCCATAAATCAATTAATCGCACGATAAATAAAAACAAACACGATAATTTTGCCGGCCTCGATAAATTGCCATGTGCATGCATGTTTGTTGGCACAAGTGAGTGTCATCAGGAATAACAATTTGTTTTTGTCTTTTTTGTTTATTTTATTATGTTGTTTGTTATTTTTTTTTTTTTAAAGCTCTTGACATTCCAATTATGTTAAATACTCTTGCTTTTGATATGGTGTACTCTCATCATTATGCCATGTTATCATTACATTCATGAAAAACGGGTCCCAAAATAATGTTGACAATAATGTAGTTTATCTGCAATAATTTGTAGGACAGTTGTGGTCCAGCAGAATTTATCGTGATGAGCCTAGATAGAGTGAAGCCACGAAATTCGAAGCATGAAGGGGCAAGGGATTTACTGTAATAGTATTCCCCGATGATGGTGATACAAATATAATTTCAAATCAAGCCATGTGGAGTGTCCAGGAAATATGCATATCGTGATGAGGCGGTGGGTGGAGCAAACTGGATGTTGACAGACGTATTTTTCAGTCGTTTTGTTTGTTAGCCATACTTAAGCAGCACTCAGGCGTTGGATGTTTTTTAAGCTGGGCTTAATGAAGGTGTTACTCAAATAGATGTTTCAGTATTTGGACATTACACATGTTCTAGCTACCATCAATGGCCCAGAAATGTGTATTTGCTGTTGTGTGACACTGCCGGGTGTAAATATATTTAGACGGAGGCAGACGGAATGGGTAAACGGCAGAATGAGACAGAACCTTTATGAACAAAATGTCAACATTTTTTTCCATTTTTCCTCTCTCCACAGGAAAGACGACTGTGCGAGGACCCAAAATAAGTGATTATTTTGACGTAAGTTTGTCAGTTTGAGTCACTGAAAGGAAGTGCTGAGAGAATTGTTCAATATCTGACGACCTTATTTGTTGACACTTGAGAAGAAAAGTAGTGAAACAAAAAGAAGCGCTGTCAGATCGGCTACTCCCAAGTGTTTGCAATGATGTCATCGCTTCTTTCTTTGTCCTTTCTAGTTCCAGGGAGGAAATGGGTCCAGTCCGGTGAGAGGCCTCCCACCAGTTATTCGTTCCCCTCAGAATTCCCACTCACACTCCGCTCAGGGCGCTGCTGTAAGTTGTGCCCCAAAACTGCTGTGCTCCATTTGGAATTTGGCCGTCTCAACACCAGCACTATCTCTTCAGTTGCAGGGTAGACAAAACAGCTCATCTCCCACCAGTCTGTCCTTTGGCGAGCACATGGCACATCCAAAACAACTAGCAGTCAAACTGGTTCAGGTGAGGGACTTTCTGGTCATCACGCCACATTGTAGCCCTTTACAATCCACTTGAGTGAAACCTTTTACACTTTTTTTTTGTTGTTGTTTTTTATCAGAAATATTTTTATTGAATTTTGACAAAGTAAAAAACAAATGCACACAATGTTTGCTGGTAGTTTAGGCAGAGAACGAGAGTGTGAGAAAACAAAAACAAAAACAGCAAAATAACAAACAAAAAACCCCAACACAAAAACACCCACAATGTAAGCCACACACAGCCCAAAAAGACAGAGGTCCGAGTTTGGTAGGACAACCAAATGCAAAACAACCAAAGCAAATACACAAGTGAGTTAAACGACAGATGACAGCAAATAGGCCAGAGCGGGAAAGCTATTGGGGAACTCAGGTAAATTTAAAGTTGTGGAAATATACTAAGAAAGGTCCCCAGACATTTTGGAATTTTTCTTTGGCATTACAAATTGAGTAATGAATTTTCTCCAGATTTAAACAAGACATGACATCTCTCAGCCACTGAGCGTGAGTGGGCGGAGTGGCATCCTTCCACTTTAACAGAATTGCCCGTCTGGCCAAGAGGGAGGCAAAAGACAAACTTCGTTGTCGTGTGGGGGTCAAACGCAAGTCGGGTTCACCTGTGGTGCCAAACAGTGCTATTAAAGGGTTGGGTTGCAAGGGTAAATTGCTAATTACAGAAAGTGTCTGAAAGACTTCCCTCCAATACTTCTCCAGACTAGGACAAGACCAAAACATGTGGATAAGTGTGGCATCCTCCCTCTTACACTTGTCACAACAGGGATCCACCTCTGGATATATACGGGCTAGTTTGGATTTTGACATATGAGTCCTGTGTACAACTTTAAATTGTAGCAAGCTATGGCGGGCACAAATAGAGGTTGAATTGATCATTTTAAAGATTGTATGCCACATGTCACCTGTCAAAGACATATTTAGGTCTTGCTCCCATGCTGTTTTAATGTTAGTAAGAGAGGTCTGTCTTATGTCCAACAGTTTAACATAAACAGTAGAAATTAACCCCTTGTGTGATGGTTGCAAGTCCAGAAGTGCATCAACAATGTTCGTACCAGGAATCTCAGGGAAATTTGGTAATCGACTGTAAACATAGTGCCTAACCTGAAAGTACCGAAAGAGATGGGACTTTGGAAGATTATATTGTTCCGTTAATTGCTGGAATGACATGAACGTATTATCGATAAACAGGTCTCGGAGACACAATATGCCTCGTCTACGCCACTCCCGGAACCCCAGATCCAGCAAGGAAGGTTGGAAAAGATGATTGTCTGAAATGGGGCTAAAAAGGCAGAGATCTTCAAAACCAAAATGTCTCCTAAACTGGGCCCACACCCTCAACGTATGCCAGACCACCGGATTATCAATACGTTTGCTTGACGGAAAAGGGAGTGCAGATCCAAGTAACGCTAGAATAGAAACATTTTTAGCCACATTCAACTCCATCTCCACCCATAAAGGCCGGTCTGGACGGTACTGATAGTATGACCAGAATATGACCCATCGAATATTGGCTGCCCAATAATAACAGCGAAAGTTAGGCAACGCCATCCCACCCTCTTGCTTAGGTTTTTGTAGATGAATTTTATTCAACCTAGGACGCTTGCCCTTCCAAATATAGGAAGATATGACCGAGTCCAAAGTATCAAAAAAAGACTTTGGGATGAAGATTGGGATGGATTGAAAAAAATATAGAAATTTGGGAAGAATGGTCATTTTAATGGAGTTGATTCGACCGGCCAAAGTAGTGGAAAGTGGCGACCACTGCGTCAGACACTGCCTCGTGTGGTTTAATAGACTCAAAAAATTTTCTTTGAAAAGACTCTTATGTTTTTTTGTAACTGTGATGCCCAAATAAGTAAATTTATTTTCCACAATCTTAAAAGGAAACGATGCGTACACTGATGCTGGCGCCCCCTCATTGACAGGTAAAATTTCAGATTTATTCAGATTAAGTTTATATCCTGAGAACTGACCGAAATTCTTCAGAAGCAGTAGCAAAGCAGGTAAAGATCTGTCTGGATGTGAAATGAAGCTTAATAAGTCATCTGCATATAGCGCCACCTTGTGCTGTACTCCATTCCTCCAAATGCCAGATATGTTGTCACAGCTGCGAATTGCTATGGCAAGGGGTTCTATGGCCAAATCAAACAATAAGGGACTTAAAGGACAACCTTGTCTCGTTCCCCGGTAAAGATTAAATGGTTGTGACACCTGAGAATTAGTGAGGACGGAAGCAGTGGGACATAAGTAAAGTAATTTTATCCAGGTAATGAAATTTGCACCAAAGCCGAATTTGTGTAAGACCGCAAATAAATATGGCCACTCTATACGGTCAAAGGCCTTCTCCGCGTCTAAAGATAGCACACACTCCATGGACCCATCAGAAGGGAGGTACAAGATGTCAAACAACCGGCGCATATTGAAATTAGAATATCGATTTTTTACAAAGCCCGTTTGGTCATCTGATATAACCAGGGGTAAAATGTCCTCCAATCTTTTGGCCATTATCTTGGCCAGAATTTTAGCATCCACGTTTAGTAATGAAATTGGCCTATATGAGGAGCACTCTGAAGGGTCCTTGTCTTTTTTCCCAATAAGGGTGATACATGCTTCATAAAATGAAGCTGGAAAGGTACCGCGCCTGAATGAGTCGGACAGCACAGTACTCAACTGTACGGAGAGAGATTGGGAAAAAGCCTTAAAGAATTCTGCAGGAAAACCATCGGGACCTGGAGACTTCCCAGACTGGAGTGATGAAATAGCTTGTGCAATCTCCTCCTTTGTTATAGGTCTGTCAAGTCTACTTTTACTATCGAAAGGAATCTTGGGGATGTCTAATTGGTTCAGAAAAACGTTCATGAGTGCCGAGTTATTTGATTCAGAGGCATAAAGCTGAGAAAAGTAATTTCTGAATGTTTGATTTATTCTTTCATGATCTGAAGTAAAATTCCCATCCTCCATTTTGATCTTTACAATGTGTCCCTTAACTTTAGTACCTCTCAACTGGTTTGCCAATAGCTTCCCTGCTTTCTCACCATGAACATAAAACAGAGTCTTACTTGCAGAAAGTTGACGCTCAGCGATGTAAGTTGAAGCCAGATTAAATTGAGTTTGGAGTTCTACACGCCTTTTGTATAAATCGGGATTCGTAGATTGAGAATACTGATGATCCAATTTCTTAATCTTATCTGCCAATTCTAGTCGCTCTTGGTGGGCCTCCTTTTTCATTTTAACAGAATAAGAGATAATTTGACCCCTTATATAAGCCTTAAAAGTATCCCAAACTACTAAGCTAGATATATCTGGGGAGGAATTTGTCTGGAAAAAAAACAATATTTGCTCTTCGATAAATTTCACAAAATCGCTCTCAGAAAGAAGAGTTGAATTGAAGCGCCAGTGCTTGTTAATCCGAGGGCGATTTGGGAGAGCAAGGGAAAGTACAACTGGGGCATGATCTGATATTACTATACCCTGGTAGGTACATGAGCGAACACATTGCAAAAGATCATTATCAAGGAAAAAATAGTCAATCCTGGTGAAGGTATGGTGAACGTGAGAGAAGAATGAATACTCCCTTTTGTTTGGATGGAGGAGACGCCAGACATCAGAGACACCAGAATTTGATAAAAAGGACTGAATATATGAGGCCGATCTACTGTTTGAAACCGGGTTAGGAGAAGAACGATCTAGCACTGGATCCAAAAAACAATTAAAATCCCCACCTAGTATGAGAGCGTGTGAGCCCAGGTCCGGAAGAAAGGAAAAAAATTGTTCAAAAAAATTCACGTCATCCACATTCGGAGCATAAACATTGGCTAGCACTAACATTTTGTTATAAACCTTCCCTGAGACGATAACGAAACGACCATTCACATCTGATATAACATTGTGATGCACAAAAGGAATGTTTTGGTCAACAAGGATTGAGACCCCCCTGGCCTTTGCTTGAAATGAAGAATGAAAATGCTGGCCCCTCCACTGTGCCATTAAACGTGAACTGTCAGAACCACGAATATGAGTCTCCTGCAAAAACACAAATGCTGCTTTAAGTTGCTTTACATGTGCAAATACCCTCCTTCTTTTAACGGGATGATTTAAACCCTTGACGTTCCAGCTAACAAAATTTAGTGAATCATCCATTATCAATCAAAGGTGCAAGATGGTTAGTATAAAAAGTGCAATACTTGGAACATACAAGGTAAATTAAAACAAAAACTGGCTGTGTGTGGCATATGCAAGTTAACCTCTTCAAAGTAAAACAAAAATCCCACCCCACCTCCCCCAACACGGCTGCCCAAAAACAAAGCAGCAAGCTCTTCAAAACAACCATACTTATTCCAATACAATCTTCCTGTCACTCACGAATCTTCAGCTCCTCTGTAAATTATTAAACAGCACTCAACACTCCTAGGAGCCGGGTCCCTGAAAACCGTCTTGTGTACCTATACAATTGTAGCGGTATGTAAACAAGGTAATACTGGAACTTGAGGTAGAAACTTCCAACGTGAAACAAGGCACTAAGATGTTTCCTTCATAACCAAGTGCGAAAGGGGAAATTCCCTGAAACAAAATAGTGGGACATACTCACATTACAGTGACATCAAGTATAACAAGAGCTATGAAAAAAAAATGTCCTGTGAATAGCCCGGTAACGGTTACGTCGCTACCAATCACACGTAGGGCACCGTCCACAAAAAAAAGTACATTTTAAGATGACTTAGGAAGTCCATCAAGGTATTTCTGCGCCTCGTTAACCGAAGGTAGCCACTTTTTGTCTCCGCCGGGAAGTGTAATACGGAGCCGTGCAGGATACAGAAGCGATGGTCTGAGGCCTCTGTTGTAGAGCTCCGCCATGACATCCCTGTACTCGGCTCGCTGGCCCAGAACTTCAGGACAGTAATCCTCCACCACTCGAATTTGCTGGCCACGGTACTCGAGCTTCCCTCTGCGTCGTGCCTCACGGACCAAAAGGTCCTTGGTTTGGTAGCGGTGTAGACGAATAATAACAGGTCGCGGCCTCTGCCCCTGAGCTGGCTTAGCCATTAGCGACCGGTGGGCTCTGTCAATCTCCGGCGAAGACGGTAGAGTCTCCTCTCCAAAGACCTCGACCAGCAAGTCAGCGAAAAAGGTTGTAGGTCGACCACCTTCCACAGACTCGGGTAAGCCCAAGATTCGAATATTTTGTCTTCTACTTCGGCCTTCGAGGTCAACGACTTTAGCCGAGAGCTTGGTATTGCTCTCCTGCAGGCCAGAGCAAATATTTTCCAATTCCCGCACACGCTGGCTCAGGTCATCTGCTGCCAACTCAAGGGAAGACAGCCGCTGGCCATGTTCACTCACGGTGGCACAAACTTGGTCAAATTTGTTTTCCAGCTGATTAAACGATTCTTTAAAGTCTCCTGCTAGCGACTGTCTGTGTTGGTCAAGTAGCTCGGAGATCGCTTCCATCGTCAGGCTAGTAGGCGAGTCTTTTTTTGCCGCTAGTTTGCCCCGCTGTGATGCCATTTGAAACAAGCCCGGGTAAAGTAGATGTAAACTCTCCAAAAAAGAGCAAAAAGAAACGTCGGAATGAGGAGTGAAAGAGTGAAAATGATAAAATAGAAGCGGAGCTCTCGCTCTTGCGTCTACTCCATGCAACCGTCGACCGGAAGTCCCTTTTTTGTTGTTGTTTACCGCTCCAGACGGACCTCACAGTGTTGAAGTTGGCTGCCCTTGAAAGCACCAAGAATCTCGACCTTGAGAAGAAGGAGGGGAGAATCGATGATTTGCTACGGGTAAGCAGCCAGATGCCATATTTTGTCTAAAATAAACTTTATACACAATAAGGAAAGCCTTTTTGTGTTTAATTTGTAGATTTTTAAATGACAGAACTGTGTATGTGTGCGCACGTGTGTGTGTGTCTTTTTTGTTTTTTTTGATAGGCCAACTGTGATCTCAGGAGACAGATAGACGAACAACAAAAATTACTTGAAAAATACAAGGAACGCTTGAATAAATGCATCACCATGAGCAAGAAGCTTCTCATAGAAAAGGTACATTTCAAGTTCCCTCTCATTGCCGCTTAGTTGTGCTAACCTCTGTGTGTTATGCTTGGGCAGAGCACCCAGGAGAAGCAGGCCTGTCGGGAGAAAAGCATGCAGGATCGTCTCCGCCTGGGTCATTTCACCACAGTGAGGCACGGAGCATCCTTCACTGAACAGTGGACAGATGGCTACGCCTTCCAGAACCTTGTCAAGTGAGACACGGTCACATTGTTGACATTGCTGGCAAGGTTTAGAACCAGATATCTTTAAAAAAATAAATAAAAGGTGTTTCAGCGCAGGCCGGCAGCCAGCCACAGCAATTGCAGCCATATTTCCGCGCATGCCGTGTACCCCGCCTGTCCGCACTGGGGGGAACTTACTTAAAAATGTTACTTACAATATCAAGCGCTTGTTGCAAGACGCTGAACCTGCATGCATTTAGCACCCAAATGGGGCACTGACAGCTGCTTGTTTTTTCCGTCCGGTGACTACCGTTTGTCAGCACCGGTGCCTTTATGGCTGCAGCGTTTCGATACGCATCCATACTGTTATGGTCGGCTTTGAGTATATTCTTTCCTGTGTCTATACAACCCGCTCAGAGGGCAGATAGCCCACCTTTGCGAACTGCTTCTCTTCCGATTTTGGATTTGGAATACCAATTAGTGTAGTGGATTAGTTCCACCTGTAACAACACAAAGGAAGCTAACAATCGAAAGAGTCGCCGACAGTTGCAGTTGTTGACATAGTCGCACATCTCGTCACACTTGTAACAAGCAAGGGTGTCCAAAGTGCAGCACAGCTGCAAATCAGGCCGTGGCACACTGTAGAAATGAAATTAAACTGCAAACATTTGAAAAATAGAGCAAAAGGCACGGGGTGTCCCGATCTGATATTGATATCGGGTTGATGTGAGCAAAAAAAAAAAAAACTGTATCGGATTATATCAGCCTGCATCTAAAATCTCCGATATTGACACTCGGATACAAGCAGTCGATTCAAGACTATCTAACAGCAGCCGGATAGAGCACACGCGATCACAACAACAGCGTGTGCTAACGTGTGAAGCATGGTGTAGTACTTTAATAACGTGTCACATTATTATTATTATTATTATTATTATTATTATTATTATTTATTTATTTATTTTTTTACTTTTAGACTCTTCAAGGTTGGCAGCTCTGCAAATACAGTATCTCATTTTCTTTCTTCCACAGACAGCAGGAGTGGATCAATCAACAAAGGGAGGACATCGAGAGGCAGCGAAAACTACTCGCCAAGAGGAAACCTCCATCCTCCAGTAGCTCGCAGGCACCGTCAACAAACTCTGAGCCAAAGCAACGTAAAACCAAGGCGGTGAACGGAGCAGAAAACGACCCTTTCCTGAAACCCAGCCTACCTCAGCTGTAAGTGCACATGGTGTTATGAACATACAGTAGAGTCATGGCCATTTGGCAGTCACTCACATTTTATGTTTGACTGACTTTGCAGCTTCAGAATTCTCTCCAAAAGCATGTGCTATGCAAACTGCACAAACGTCTGAAGGGTTTACATTATTACATATTATTGCCTTTGTGGCTGTTTTCAATAGAAGACACTGTAAGTAAAAACACTGAAGCAAGGACTGATAAGCATGCTGTGTACACAATCAAGTGTAGCAGTTGTAAAGCATGTTTAACGACCTGCAGCACCATAAATGTGCAAATGTTTCCGTTTGAAGCTAACAACTTGAGTTAACAAGTCTTTCCTTTTCTTTTTTTTTTTTCCTCCTGGAAAGGCTGACGCTAGCTGAGTACCACGAACAGGAGGAGATCTTCAAATTGCGACTTGGACACCTAAAAAAGGTTTGTCAAGTCGTTACCATGTCTACTAGCACAATATCTTATTATATTTAAAGTCAGGATATAATTAGGTGCAGCAAATCACTATCTTCTATATCCGAGGTCACAACTGGTCATGCGGCCAGTCTGCGTGCAAAAAATGTAAGAAACGCAGAAAGGACGCGCATGTGATGTGCTGATTTTTGAGCCACAGAATGGCCGCAGAGGTTCTTTGTCAAGTGTGTATGTACAGTATACAGTATGTATACAGGTACTACTCAGAAAATTAGAATATCCTGAAAAAGTTGTTGTATTTCTGCAGTTCAACTTAAAAGGTGAATTTGACATATTATATAAACAAAGAATATGCAAATCAATATATTTCAAGTTTTTATTTCTTTGGATTTTGCTGATCAGGTCTAGCAGCTTAAAAAAAACTTAAATTCATAAAGTCAGAAAATTAGAATATTACATAAAGTCAATGTAAAAAAAGGGTTTTAAATACAAAAATGCAAGGCCTCCAAAACTAAACTCTTGCACCTGTATTTAGTACTTGGTTGAGACCCCTTTTGCCTGAATAACAGCCTTTATCTGGCGTGGCATGGATGCTGCCAGTTTATGGCATATCTCAGGGGTTATGGAAGATCAGCATACTTCAGTTGTGGCCTTTAGCTGTTCTTTATTGTTTGGTCTCCTCCCGTACAGTTTCTCTTGACAGATTTTCTATGGGGTTCAGGTCAGGTGAGTTTGCAGGCCAATCAAACATGGTAATCCCATGGTCGTTGAACCAGGACTTTCTACTTTTAGCAGTGTGAGCAGGTGCCAAGTCCTGCTGGAAGATGAAGTCTGCATCTCCATAAAGCTGTTCCACTGAAGCCAACATAAAGTGCTCTAAAATGTCCTGGTAGATGGCTACGGTTATGTTTGACTTCATGAAGCACAGAGGACCAACACCAGCAGCTGACATGGATCCCCAAGTCATCACAGACTGGGGAAACCTAACATGCATCTTTTATCGTGCTCTTCTCCAGTCTTCCTCCAGACTCTGTGACCTTTGTTGCCAAATGAGATGCAAAACTTTCTTTCATCAGAAAAGAGGACTTTTGACCACTGGGCAACAGACCAGTCCTTCATTTCTCTTGCCCAGGAAAGGCGCCTCTGGTGCTGATTACTATTGAGGAGAGGTTTGACAACAGGAATTCGACATTTGAAGCCCATGTCCAGCATCCGCCTGCGTGTTGTTTCTCTTGAAGCAACAACTCCAGCATCGGTTCACTCCTTATGAATGGCCCTTTCTTGACAACCCTCTCCAGCCTGTGGTCATCTCTCTCTGGCTTGTACACCGTTTTCTTCCACACTTCTTCCTTCCACTTGACTGTCTACTCTCAACTCTCAATTCTCATTGACTCTCAAGTCAATGAGTTTTCTGCACAACTGTCAGATCAGGAGTCTTCCCCCCCCCATGTCTGAACTCTTCTGAGCCAACCTAAGACAGACTTTTTCAAGGCTCAGGACCCTTTTGCAGGTGTTTTGGATTACTTGCCTGATCAGAATTTGACTCTTTGAACCTACAGAACTGAAGCTTTTCACAGTATTCTAATTTTCTGAGTTTGTGCGTTTGTTGTTTTAATAAGCTGAAAGTCTTAATCAGCAAAGTTACAACAAGGAACTGCTTGAGAAATGTCAATTTGTGTGTCACGACTCAGTAAAATTTGTTGGTGTAATCTTTTATGTTAAATTGCCAAAATAAAACAACTTTTACTTGATATTCTAATTTTTTGGTTAGTACTTGTACATACATTGGTACGGCACGTGACATTACAGAAGCTTTATTGTAAAAAAAAATATATATATATATATATAAAATTGCGAGAGACATAGGTGTGCAGAACCAATTGTGTTTCCAGTACGGATCTGGCCGTGAGAACGGGTGTTTTTCCCATTTCTTGGCGGGAGGCTATCATTATTCCAATCCCAAAACCTGGAAAAGATGCATCAAAACCAACAAATTATCGACCTATCTCTTTGACCAGCTGCCAAACAAAGTGCGCATGTATGCTGTACTCATTACCTGTATTATCCTGTATGTATAAGTTATGAGCAACTTATAATGAATGATATGTTTTATGCTGAGAAAATGGGCTATTTTGAGAGATTTTTTTTTCAATTGAACAAATATTATTATTTAATATTAATATTTAAGCAAATATTTGCGGTGCCATGAATGCTGAATCGCAAATGTGCATGGATCCACTGTACTGTATGTGATTTGTGTTGAGCAAGCGGATGGACAAGAGGGTTTGATGAACTCATGACTCTGAATGTCTGTGTGTGTGTGTGTTTGTGCACTTGAATCTTTTTTATAGGAGGAAGCTGAGATCCAGGCGGAGCTGGAGCGTCTGGAGAGGGTGCGCAACCTTCACATTCGGGAACTGAAGAGAATAAATAATGAAGACAGCTCACAGTGAGTGTGAATCGATGTCTTTGCACCGACACCAGCGAGCTCGGTCGTCACACAAGGCCGGTATTCAACACTGGCTGCTTTGGAGTGCAATATTTATGGGTCAATGTGGCTGCTAATATGAAATCAAATGAATTAGCACGGTGTCAAAATTACTTCTGTACTAAATAACAAGCCTTCCGTAGCCTCCAACATGATTTGTGATGAATGTTAAACAGGAATTTCAACTCGGTAAAGTTAAGATTGTGGTTGTGATTGGACATTTAGCAGCACAAATGCACAGTAGCTTGATGGTACAGTTGTATCAGTTTATATTGATGCTGACTACAATATAAGTCGATGGGAGCAAATGCATGAAATGATTGCCTCGAATAGTTACAGTCATAGCTGTTGGACCGGTGTCACTATCTGTGTTAACCGTGAGTATTACTATTAATTAATAGGGCTGTCAAATGATTACAAATTTTAATCAAATGTATCAGTCTTGAAATTAATTCATGATTAATCACCATTTGCAATTTTGTGTGAAATATATGCCCTTTCTCCTGCATTTTATGAACAAAGGGTAAATGACAGGACACAGTTTTATAAATTTTTATGTATTAGCAGGTTCAAATGAACTGAAAATACACTGCTCAGAAAAATTAAAGGAACACTTCGAAAACACATCAGATCTAAACTGGGGGAAAAATGATCTTGAATATCTTTCCTGATAAGTGGGTGATGTATTAGTAACAAAATGATGCCACATCATTTGATAGAAATGAAACTGATCACCCTATAGAGGGGGGAAATCAAAGACACCCCAAAAATGAAAGTGAAAAAATGATGCAGCACACTGGTCCATTTTGCTCAAATGTCATTGTAGCAACTCAAAATGATTCTCAATAGTTTGTGTGGCTCCCACGTGCTTGTACGCGTGCCTGACAACGTCGGGGCATGCTCCTAATGAGACTACGGATGGTGTCTGGGGGATCTCCTCCCAGATCTGGACCAGGGCATCACTGCGGTACCTGGACGCATGGAGGAGATTCCAGCAGACAGGTAGTTACTCCAGGAGAGCTGGACAGGGCCGTAGAAGGTCCTTCAACTCTCAGCAGGATCGGTATCTGCTCCTTTATTCAAGGAGGAACAGGATGAGCACTGCCAGAGCCCTACAAAATGACCTCCAGCAGGCCACTGGTGTGAATGTTTCTGACCAAACAATCAGAAACAGGCTCCATGAGGGTGGCCTGAGGGGCCGACGTCCTGTATTGAGCCCTGTGCTCACTGCCCAGCACCGTAGAGCTCGATTGGCATTTGCCATAGACCACCAGAATTGGCAACTACAACACTGGTGCCCTGTGCTCTTCACTGATGAGAGCAAGTTCAACCTGAGCACATGCGACAGACAAAGGGTCTGGAGATGCCGTGGAGAACGTTATGCTGCCTGCAGCATCATTCAGCATGACCGGTTTGGTGGTGGGTCAGTGATGGTCTGGGGAGGCATATCCCTGGAAGGACGCACAGACCTCTACAGGTTAGATAATGGCACCCTGACTGCTATTAGGTATCGGGATGAAATCTTTGGACCCATTGTCAGAACCTACTCTGGTGCAGTGGGACCTGGGTTCCTCCTGGTCCACGACAATACCCAACCTCATGTGGCTAGTGTATGCAGGTAGTTCCTGGAGGATGAAGGAATTGATACCATTGACTGGCCCCCACGTTCACCTGACCTAAACCCAATAGAACACCTCTGGGACATTATGTTTAGGTCCATCCGGCGCCTCCAGGTTGCTCCTCAGACTGTCCAGGAGCTCATGGATGCCCTGGTCCAGATCTGGGAGGAAATCCCCCAGACACCATCCGTAGTCTCATTAGGAACATGCCCTGACGTTGTCAGGCATGCGTACAAGCACGTGGGGGCCACACAAACTACTGAGAATTATTTTGAGTTGCTACAATGACATTTTAGCAAAATGGAACAGTGTGCTGCATAATTTTTTCACTTTCATTTTTGGGGTGTCTTTGATTTCCCCCCTCTATAGGGTGATCATTTTCATTTCTATCAAATGATGTGGCATCATTTTGTTACTAATACATCACCTACTTATTATCAGGAAAGATATTCAAGATCATTTTTCCCTCAGTTTAGATCTGATGTGTTTTCGAAATATTCCTTTAATTTTTTTGAGCAGTATATAAATCAAGCGAAGATACCACACGTCTCTGAATATATATTTGCCCAACACTAGTCTCTTTGATAGTTGAACATTTGAATCACACTTTAACAGCGTTATGAGCCATTGAGGGGTTGCGTCAAAATGATTTCAAGTTGTTATAGGGTTGTTTCATGTTATTTCATGCCTAGAGGGCTCTAATAATGTTGAACGTATTTTGAAGGTCGTAAACAGGTTTTTAATGCTCAAACTAGAAAAATATTCAATTTATAAATCAGGTACTCTACTTCGCTGAAATTTACTTATCACGGTCGGATGGAACCAATTAACTGCGATAAATAAGGGATTGCTGTCCTACTAATTCGGCAAAGGTTTCAGAATTTGTTGTTGCCAGTCTATATAATGTGTAATATTATTTTGTTTGTTTGTCCATGCGCAGATTCAAAGATCATCCTACATTGAACGAACGATATCTGCTCTTGCACCTTCTAGGGAGAGGGGGATTTAGTGAAGTTTACAAGGTAAGTCAGTCATGTTTATCCCTTTTTAGTTTTAAGAAAACTAGTTACTAGGGTTTACTAGGGACAAGTGGGCTGAATTACTGTTGGACCAACACATCATCAGTAGAGTAAAACTGTCTCACGACGGTCTAATCCCAGCTCACATTGCATCGTAACCTTCCTCTGTGCTCTGCAGGCTTTTGACTTGATCGAGCAACGATATGCAGCTGTAAAAATCCACCAACTAAACAAAAACTGGAGGGAAGAGAAAAAGGAGAACTACCACAAGTATGCATGCTCACATCACCTCCACTACATGACGAAGTGTTTCTTCCATCGTGCCTAAAACGTGTGGCTTTTCCCTCCACAGGCATGCATGTCGAGAGTACAGAATACACAAGGAGCTGGACCATCCCAGAATCGTGAAACTTTATGACTACTTCTCACTGGACACAGACACGTTAGTCACCTCATGAATCCCAAATGCCACCTCCGAAGCGGCGCAGTTTTACTCGCAATTTTTTTTAACAACACAGCGTCTGCTCCGACAGGTTTTGCACTGTCATGGAATACTGCGAAGGCAACGACTTGGATTTCTACTTGAAGCAGCACAAGCTCATGTCGGAGAAGGAGGCTCGGTCCATCGTCATGCAGATTGTCAATGCACTAAGATATCTGAACGAGATCAAGCCCCCCATCATCCATTATGACCTGAAGCCAGGTAAATGTACACATTTAACGCAATCACCCGTGGGACCAGTGCATCCACAAAATAGGTTGCTGCTACATGAAAAGAGTAACACAAAATGCCAGAGGTTCAACAAGAGCACTTAAAGAGCCGAGAACCTGCACAATCAAGGAGTGAATATCCAACTCGGACCTTAACAGTTACAAGGTGACACTAGAGCAGGGGTGTCTGAAGCGTGGCTTTGGGGCCATGTGGCTCATGGCACATTCTTATAACACAATAAAAACAACCAAGAACAGCAAAAATGGAAAACCAGCAGTCATTTTACAAGAATAAAGTCAGCATAAGAGAAAGAAGTTGTAATCTAACAAGAAAAACACTCAATTTATGAGAATAAAGTTGTAATATAACATCGAAAAATAACATCATTTTAGTAGCATAAATATGAAATATTAAAACAATTGATTTTTAATGTAATATGAGGAGCAAACAAAACAAAATAAAGTTGTAATTTTTGGAAAATTAGGTCGGGGAATAAGTCACATTGAGAAGAAAATATACAAAGATTATTAAGAAGTAAATTGAAATATTCGGAAAATAATTTTTTTTAAAAACTGAAAAAATATGGAAAGAAAAAGCCAAGAGTGATGATAGTAATACCATTCATTTTGGTGTGTATGCTGCTAAATTTTTGTTAAACGTTGGACCCTGCGTGGCTAATTTATGGCTAAATTCTAATCTTGTGACCTCTTCTTTACTTCAGAACTACTACTAATACTGTGCCGCTCGCGAGTCAGTGAGGAAACAATAGCTTTTTCTTTAGCAGGTGTCAATCAGGAGATATAAGCGCACTCACAACAAGCTTGTCAAACAATTGGAAGTCCGTGGAGGTGAGTGTGTATATATACCAGTATAACAACATAACAGTCTGACTCGTGGTGTCATCTTTCAAAGAACACCTTACTAATGGGAATAAATTCATCACACAGCAACTTAATACTTAAAAGGTGTATATACAAACATGTGCCAATATCAGTTTAAAATAATAAAAAAATATTTAAAGTTTTTCCATAAGGCATTGCGTCTGAGCAAGGCATTCATTGGGCCTGCAATTACCTCAGCTTCCCTATTTGCTTAGGGCTCCGGGTCCTCTGGTTTTCTCAAATGAAATACTTCATGGGAACACTTTAAAATGTTGGGGTTTTTTTCATACAAAACTCGTATTGACACATGTTTCTATATTTCTGAGGTACAGCGTTTGAGTGTTAGTTGCTGTGTGATGATTTTAGTGTTTGTAAGATGAAACCGTGAGTCAGCCTGTTATGACTGCCTTTCCCAATGGGTTGACAAGCTTGTCGTGAGTTTTTTCCGAGCTCATGATTGGCTCCTGTCAAATAAAGAGCTGCCTGGTCCTCACGGGCTCATGCGCGCCACAATGTGCCACTTTATGACGTGGACACGTGTGGCTTATACACCGGGATTTACGGTAATACGGCTTTTCACCGATATGACAAAGCTGAGATGCATTTTTTTTCCTTGAAATATATTTAACTTCTTTTACCATCCATCTATCTATCGCTTATTCGAGATCGGGTTGCGGGGGCAGCAGCCTAAGCAAGGAGGTCCAATCTTTCCTGTCCCTGGACACTTCGTCCATCTCCTCCGGCAGATCCTATAAGATCATATAAGCTGGTACAGTCGTCCCTCGCCACATCGCAGGTCGAATTTCGCAGATTCACTCTGATCACGTTTTTTCATACATATATTAATTGATAAATGCTGTTTTGTGGTTGAACATGGCCAATTATGAGTAAAAAAAAAATGCATATTGGATCAAATGTTTTTCTGCCAAAATTAAGCATTGTCATTTATAAAAATGTCTAAAACTAAAATACAAATACAAAGAATTACAAAGCCGCATTCTACTTGTGAATGTAGTATTCTACATTGCTCACTAGGTGTCAGTAATTGTTCAGTGAGACAAGCACTTGATCACCGCAACAGGCATTTATCGCAGCTTTAAATGATCTCACAACAGGCACAATAACAACATAATCATCATATCAAGAACATGGGCTACTGTTGCGTCAGTAATCCAGCTAAAACTCAACTCTGAACCCCACGACGTCACTTCCTGTATACACGTCCAGAAGACTTTATTGCAACACACACAAGCACAAGTCACTATTTATGTCTTAAATGTCTTATTTTCTCTTATGTCTACTATATTGGGTAATAGAGTGTAAAGATGACTATAGGGGTGTTATTTTATGTCTAGAGGGCTCTAATAATGGGCTCTAATAATAATAATAATCGTATTTAGAAGGTTGTGAACAGGTTTTCTATGCCATAACAAAAATATGCCATTTATAAATATGGAATCCTACTTGGTGGAAGTTCACTTTTCATGGTCGGGTCTGGAGCCAATTAACCGCCATAATGAGGGATTACTGTATTATTGATTTTGTTCAGCAACTTGGAAGATGCCCAGTGGCATGACATCAATGTTTCATGTCACATTTAAATTGATTGGGAACATACCTCCAGAGATATGATTAGTTATCATGATTAAGTAATTATAAGCTTGCCACTGACTGCCTGCATTCCTGTTTAGGTAACATCCTGCTGGTGGACGGCACCGCCTGTGGCGAAATCAAAATCACCGACTTTGGCTTATCCAAAATCATGGACGATGACAACTACGGCGTGGATGGGATGGACCTGACATCACAGGGCGCAGGAACGTATTGGTGAGAAGAATTAGCTCACAGGCACACATGTCCATGTATTTAAGAATAAAAGAAAAATGAGAGTAATTGATACATCCATAAAAATTTCTATTTTTGGCATATGGTTCACTCCTCCCTCTCCAAACCTTCCTGCTAGCTTGACTTTGACGTTTTCCTACGATTTTGGATTAACATTTGCAAAAAAAAAGTGAGTGTGTTGTAATTATTAGATGAGATTCAGTTCCAGAACCTTCCCTTTCTCTCTTCAATTGTCATTGTTAACTGGCGACACAATCCAGGTTTAATCCCTAAATAAGCCTCACAACTGTTTAAACACATTTCAAGTATAAAATGTATAGCTGCTCACCACTAATCAATGATAATGGAAGATGACCCATCAACACATGGAATGGGAGAGCACACAACTATGGTCTGTTCAAAGGCTGCCAAAGTGGAAAATCTCAACGCTTGAGGGAAAAACATTATTAGTGAAGCATAGTCATGTAAAAACCTTGAAAAAAATTGTAAGATTTTTTTTTTTTTTTGGTACATGTATGTTCAGCTGTGTTACCACTTTGTATTAATATTGACATAGGGCAGGGATGTTCAAACCACATAGTGAAAAATGAAAGGGTGCAACTTTGCTACTTTGATATTTTGTAAAGCAACACGTGTAGATATGCTGTATATATAAATTGTATATACAGTATTTCAAGAAAAAAATGCACCTCTGCTTTGTCATATAGGTGGGAAAGAATGTCGAAATATTTTATCTTTCTTTTTAAATAATCTTTGTCATTTACATTTTGTAATTTTTTTTTTTTAACTTTATTACCATAATATTTTGACATTGCTCTCGTAAAACATGGCCGCACAGTGCATGTTGGACACACAGTCAGGAGATTGGGAACATCTGGGATCGAATCTCTATTGAGCATCTCTGTGTGGAGTTTGCATATTCACCCAGTGAGTGCGTGGGTTTTCTCTGGGTACTCGGGTTTCCTCCCACATTCCAAAAAAAGTGCATGTGAAGTTAATTGGCAACTTAAATTGTCCATAGGTATCAGTGTGTGTGTGTGTGTGTGTGTGTGTGTGTGTGTGAGTCCGTTGATGTTGGCAGTTCGGATATTCAGGCGAAGCGGCTGTTTGTCAGCCTACTGGTGCAGGAATTGATTGACCTGAAGCATCTCCCAGAGGGTCAAAGGTGTGAGTGTGTGGGGTCTGCTGTCCTTTATTCTTCTCAGGCAGCAGGATGTGGACAGGTGTTCCAGGGTAGGCAGAGGGCAGCCAATGATCTTCTGGGCAATTTTCATAACCCTCTCCATAAGCCTTCTGCTGTGGAGCCCGTGTACCACACACTCAAGCAGTACGTGAGCGCACACTCTACCGACAAGCGGTAGAAGGCCAGCAGCAGCTTCTGGTCTAGGTTGTACTTCCTTAGGACACGCAGGAAGTGAAGCCACTGCTGAGCCTTCTTCACCAGGGCCTTGATGTTGGGGGTCCAGGAATGGTCGACAGACATGTGCGTGCCCAAAAACTTCCACCTGTATACTGTTAATGAGGAGAGGGGTGTGAGCCTGTCTGTGCTTCCTGAAGTCCAGTATAAGTTCTTTTGTTTTTTGGACGTTCAGTCTCAGATTCTTGCACACCAGTTTGACAGCATTTCCACCTCGTCCCCCTCGTGGATGAGCCCCACAACAGTGGTGTCATCTGCATATTTACAGTAATAATGCTGTTTGTGGGGTGGGTTGGAGAACAGTCATGTACAGGGCGTAGAGTAGGGGGCTCAGTATTGTGGTGAACCTGTGCTGCGTGTGAGTGTGGAGGAGTGGGAGGGGCCCAGTTTCACAGATTGTTGATGGTTTGACAGGAAGTTTGTTATCCAGTTGCAGGTGGGTGGGTGGGATCTACAGTTGGAGCAGTTTGTTATGTAGAATTTTCGGGATGATTGTGTTGAACACAGAGATGAAATCCATGAAGAGCATGCTCATGTAGCTCCCCTTGTTCTCCAGATGGTTCAGTGCGAAGTGTAAGGACGATGGCATCCTCCGTGGACCGGTTTGGTAAGGGTCGAAGGAGGTAGGGAGGCGGTTTCCGATGTGTTGTGCTACTGATCGCTCCAGGCACTTCATGATTACGGATGTCAGGGCGATGGGTCTGTAGTCGTTGGGGCCATATATGGTGGATTTCCTGGGGATGGGGATGATGGTAGAGGCCTTTAGGCAGGTAGGAACGGTGGCGTGCATCAGGGAGAGGTTGAAAAGTTTTGTGAGGATGCCTGAAAGTTGATCTGCACATGCTTTTAACACCACTCCTGGGATGCTGTCCCGTCCCGCAGCCTTCATAGATGTCACTGTGAGGTTCTGCCTCACCTCTTGCTCCTGGAGGAAAAGATGTGAGGTGCTGGAATCGCGGGAGGGAAGGGGTGGTGGCTGTGGGGGTATGTGTGGCAGTGGTCTCACACCAGGCAAAAAAGGTATTTGGCTCCTCTGCCAGGTTGTTGCTGTTCATGGAGGAAGAGGGGGGCGGGACTTGGCTTCTATAGTTGGTTAGGGCCTGGATTCCCCTCCACATCTGTTGCGGGTTGTTGTCCTGGAAGTATCCCTCCACCTTCTTTTTGTAGCTGGGATAGGCTCCAGCGTACCCGCGACCCTAGTGAGGAGAATCAGCATGGAAGATGGATGGGTGTTCTCCGTACCTTAATTTTCCAAAAATTGCCACTTTATTTGTTGGGTGGTTTATTAGGACTTTAAAAAAATGTCTTTCTTTTACATTCCAACCTTATGCTACTAAAATGATACTTTTTTTTTTTTTTTTAATATCATGACTTTATTCTTGTAAAAATTACAGCAGCTTTTCCCATTTTTGCTGTTTTTTCCCCCAAAAAATATTTCAGCTTTTTTAAAAAAAAAAAAAAAAAAATTAATCTTTGTAAATTTTCTTCTCATAATGTAATTTATTGGCCAATAAAAACAGAATTTACTGTTTAATGTCAGGTGGAAATTGACATACTGTGAAAATGAATGTCATCGTGAGAAGGAGTGTTTGTGTTTTTCCGGCGGGTGGCTCAGTCGTGGTGGAATGTCAACAAAACAGGTTGAAATGGCCATAAACACCGGCGAAAGTTGGAACTTCCTCTTACGGAGCGTGAACGGAAGCTAGCTGGGTTAGCTTAGTTTAGCATGCTATTGCGGTTGGTTGTGTGCGACTCCGACCGGATGAGTATATTTTCACCACGCTGTGTTTTACCGCTGTAACGTAAGGAGCCTTTTACAATGCCCGATGACTATGTGCAGGTTCTGAGTGGGGGGAAAAAAAGACGAGAAGCACGTTTATTCTTGCACGCAGCTCATCTTAGCCGTAAACAGACATTCTCAACACAAATGGAACCCAAGAACACACTTGCAGCCTTCAAAATAAGAGCACTGTTTGCCCCAACTGTGTGAACAAAATAAGCATGTCATAAAAAATATCCTAAATGTGCAGTTTGAATTGCATCTGTGACTACATCTTCCTTAATCAAAAGCACGGCCATTACAGTTTGTTGAAGATTTTTTAGAAACAGGGGCTGTGTGCAGAGGCTGACATCCCATTAGAAAAGCTAGCTAAGATACATCCATTTGTCATTACCGGACAAAATTGGCCAATGATGTATCGCATCAATAAATGTAAGGTCTTTCTGCATTTAATTAATGGACATTTTATTCACTAACCCAATATTCACACACACTATGCTGGTAAAAATAAGTGTAAAATATAAATAAAAACAAAACAGAATGGAATTTGGAAAAAATAATACGGTTTCATAAAGTCCTACTAATGTTATGACTTTGTTCCCATAAATTTATGACTATTTCCATAGAACTTTTCCTATAACTTCATTTTCCAAAAAATACTTTTTGTTGTGTTTTGTTTCTCATAAAATTATCACTTTAAAAAACAAAAACACATTTTTCTTTAATATTTCAAGTCTATGCTACTAAGATGACA
The DNA here is from genome assembly GCF_027744805.1 of Dunckerocampus dactyliophorus. NCBI lineage: Eukaryota > Metazoa > Chordata > Actinopteri > Syngnathiformes > Syngnathidae > Dunckerocampus > Dunckerocampus dactyliophorus. The sequence continues at coordinate 7,645,207 of NC_072827.1, read as the reverse complement.
TTATTTTTCCTCATAATAATATTACAAATGTACTCTCATAAAATTGCCACTTTTTCTCGTTGGAATATGGCTTTTTTAAAATTAATATTTTTACATTATTCTTGTAAAATTACTGCTGGTTTTTGTTTTCATTTCTGCTGTTTTCCAAATATTCATCTTTGTTACTGACTTTGTTGTCGTAACAATATAACTTTTTCTGCATCCTAATTTTCCAAAAATGACAAAAAAATGTCTTTCTTGAACATTCTGAGTTGATGCTACTAAAATGACGTGAGTGAGACCTTTTGCTCTTAATATCATGACTTTATTCTTGTACGTTTTTGGGTTAAATTATATTTTTAGAATGCACCACTGGCCAATAAAAAAAAAAAAGCTGCGTGCCGCAATTGGCCCCAAGCCATAGTTTGGACACTGGGGGGTGACTCAAAGTGAATGAGATGTGCTTTCTGGGCTGTGAATGCCGAATGTGCGAGGATCTACGGTATCGACACTTAGTGTATACTTTTCCTGCTTGGTGTTTTTTAGGTACTTGCCACCTGAATGTTTCGTGGTCGGGAAAGAGCCTCCAAAGATCTCCAACAAGGTGGATGTGTGGTCTGTGGGTGTCATCTTTTTCCAGTGTTTGTATGGAAGGAAGGTAAGGAGCACAGCACAAGGCCAGACCAATCCTTTTTTTTGGATCTATAAAAGTAGCAATTGTTCCTCCTCTTCAGCCATTTGGCCACAATCAGTCTCAGCAGGACATCCTGCAGGAGAACACCATCCTGAAAGCTACCGACGTCCAGTTCCCCGTCAAGCCTGTTTCCAGCAATGAAGCTAAGGTTGGTTGCAAACACAATTCATCCTGACTTTCAAAGTAATCTCCTCATCCCTCTCCTCCCCTTCCAGGCCTTTATAAGGCGCTGCCTGGCGTACAGGAAGGAGGATCGCAGTGACGTCCACCAGATGGGAAGTGACCCCTATCTACTCCCTCACATACGAAGATCGAGCTCCTCGGGGAACCTCCAGATGAACGCAGCTGCCTCAGGACCCGCCTCCTCCAGCATCATCTCTTACTGATACTGATACTGTGACACACCCATGGAGAACTTCTCTGAGGGCCAGCAAGCAGCAGGAGGGAGCGAGGTGACTTGTGGATGGACAGTGACGAGATGTTTTTTTTTTTTTCTAAAATACAGGACATGGGCTAGTCAGCCGCCGTGAGGAGCGGATAAAAGCACTGAAAGTGACTCCGTAGCTTGAAGAAAACGTGAGTGAGACACTGTTGAAAGCTTGCAGATGGATGAGGGAGGCACCCTGCTGTTCATGTTTTGGTTTCACAGCCCTGCCAGGGTGAAATGCTTGAGCTGCTAGATGTGAATCAAGATCTCACTGTTGATTTCATGTTTTCTTCTTGTTAGGCTTGAAGTTTTGAGTTTGTTAGCCATGAGAATGTAACGTGTAGCATACGAGGAGCAAAGTAACCAAACGTAGAACTGTGGCATCCCATCCTATGCAGGAATATTAACACATTTGGAAAGTATATACTGTACATGTTTGTCTTTGGAATTTTCAAATGCAGCAGTGACGTGTACAAAGCGTGAAAATGTCCACAAGCCTTTTTCAGTGGATTCATTTTGCTGCTTTTCTCGCTCTTATTTTTTCAAGGGCTGTATATTTCACTTCGGGTACAAATTGTATAGTTCCACTTAAGAGTCAATAATAAATGACAGGAAATGTTCCCCCACCCTACCCGCCCCCCCAAGTGAACTATTTGGTAGAGCCTTGTTTGTACATCACCTACTGCAGGTGTGGTATTCTAAAAATGGAATTTAACAAGAAAGAAATTTAATTTTAACATTTTTTTACAAATCAGCGGTAAATTCACAAGAATAAAGTCTAAATATTAAGAGAAAAAAGTTGTCATCTAACGAAAAAGTTGTAATTTTAATGGAATATTGTAAATGAAGTTGAAATACTAAAGGAAAATGATGGTTTTTTTTTGTTGTAATTTTATGAAAAAAACAAAACAAGGAATAAAGTTGTAATTTTTCAAAAATTAGGTTGCGGAAAAAGTTATGTTACAACAATAAAGTCAAAAATATTCCAGGAATAAAGTCAGGATTACGAGAATAAAGTTTAAATAGTTGGAAAAATAAAAAAAAATTTTTTTAAAGGACTGCAGAAATAGGGGGGGAAAAACCCCAGATGTAATTTTATGAGAATAAAGTTGTATTCCAATGAGGGAAAGAGTTGCAATTTCAAAACAACAAATTCCTAATTTTGGGAAAAATGTCATTTTAGTAGGTGAGAGTTTAAGTCGCAATATTGTGACAAACAAACAAAATAAAGTTTTGGAAGATTGAGTTGGGGAAAAAAGTAATTTTATAACAAGAAGAAAATTTATGAAGATTATTTTAAAAGAAAATTGAAATATTTGGGAAATAAAAAAAACCCAGAAAAGCTGGAAAAATCAGCACTAACTTGACAAGCATAAAGTCAAAATACACTACTCACAATAAGTTCGGGATATTGTGAGGTCCTCAGTGGGTTTCATACATAAGGTGGGATCGGGAGGCAATTGTATTGAGGTGATAGACACACCTCGCTTTGTGTTTTCCACGTAATGGTCTCACTGTGTACAGTATATATTGGAGCAATGCCAAAAAATACAAAAAGACAACCCTTTCCGATGTGGCAGCAATTTCAACATTCTGGGGGTAGAAAAAGCTGCTATTGTCAGCTGCAAGCCTGTTTACGAGAAGTGAAGGGTACTATGGTTTCCAGACAAACCATTTGCAAACGACTCCACCGCTTTGGCTCGAATGCCGGACGACCGTTGCAGCTGACACCAGGACACCGTTGTGACCTGGACAATGCAGCAGTGGTCTACCATCCTGTTCACTGATGTGTTGGGTCACCTTGCACAGAAATGATGGTCATCAGCGATACCAGAGAAGGCAGGGTGAGCGAAGTCAACATGGTCCCCAGGGTTTGCTTTGGTGGAGGAGATGCAACAGTCTGGGCAGGCATCACCAGTCGGCGCAAAACAGATTTGGTGATTGTGGATGGCTCAGTCACTGCGCGTTCTTACCTCAGAGATGGCATAGAACCCATCATCGTCCCCCAAATCTGCCAGCACACCAACTTTCATGGATGATGCGCCACCACATCGTGCCAGAATTGTGACAGCTCGACTTCAGGAAGTCAGAGTGCCTCAAATGATATGGCAATGTCCCCTGACCTATAGAGCACATCTGGGACCAGCTGAAGCAGCGACTGGATGCTCGTGGTGCACCCCTACGTGACCTGGCAGAACTGCAGAACTGCGTGTAGCACTTGTGGAGGAGTGGAAGGCGTTGCCTCAGAACAACAACATGAGGCTAGTTGGGAGCATGAGACGTCACTGTGTGTGTGCGCCTCCTGCTGGGAGGAAGAATAACACTGCTTATTAGTTCACTGGAAGTGAAACCAAGCATCAAAAGCTCAGCAAGAGGAGGCACCTGCCAATATTGGCCGCTTGATTAAAGATAAAGACGATTAAATGCCAGAGGGGTCATGTATTCGGTGCACTGTTACAAGGAGATGTGGGGAGGAGAAGGCGACTAGCCTGGGACGATATTTTAAGAAGGCAGGAATGCCTGCAAGACAACCACGGGGATAAAAAGTAAGAGCTTGCTCTCTTTTTATTGCTCTTTCATTTCATTCTTGCAGTCAAACCTCGGTTTTTGTTTGCTACGATTTTTTTTGTACAATATTGCCCATAACTTTGCCTTCCGCTGTACTGTTTGGCTAAATCAAGTACCCAAACAAACCACCCCACACGGTGCTGACTGACTAACCGTGCATTGTTTATGGAGTGCAACTGCTATGTAACCCGCTAAAGGTGAGTAACATTGAATTCAATGTGGCCGGGATGTACAGGAAGTCCGCATTGCATTTGGGCATAAATTCTGACGCCACTCCACGGCAGTCTGGGAATCCAAATCCTTCCTAACCCCAGGACCACCGCTACTGTAGTTTGTATACTGCCACTCGGTGGCTTCAGGGAGTACTACATAAGTACAAGTACAAAACAAATTGACATAAAAATGTTTAATAAAGGTAAGAATATATTTTTACAACATCAAAAACCTCCATTTGATAACCTTTTCACACGACTGGACGAGTCTGACTCTGCAACGTGGCCATGTGACCCAACCTCCCCCACAAAGTCCTCTGCATTGTGAAAGTAGCAGGCGTCCCCTGCTAAGTCGAGTCAACAGACACTCGGACCGAGTGGCTGCTGGTCACCGACGGCACTGTTTGGCTCGGCGAAGCCAAAGAGGGAGGAGTTTCATCCATGGGGGCATGGGAGCATGGGAGCGTGGAAGGAAAATGGGGGGGTGAAGGCACAGTGGATTCGCAAACTGGGGGGGGTTGCTTGGAAGGGAGAAGACCTGAGGAAAGAGACGAAAGCCGTTGAAAACATTTACATTACAAGTCAAGAATGATCAGGTCCACCTCTAAAGACGCAATGTGTGACTTTCAGGAATGAGGATCAATCCATTTACTAGGTACGGCTGCAAACTAAACTACTTGTATTTCATGTTATTGTGCTTGAATGCTGACCTACACGGCATCATACTCATAAACATTTCTAATATTTAAAATTCATTTTTACCTCCACCAAGCGCAGTGCGGAAGTTGTGTTTTTTTGCCAGCGTTTATCTGTGTTCAAAATAACTTGAAAAGTTCTGAATGCATTTGGATGACATTTTCAGGAATTGTTGGAAATGGGATACGGAAGAACTCTTTACGTTTTGGGGGGGGGCGATCCAGGAATTTTTTAAAGGATTCTTTAACATTGTGAGATTTTCAGCATTTGTGCATATAACTCCACAATAAATGGTCAGAGCAAAAAATACAACAGGTTCTACAAAACATCCAAGACTGGTCCAAAAGATGTAGGATTATTTTGGTGTGAATCACAATATGGGGGGGAACTATGGCGCTTTGCGGGGGTCTGCACTCTCCGAGTGAGTCTATAGTTATTTTTTAAATAATTAAACATTTAGTATTTATAATTAATTGTCTTTATTTACAGACTATGAATGCGTCACTTATTTTCTTTCATTTAAAAATACTGCTTAAACATTTTAACATCAATTTACAATTCATAATTATTTAAAAAAAAATATTCAACATATTTCTAATATTTACAATTACACAAGCACACTCTCCAGAAACATTGTCATCGACAAAGTCAACGCCAGACTTGCTAAGGCAAGCGCAGCCTTTGCCAGACTGTACAAAAATGTGTGGAACAGGAGAGGAATCACGATTATGACCAAGATCAAGGTGTACAGGACCATGGTTCTCAGCACCTTGCTGTATGGCTGTGAAACATGGACAGTATATCATTGTCATGCCAGGAAACTGAACCACTTCCACACCACCTGTCTCAGAAAACTTCTTCACATCAAGTGGCAAGACAGGATCCCAGATACTGAGGTCCTCACTTGTGCAAACCTGCCCAGCATTCACACCATCTTGATGCAGTCTCAGCTCCGCTGGGCAGGACATGTAGATCGCATGTCGGACAGGCGACTTCCAAAGAAACTTCTGTTTGGCGAGCTTCAGGAAGGAAGACGCTCTCAGGGAGGCCAAAAGAAGCGCTACAAGGACGCGCTAAAAGCCGCACTGAAGTCTTAACATCAGCCACGACACATGGGAGCAGACAGCCCAAGACAGAGGAGCATGGCAAACAGCTGTTCACAAGGGTGCCATAGTAAGCGAGGCCACCAGGACTGCGTTGGCTGTAAAACGGCAGGCCAGGAAGGCAAGGTCTGCCAACCCTGTAGCAGCTGCCAGTATCCCCTGTCCACACTGCCAGAGACTATTTAGGGCGCAAATTGGCCTGAGTAGCCATCTGCGGACCCACCAAGCCAAACTATAAGGATGATTAGATGGTCCTCGTTGCATCGACGGATGAATATTATTAATATTTACAATTACGTTTCTTTAATTTTAAAATAAAGATCAAACATTTATTATTTTATAGAGTAGTTATTTACAAAATTTTAAACATTTCTAATATTTATACATTTTCTTTTACTTTAAAATATAAATTCAACATATTTAGAATGAATTTTCTTTCATAATTATTACCAAAAAATAGATTCAACATATTTACAACATTTCTAATATTTATAATTAAGTTTCTTTAATATGTGTAAAACACGGATGAATCCCTTCTAATAATTAAAATTGTAATTATTTTTAAAATACAGATTGATTTATAATCAATTTTCTTTCATCCCTTTTTGAAATACAGATGAAACAACATGTCCATTTTATTTAACACGGCATTTTAGCAAATACATATTGGGAATAAAGTCATGTTACGAGAAGAAAATTTATGAAGGTTATTCAAGAAGAAAGTTGGTAAATTTGGAAACTAAAAATGAACAGCAAAAATACGGAGGAAAAAAAGAGCCAAGTTGATAATAATAGGCTTTTTCACCTCCATGACAGAAATGAGATGTTTTTTTTCTTGAACTATATATATCTTCCAAAATAACAAAGTGGCAAAGTTGCATCCTTTCATTTTTTCAGTATGTGGCCCTCATTGGAAGAAGGTTTGGACAGCCGTGCTTGACGCATACAACCCATTGAAAGTACCAACCTGGTGTTGCTGCAGGATGGATTGAAGGCTGCTGATCACAGTGTGAGGAGATGAGGGGGTCAGCATGAACGTCTGCATCTGAGACAAAGCTGCATGTTAATATTTACTATTATATCATCTTTTAGCAGCAGGGCATACCTGTCAACACAGAAACAAGGGAAATGTACGGGAAAAATGAGGGAAATTCTCATCTTCCACAACTGTTGTAATCAGTCCCTTAAAGGCAGGGAAAGACGGGACGCATACGGTGGTTCCCAGGTGAAAAATGGGAGACTTGACAGTGGCGGGCGCACCTGTCCGAACGCTGATGAGGTCAGAAAACGGGTCTGAGCAGGCAGCGCCAGCCTGTTCAGTGGACGCCGTGACCGGAAGAGTTGCAACGACAGCAGTGAGAGCCTCCTGGGAATTGATATTCTTCTCTCAGTCAATCACGTTTGGCTTTTTTTGAACACGTGCTCATGTCAAACACTTCCTTACGTCCCCAGGTGGAGAAAAGTGGTTGTGCTTGGTGGTGGGCACCCTGTGGAGGTATCCGTAGCCGATCCCGCAGCCTAAACTGCACAGACGACAACCTCAGCTCATCATTCACATCAGCCAGCGACATCCCCCAAAATGAAGGAGTGCTGTTTCCATGGAGACTGGCATACCTGCCCTCTCCCCCCCAGCAGCGATTTGGTGTGATGAGCACCTCGCGGCAGTCGCCCGTGTGCGTGCTGTAAACGTGCAGCTTCAGCTGCCTCCCTTCATTGGACTCGATGAGGATGGAGAGATCATTCATCTGTTTCAACACACAGGCATGTGTACTCATAGACAGACGACTTATTCAGCCGTGGGAAAAAAACAGCAATTGCAATATTTATCATTCATTTTCTTTCAGAATTTTTTAAAAATAGGTTCAACATATTTCTAATAATAATTAATAGGCTTTAATGATTATTTTAAAACTACATTCAACATATATTTTTTTTTTACATTCAACATATTTATAATATAATATAATGAATTTCATGATTATTTTAAAAATATTAAATCAACATATTTCTAATATTTATATAGATTATATTTTATATTTATAGATTTACAAAGATTGTTTTAAAAATATAGATTCAACATATTTGTAATATTTATAATTTTCTTACATGATTATTTTTAAAATATAAATATAACATATTTACAATATTCATAATTTTCTTACGTTATTTTTAAATTATAGATTAAACATATTTATAATTTTCTTTTCAACGTTTCATTTTCATGCTTCATTTCATTTTTTCAACATTTCAACATCAACATTTATATTTACGTTTTATATTTTATAATTTTTTTAAATATAGATTAACCAGTTATAATTAGAATATTTTTTATTAAGCATTCTCAAATGCAGAATAATTTATAGTATTTAGAATAACTTTTTAAAATACTTTTTTTAAAAATACAGATTTACAGTATATTTCTAATTCTATTTAACAATATAAAATATTAATTTAACATTTATATTCATTTCATTATTTTGAAAATATAGACGACCCATATCTAATATAAGAAATTTTAATAAACCTTTTTAAAATACAGATTAATCATATTTATAATATTTAGAAAATGTTTTAAAAATAATTATTGTTTAAAATTTGGATGAATGATATTTACCGTATATTTGGAATTAATTAATAGGCCTACTTCTTTTGATCCAGCATTTTAAAAAATATTTTTTTTAAATCGAATAACTTTCTGGTACAACTACAGATTTAAAATAATGTGTCACTTGAAAAAAAAAAAGTATAAATCTTGAATTTTAAAATGATTTTAATTTGAAATGTGATTTGTTTTTCATTTAATTAAATTATTTTCATTTGAAATGAAAAACAAATGACATTTCAAAAAAATAATTTGGTTAAATTCTAAATTTTTAATAAATTATTTTTTATAATTTTGAAAGAAGTCAAGAAGATAATAGAAAAATTCAAATAACAAAAATACCAAAAATAATATAATAATAATGTATTGAAAATAATGTTAAATAAGCAGATTTTAAAATGAATGAAAAAAGATTAAACACGGGAATAAAAAGCCGACAGAAACATTCTACGATGTGGAAGTAAATCAGGATGTAGACTAAGCAATGATCTATTATTACCTATTATGTAATAGCGATAGATGAATGAACGTCAGGGTTAATGATATCTCATCCAAAAAATACAGCAATATGATGATATTCATATCCCAATCAAATGGCTACCTTGTCCAGGAAAGTGTCTGCACCGATGATGTAGTCAGTGTTGGCTTGGAGGCCCGCCACAGCTGCAGGGGAGTTTGGCTCCACCTCCTGGACACACCAAGAAGTTCATTTAAAAGTTAGTAAGTAAATATCTTTCACACATGCAAGTGCAAATGCAGGGCTGCTACTACTACTACTACTACTACTACTAGTACTACTACTAACCAAGACATGCCAGACATTTTCTCTCGCTCCTTGGAAGCTGGAGAAGCGGATGCTGATTCCGAGCAGCCCCCTGCCCTCCCACATGCTGCTGGGCGTGACCGCCGCCTCCCTCACAGCCAGCGTCTTGATGCTGTACAGCAGCATCTTGACGGGTCTCTCCGCGTTCCTCTCCAGCAACGCTTTCAAGGTGTCGCTGTCTTTGTTCTGTCACAACACATCTCCGTCATGCACCACTTTTTACTGACTTTACCGTAAAAAAAAAAACAAAAAACAAATTCACTACAATTCGAAGCAGACAGAAGAAGCAGTTTAGGCCGGGGCTCCACCGTTTACTGTATATGGCCACACCCCCTTGTCAAGCAACTCAACTTACTAGCCTGGTGTCACACACTGAGATGATGAAATCAAAGAATGGCTCCAGTCCGGCACAAAAACCAGGAGAATTCTGCTGCACCTGCAAAATAAGGACAGAAAAAGAACCACGCTATCTTAAACTGATCAAGATTCACGGACATAAGGGATGCAACAATACATGCATCCGTACCGCTATGACACCATACTGCAACCCATGGCACAGATGTCACATGACATCAACCAGCGGCTCCTGCCGCGGCTGGCGGCAGGCGGCGTCTCAAGCGGCATGCAAAAGCGGACTTTTCATCTTTATTATCCAAAAAGCAGATAAAATAAGTCCGCAGAAAGATGTGTGTATGTACAATAAAAGCACTCATTGCAGTGGTAGCGGCTAGTTTCATGCACAACCTTCAAAAAAGGTTTGAAGAAAGTGCACGCCCCAAACTCCATTACTAAAACGTGTTTTTCTTCATTTACTTGTTACTGCTGCTATTATTTTAGAACAAATTGAAAAAAATCTTCTTATGGCTTAAGTTTTATACTTGTGGCCTTGACTTCGGCTGTATTGCTATTTGGATAACCAAATATTCTAAATGAAATATTTCATAGCAAACTGGATGTGCACATGAAGCGTGGAAATAATGAACGCTACATAGTTGGATATACGAGCACAAGTTTTGATGAATTATGTGTAATTATATTTATCGCCATGTTGAATTGAATTGTGAATTATTTATTTTTGATAGATTATTTATTAAATAATTTATATACTATTTATTTTTATACTTTTGAGTTGGCGCTAAAAAAAAAAGAGACGTAAAAATAAAATAATATATCAAACCGTGACACCAGTATCAAATCGAGCCATGAATTTGCTGCAACATCTTATTGTTTAAGTACCGACAATATTTTTTCTCAACATTCAAAGTCAAATATACTCTTAATTACAGGAGAAATATGACAGATGTCAAAAAGTGCGTCGGTTTGGTGGTGGGGGGGGAGTCTGTCATTGGACACATTTTCCATTGTTCCATCGTTAATATTAATGAACTACTTTGTTTATCTACCAAGTGTGACTGCGTTAACATTAGAAGTTAAAATGCCAGTATTTTCTTTTACTTATTTTTTAAAATATTTTTTTAATGAATTGTGCAAGTTTCTGGGCGTATATGCTCACGTATATTAGATGGACCAGTTTCATGATAAATCCTTTTAGAAATGTAAGAAAATTGCAATAAAAATGTAGCACTGCATTCACATGAGAAACTACCCAAGAGAGGAGTGAATAAATCATCATTATTGCCTGTAAATGCATACTTCCCCTCTCTGGCAAGTCACCACACCGGTTATTCTTGAAGCATCTTGGTAGTCTAGTTTAAATCAGGGCGCTGCCGAAGACGCCTTCATGACAGCACCGAAAAACCTGATATTAGTTGACCGGGTAGCAAAACGTCCTAAAATAAGTGACAAAGCGTATGAAAACGTATCGTCTTTGTTTTGGTACATACACACTGTGAAGGGGGGGAAACCCCACCGCAGTTGCATCCAGTCAGAAGTTTACAAAAGTAATCCGCGTTTATCCAGGTGTGCGTGAACGCTCCAAACACAATAGCGAAAAAAAAGGTATGGGAAAAGCAGAAGTCACATGGATAAATGTATCTCTAGATATCCTCCTGTGTGAAGAGGTCCATGAAACACAAATGAAGCAAGACAACATTCGAAATTCGCACATTCCTTCCGGCTGACGAATGAAGAACTTACTCTTAGGACATGGTAGCCTTCAGTTCCTCCACCTGGTACCTGGATGCTTGAAGAGCCCCCCATGGAGCTCTGAGGAGCGAGTTTGCCTGCAGTGGAGTGGACTTAAAAGTAGGCGACAGTCGGTGTGATCATTTCCACGCTCATGATTGTGGTTCCTGGTTGGCTGGCAGCACTTCCGGTCCGTCACGCCGATGGCCTTCTGCGAGGGACCCGGTGTACCGGCCGGGAGGACTCGTCTCCTCTCCTGTCTGCTCCTGTCTGCTGTCTGCTATCATTCACATCCCTGAATGAACTCACAGTAAACGCAGCAGACACACTGTATATACCTGGAAGCTCTGCGTACTTCTTTTGGGCGTCATATACTAGATGGGCGAGTCATGAACGCATTGTTCAAAACTTTTTTTTCCCCAGAATCGGTACTCACGGGTACTTGTCTCTGTTAACTCATTCACTTACTCACCCCTGCTACCTCTAGCTAAATTAAAAAAGGAAACCGGGAAACATGTCATTAATTGGGTAGTTGTTACTCTAACTGCATTTCTTTCAAGTGGAAAAAGCAACAAATCCGGCTCAAACACCTCTCCTTTCCCCTTCCTGCCCAAGCTGCATCACAGACGCCACTAAACGAACAGTTCACTCGCTCGGGGCGCAGGCTTAACAAACTCACGGGCAGACGAAGACGCCAGTGATACTGACTCACGAGTGCTTGACAAACACTCGAGTGTCACTGACTCACGTGTTGAGGAAGACTCGATTGTCTCTGGCTCACGGATTGACGAAGACTTGATTGTCACGAACTCATGGGTACTCTGCGAAGACCCGAATCCGACTGACTCACGGGTGCTCAATGAAGACTTGAGTGTCACTGACTCATGGGTTGACAAAGACTCGTGTTTCACTGATTCACGGTTTGACAAAAGCTCAAGTTTCACTGACTCACGGGTGCTTGATGACTTCAGTGTCACTGACTGAGGAGTACTCGAAGACTCGAATGTGACTGATTCACGGATGCTCAAGGAAGACTCAAGTGTCACTGACTCATGGTTTAACAAAGGTTTGCTCGTTTCACTGGCTCGTGGGTGCTCGACGAACACTCGAGTGGCATTGACTCATGTGTGCTTGATGGAGATTTGAACGTCACTGACTCATGGGCACTCGACAAAGACTCGAATTTGACTGACTCACGGGTGCTCAACAAAGACTCAAGTGACACTGATTCATGGGTTAACAAAGACTCGAGTTTCACTGACTCAAGGGTACTCGACAAAGACTACAGTTTCACTGACTCCCAGGCACTTGAAAAAGACTCGAGTGTCACTGACTCACTGCTAAATGAAGAGTCGAGTTTCACTGACTCACTTGTACTTGACAAAAACTCAAGTGTCACAGGCTCACGGTTTAACTAAGGCTCGAGTTTCACTGACTCCGGGTACTCGACAAAGACTCGAGTGTCACTGACTCACGGCTGATGAAGAGTCGAGTGTCACTGACTCGAGGGTACGCGACAAAGACTCGAGTTTGACTGACTCACAGGTACTCGACAAAAACTCGAGTGTCGCTGATTCATGGTTTGACAAACACTCGAGTCATGGGTGCTTGATGAAGACTCGAATGTGACTGACTCACAAGTGCTCACCGAAGACTCAAGTGTCACTGGCTCACGGTTTAACTAAGGCTCGAGTTTCACTGACTCCGGGTACTCGACAAAGACTCGAGTGTCACTGACTCACGGCTGATGAAGAGTCGAGTGTCACTGACTCGAGGGTACGCGACAAAGACTCGAGTTTGACTGACTCACAGGTACTCGACAAAAACTTGAGTGTCGCTGATTCATGGTTTGACAAACACTCGAGTCATGGGTGCTTGATGAAGACTGGAATGTGACTGACTCACAAGTGCTCACCGAAGACTCAAGTGTCACTGACTCACAGTTTAACTAAGACTCGAGTTTCACTGACTCGCGGGTGTTAGACAAACACTCGAGCGTGCTGATTCACGGGTGCTCAATGAACACTCGAGTGTCACTGACTCACGAGTGCTTGATGACGACTTGAGTTTGTGTGTCGAGTGACTTGCATGAATGGAGTATTCACTTCAGTGATGACTGACTCAGCATGATGACTCCCAGTAAAGGGAGTCATCATGCTGTATGTTTTACCTGTATTATCACATATTTATCAATTATTACCAACTTTTGGTAATAATTGTAGTACTGTACATGTACAGTACTGTTCATGTACAGTACAGCTCAAGGAATAAATGCCTGCACCTCAGCTTTGTCTTATACAGTAAAAGCGCTGAGATTCGCTTGTTAGGTAATAATAATCCCCCAGGAGGATTTTAAAGGAAAACTGCACTTTTTTTGGAATTTTGCCCATCATCCACAATTCTTATGTGAGACATGAACACACGTCTTTCTCTTTTCTGTGTGTTCTAAAGATATAAAAACAGATAAAAAGAGGGAGCAAAGAATGCACGTCAGCCTTCTGAAAAAACCTCCAAAACACGCCAACAACGCTCCATTTACATCATGTGACCTGCAAGCTACAGCGGCATTGTTGCTGTGTTTCTGTTTTTGAGTTTGGAAAAGTAGCGTTCCTTTCTATGTTGCTATGTGAAATCAATGCACCCAGGAAGGAAGTTCTGCTAATGCTTAAAATGACCAAAATACAGCCAAATACTGTAAGTGTTACACGTCATCATGAATGTACCTGTTACTACATGCCATGAAACCATAAAACCTTGTTGGAGGTGTTTTAAAAGCGGTCTTTCTAGGTGGAATAGGTGTGTCCCATTACGTGCAGGAATTAGCTGCCTCTTTTTAGATGTTTTTATATCTTTAGAACGTACAGAAAGGAGAAAGGAGAAAGACGTGTGTTCATGGGCAAAACAAAAAGTGCACTTTTCCTTTAATGACTTGATCCAGCTAAGGAAATGGGATATTTTTTCCATATTCACACTTCTTAGATGATAAGAATAATGCAAAAAATACGTCCCTGCTGCTTTTACATGTGGGCGGTTATAAACAGCATTAGCTGTGAGGCTAAATGGGTGCAGGTGTTTGCGTACATGAATGGAGGGAAGCGGGGAGGGCTTAGAGCAGCCTGCAGTCAATACCATCATCATCATCACATCATCCATTCATTAGACCATGAGAGCATGAGGATCCATCATTGCGCTAACGTGGAGCTCATGTCCTTTGGGCGGGAGTTACATTTAGCTCCCAGTTTTCCAATAAATAAATAAAATCATGAAAATATATTACAAATAACTATATAAATGATAATATATCAAATCTATAAATAAAATAAATTAAAAAATGTAATAATACTGAGTGCCCTCAGTTTTCATTATTACCGTAATTCCTTCCAAAGGGTCCAGTGAAAACTGAATCGCACAAAAACAGTGATTTTTCCTCTAGGACATGATGTAAATCCAATTCATCAGTTCGAGACACCCAAAATAAAAAAAATAAATTTGGCGTCCACAACACACAACGATGGTGCGTTCAAGAACTGGCAAAGAATGTGCGAAATCTCCAAGCTTTATGAAAAATCATGGTCGGTGAAGCATAGAGACGTAAACATCGTGGTATGTTTTGAACAGTGCTGCATATAGAGCATGCTGTACATTTCACCTACTGTACATCATCATGTGCTTACCGCTCACGGTGAATGACATGAGAAAACGACCTATTTCTGGAGAAACCACAAAACATTTTTTCACCCAAAGTCTGCAAATCGAGTCTTTTTTTTGAATGCTGACTCGCAAATGTGCGGGGATTCACTGTAAAGTTTTTTAAAAATGAGATAACCCTACATAATTATGACAGCTTTTTTTAAACAATGCACTGCCAGAAGCTGATGTTTTGGGAGAGAAGTTATCCTAAAAGTCTTCTAAAAGGCTAAAAACAATGTTTATGTTGGCAAGGCCTTTCTAAAACACTCAACTGTAACAACAGTACTTTTAAACAACAGCTTCAAAAGCACTTTTGTAGCCAATTTCGCTAATGTAGAATGAAAAGTTGGTCTGTTATTGCCATGACAACCCCAAGCGCAACTAATTTAGGAGTATATAGTATCGGTGGACCAGCCAGGGCACTGCCAATGTTGTTTTAGCACAAAAAATGCTTCTATTTTCAGAGTTGTATGCAGTGTTTGTACAAACTTTGCTACGAGTAATCCTTAGTTTCTGGTGGTTAATTGGCTTCAGACCCAACTTAGATAAGTCAGTTTCCGCCAAGCAGGATTCCTTATTTATAAATAGAATATTTTCATTAATAGAACATAGAAAATCCTCTACATTTTTTAAACATTCTTAGAGCCCTCTAGACATGAAATAACACCTTCTTTACACTCCTATTACCTAATATAGTAGATATCCTCATGAGGGTCGCGGGGGTATGCTGGAGCCTATCCCAGCTGACTTTGGATGAGAGGCGGGGTACACCCTGGACTGGTCGGCAGTCAATCGCAGGGCACATAGTAGATATAAGAAGAGAAAATAAGACATATAAAACATAAATAAGACATAATATATGCCAGGGGTGTCCAAAGGTTTTTCCAGTGAGGGCCACATAGTAGAAAATGAAAGGATGCAACTTTGCCACTTTGATAATTTGGAAAGCAACACATGTAGATGTGCTAAGAAGTTCTATTGATATTTAGTAAAGCAACACATGTAGATATGCTAAGAAGTTCTATTGATATTTAGTAAAGCAACACATGTAGATATGCTAAGAAGTTCTATTGATATTTAGTAAAGCAACACATGTATATATGCTAAGAAGTTCTATTGATATTTAGTAAAGCAACACATGTAGATATGCTAAGAAGTTCTATTGATATTTTGTAAAGCAACACATGTAGATATGCTAAGAAGTTCTATTGATATTTAGTAAAGCAACACATGTAGATATGCTAAGAAGTTCTATTGATATTTAGTAAAGCGACACATGTAGATATGCTAAGAAGTTCTATTGATATTTAGTAAAGCAACACATGTAGATATGCTAAGAAGTTCTATTGATATTTAGTAAAGCAACACATGTAGATATGCTAAGAAGTTCTATTGATATTTAGTAAAGCAACACATGTAGATATGCTAAGAAATTAGGTGAAAAAGTATATTATTAAAATCAACTTCACTCTTTGCTTTTTTTTTTTACCCATTTTTTTTTTACATTTTACAAATATTTCAACTTTGTTTTCATAGTATTATGCCTTTACTCCCATAATAACAACACTTCCCCAAGGCAGATTTCCAAAAATTACAACTTTATTTTTTTGTTTCTTTCTCATATCATGACTTAAAAAAAAACATACTATTTATTTATTTATTTATTTATTTTTTATTTTATATTTCGCCGCTATTCTTCTAAAATGGCATTATTTTTCCTTTATTACAAGTTTATTCTCGTAAAATTAAGCCTTTTTTTCTTGTTAGAATATGCCTTTCTTCTTTATTCTTGTTAAATTGCAGCTGTTTTTCCATGTCAGCTGTTGTTGTCTTGTTTGTTTTTTTTAATTTTCCAAGTACTTCAACTTGTACATTTTCTTCATGTAATATTCCCCTAATATTGTAACTTTTTCCCGTACCTAATTTTTAAAAAAATGAGAATTTTATTTTGTTTTGTTTGTTGCTCATATGACTTAAAAATCTTCTAATCTTTTTTCTTTAATATTTCAACAATGCTACTAAAATGATGTAATTTTTCCCTCATAATATTACTGCAGAGTAATGAATTTGAATTTGTGCTGTTTTTTAAAATTAAATTAATATTTTTGTAAAAATAATAAAAAAAAACAGCCACGGGCCACACATCAAGCACCCCTGCTGCAGACTCACAAGTTTGTATTGTTGTTCTTTTTGTCCTTCCTGTTCTCTACCTGACTTCCTGCAGTGGCTATTGCCTCATCAGTGTAACATTACTGACACCTAGTGACCATAATAATAGGCCATATTCAACCACAAAACAGCATGATTTCTTAGTTTGCTAAAAAAAAAAGCATGTTTTTAAATTTACAGCAGCGGCTTTGAATGAGTGACTGCAAGAGGAACCTGGGAGAACAAAAAGGCGAATAAACAAATAGAGCAGTTTTTCCTTAGTGTTCCTTTAATGAGGTTTGACTGGTGGCTGGCTGCTGAGAAATGGAGGGTGCAGGAGCAGACATTAAGCGTTTCACCGTCTGGTGATCAGCAGGCAGCCCTCCACAGCCGCAAGTCACAGCATCATGCAAACTCCCACATCTTCTCTTTTATTCTACATTTTAGCGGCTGGAGGGGAGTTGATTATTTGTAATTGGATATTAGAGATGATGAATGGGTGGATGTGGCCCCTGCTTTCGTGTGAGTGGTGAAATTCCTGCAGCGCTGTGTGTCAGTGAATAAGCAGCCAGTGACAGCAGGCTCGTAACGATCGCGGCGCTCAACCGTGAAACAAAGCGCTGTCTGGTGGGGGCGGGGGGAGGATGGGCCACACAAGCGGCAGCCCGTCCATCTCACGCTGCGGTGTCCGAAAATAAAATGCAGCCAGGCACAGCCGCCAAATAGGCTCCACTGGAAATAAAGAAAGCTAAAACAGCAGCACAGTCCAATGCAGTTTATAATACATTTCTTAAAAGTGATAAAAGTGCGATGGATGCAGTGGTGGAGGAATCGGCAAGGTACGCTCTTGGTGATTTATCTGATGGAAAGGCAGAAAGCCGGTCACAGTGCACAGCTACGGTGCGTTCAAGGCACGCCGAACAAAGTGGGAAACCCAACTGCTTGCCAAAAAGCCACGACCAGCGAAATATAAGGACAAACATGTCGAAATTGTGGTACATGTGTGCTGTACAGTAATCCCTCGCCACTTCGCACTTTGAATTTCACAGCTTCACTCACAATTTATCAATAATATATTTACTACTAAATCATGCTGTTTCGTGGCTGAATACGGCTAAAAAGATGCACTTCAAAGCAAATTTTACGCACTTTTTTTTTCCTAAACAAAGCATTTTTTGCGCCAAAAGAAAGGCTAAATGAAGTCAAATACTGATATTAAAGCTGCAAGGTAGTGACCACTGATTTTGGTCCAGATCCGATACTGACTATAATTCAACGATACGGATCCAATACTGATATTTTGCAAATTCACCTAATGTGTTTTGTAAATTTAAAACAGTCGTGTATTTCATATCACAGCATAACGAATACAAGACATTTGATTCATGTATTAATCCAATAAATAGTTAATTTCTATAAATGAATGATTTAATCGTTAGTGGAAGTCATGTGTTTGTTTATTTTGTTGAAGTATATTGAGGTAGCGGGGTGATTTACAATATAGCCAAAGTCAGACACAACAAGAGAAAAACACAGAACCAAGTATTTCAAACAATAAAAAGTAAAAAAAACCTTATTCACGGTCCCCACATGGCTCCGTTTCAACAGACAAAACGTTTCAGAAAAACATGACCTCAAATGACCGAAGAATCAAAAGTATCGATACTTGATTTCAGAATAGATTTCGGAGCATGAAGAGCTAGTATCGGAAGTATCGTTATTTCGGTATCGATCTGCACATGACTACTTCAAGCAGCGCTGGACGGGCCCTCGCACCGCCAAGCAACTCAGGGTTCACATAAGTCGGAGGGCATGCATTTCATTTCCTGTTGCCACTGGGTGGCGCTGAGGCAAATTCAGGAAGTGAGCTGCGTATCGCTTCACGGTGTGGTCTTCGTCATCTGTACTAATTATGATGAAGATCTGACCTCGTGGAACTGAGTTCTTAACGTTGTCACAGTTTAGTGGCGTGTTGGCCGATTGCTCGTCAGAGTTTGTTGCCATGCCCCGCCCCCATCTCATGGAACAGTCTAAAATCCTTCGCAATATAACATCGCTCGTCTGTCTAGTATCAGCGGCTTTAATTTGGGCTCATGCGGTCAAAGTGCCTAGGACTACTTCGGTGAAATACAACCACTGGTTTTCGCCAAAAATTGCCACAAGAAACCAAGATGAACAACTTCCTGTGTGTTTTCGAACATGGGTTGTTATCCTGTTATTATCCTGCCACGATTGAGGTCTCCACCAAACCTGGTGATGTTCTGTGAAACACTAATAAGGCATTTAGAGGACGCATTCAAAGACGTTGTTGTTATATGTAGTGTTCTACATTGGTCACTAGGTGGCAGTAATGTTACTGTAATGTTGGGTGGGACGCGCATGAACCAGACTTGATTGCTGGAACAACAAGCTTTTATTGCAACTTTGAATGAAGCACAATAATCCCTAACAGCCGTAACCCACACCAAGCTAAAACTTTATTTGCTCCCCGAG
This sequence comes from Dunckerocampus dactyliophorus, assembly GCF_027744805.1. Classification (NCBI taxonomy): domain Eukaryota; kingdom Metazoa; phylum Chordata; class Actinopteri; order Syngnathiformes; family Syngnathidae; genus Dunckerocampus; species Dunckerocampus dactyliophorus. Next base: position 7,625,687 of record NC_072827.1, on the reverse strand, counting down.
GGAACATATTTACAGAAAGACACACAAGCATGAGTCATATTTATGTCTTGCCGATCATGTGTTTTTTGATGGAAATCGGCCGATACTAATCGGTTGCCGATCGATCGGAGCATCCCTACTTGATTCAGTTGTCAGTTCACGTCTGCTAGAATGGAACAATGCATTTTGCCATTGTCTGTAACTCATTCAATACCAAAGATGTATTTATATGTTTTTATAAAACTGAACGCCCAATCCCAAAGACATATTTGTATGTGTTTTACCTTTTTTTTTTTTTGCGTTAGAGGCAAAAACAGGAGATGACGCAACTGCACATTAATGGATGTCACTTTTACAGCATTTTTAAGCCACAAGGTGGCAGAAGTGCATTTGATAAAAGCTCGGCATGGATCATTTGCATGTAAAACACACTGGACAGCAAGGAGGAAGTGGAAGAGCATGGGGGAGTCTAGTGTGCAGAAGGTTACGCATTTAACGAAATTTTAACACGTGCACACACACAGTTTAGTTCCAAATGTGAAAATTGTAAATATTTCATGGTGTTATATTTGTAAATAAATTGTTATTTGATGTAAAACAACCTTTTTTGTGTTTATGTTGTGGTATAGTAAAAGTAAACAAAAATTGTGTCAAAGAGAAAGTTATGCTTGAAATGCATCTTTTCACAAAAAGCTGGTTTTCTCCTACGTTCTACTGATGATAACTGAAGAACAAAAAAAAAAGGAAGGCTGGGATTGAATTGCGATTGATTCTCCTGCCATTTCATTTACTTATTTATTTTTATACCCAAGCCCCACCAGGAGTAAAAACAAGTTCCCACGGATGTTGAACAACTCATGTCTTTATTAGTGCTGAGGTTCCACCAGTAATAATAATAATAAACAAGGAGTTAAAGTGCTGACATTAACATTTCATCCGAATCAGGACTGCACACTGACTGAGTAGATATTTCATTGTTCACGTTGGTAAAAGTGTGCCTTTGGTGAGCATGTTGTGCATATGCCACATCCTTCTGGAAACAATCTTATAGTCGTTAGCATGTTAGCGCTGTGCTTTTCTTCGTCAACATAAACGTCTTGAGCCACAACAACATCTGCACAGTTAACACAACACTGACTGCACAATGAAAGTATCCTTACATGTATATACTGTATCTATAAACATGTGATTTCATCTGTGAGGGACAATGCACACGTTCATCAACTCATCTTTGGTTCACTAATGCACATAAAAGATGTCCCAAAACGTTGCGCTATAATACAATAAATATGTCTGAGGCTATGTTACACATGAAAAAGAATAGCAGATGAACATTTATAGTCTCTTAGATAAAATAAAGTGATACATCTGCTATGGTGTATGATTGGTTTACTGTACATATCACCGTAAAACACATGTAACAATACTATACACAATCTACACAGAAAAGATCTAAAAACACAGCCAGAAGTACAATACATACTACACTGACTGCATGGTATACTGGATGTTTATTCCACCTATGTGATGGATTTCATATGACGTGAACAACATGGGCACCAACAACTCACATCGTGTTTATACAATGACATGAACGCTGTTTATGTCGACGCTAGAAGCTTGTGCTCTTTTTTTAACCTTCTCATTCGCTCTTTTAAATGATTCTGCATAGAATACATGACGTTATTTCTGCTCTGCTGACAGAGAAGACACTCATCGGTGGACCCCGACCATCACAGGTCACAACATTAGGTACGCAAGCCAAGTACATGAGGCTTATTGTCATTTGAAATGATAATAATAATTGTAACTTGGACTACAACCACAACGATAAACACACAGGGGGTCCTCGGGTTACGCCGTCTGTTTTACCAACGGACTTAATAACATCATTTTGGCCCAGTGTGTACCTGCTCACTGAGGAATAACAACATCGCGTATTAGTAGAGATGCACAATATCTTTTTTTTTTTTTTCAAACCAACGCCTTTCTGCTTCTCAAGGCTGACACGGCACCAATAACTTTTTTATATCTACTTTTTGGATTTAGATTTAACTGTAGTTTGTGCACACGTGGATGTAAGGAGAAGACATTGATTAGTCCTAATCAAATATCATGACATTACTACTACCACATCCCTACTATCAGGAGAACCAGAGTATAAAGCGGAGGGAGCCACCTGCTGTGGCCCAGCAAGGTGCACTGTATTCGGACACATGCTCCGAGCAGCCGGTGTGACGCCACGGAGGTCTCTGGCAAACCTTTTGCACTTTTCAAACGCTGCGGCAATGGCGTTGCAGGTGGCTGATAAGGTTTTTTGTGTACTCGATGTTTTTTTTTTTCACCTCATCGTGGAGCATTTGGTACAACTAGCACGCAACATGTCTTTGAAACAGTGAATGTTTTTTTTTATAAGTGAGCTCAGGGGAAGTTACGGCAGGCTGTTAACATCACAGGCAGGAGGAAAAAGGAGCGCTTGATTTGCTCACCCGCACAGTACAGGTAATGTCACCTCATTGGAGCGTTTTCATAAGTGGTTATCAGAGCTATTTTTAATGGATTTATCGGTATGATGTCAAAATTCCCTCAAATCGGAATTTTGAATTTGTATTATTATTGTGCTTTACTATGCCTCCCAAGCAGCAGTGCACCAAAGAAAAGGAAAGCCATCACCAAGGAAGTGAAAATGACACACCCACCAATATTGGCTTCCACTGTTGGTCCCAAACGTTCGACTGTCGCAAACCACCATTGAAGAGACAAGTTGACTGAATGCTAATGAGCCGAGGGGACAAAGTCCATGTTTTGGAACTCTCAAGTCACGTCTCAAGTCCAATTCAAATCTCAAGTCAAGTCCGAAGTCATAGGCTTGAAATTTTCGAGTCTTTACAAGTCCTAAGTAATGCTTAGTGTTTACCAAATAATATAATGAATTAAAAATAAGTCATTTGCAAATACAAATTAAATTATCCTCGGCGGTACAGAAACGTAAGCCACACCCTCGCTGTTTGTTCTAAAACCTCATTGGATGGTAATAGATGCATTCGATGACACACATTCTTTGGGAGAATTTGAAAATCTCAAGCATTTTCAAGTTATGAGACTGAAGTCTCGAGTTACTGATGTCAAAGCTCAAGTCGAGTCGCACACCTTTATGATATTTTCAAGTCAACAAAATTGTGACCTGAGTCTGACTGGCGAAGGCTAATGAATGCTAGAGTTGTCATGGAAGGAGATCTTTCTTATTTGATATGTCCTTCATGTGCCGTGTGTCCAATGTGAGGGACTAAGGGGTTCATTTAGCCATCATTCAGGTGGAGGTTTCCACTTAGTCTGGGAAAGCAACTCGTTGGTAACCCAAGGACCACCTGTATTGTTAAATGTTTTATTATTATTATTTATTAGTAGTAAAATCCTTTTGGATACTGCTCCGGTATTACAGCTCAGGTGTTCCTAATGTGTGTGTGTGTGTGTGTGTGATGCACATCACAATGCATTTGTTGTCCTTACAAGTCGTGTCCCAGTCTCTCAATTTCCTCCACCAGAAAGTCGATATCTGACCTGGTAGCGGCCGCGTTGGAGATGACCATGCGGAAAAAGTTGACCTTCTCTCCTTGAGGCTGGTAGCCCACCATTGTGGTGCCGGACTCCATCATCATGGCCTTGATCTTGGGAGCCACCTTTTGTGGTGCGACATCACATGTTACAGTATATTCATAACAATCACTCTCATGCAAGCACATCCATAATGCAAACTAAACCAGCTTGGCAACCCTGCTAGTATACGTTGGGAGCTCCTCCATCAACTACAGTGGGAACTGCTCTGACTTTTTGGAATTAATTAATGACAAAAAACTAAATGTGCAAACACTGAATCCATTTTGTGGACGGTTAGAGCTGTATGCTTGAACTCCAGCAGCGTTACACACACTGTCTCGCCTCACTTTCTCTTACGTGTCTCCCTTGAACCATTCCCCATGCAAACCTGTGTTAACTAGGAACAGTGGTGGAGCCAGACATTTTTCATTGGGGTGGCCAAGGTGAGACCATTACTGACATAGGGGTGGCAACCTTGACATTACAATCCTATTGTAGCAGACACTACCTCTGCACTTCTTTCTTTAATGCAGTCATGTTTCCCCCCATTCTTTAGCAAAGTTCTGCCACCTGCAACTTTTTTTGGTCCCATGGTGGCTTCTTTTGCAGTTGTACTCAATTAAGCCTATTGAGAAATATGCAGTGCGCCTGAACGCCTCATCAGCACAGGGCGTTGTTCATCGTTCTGTGTGCGTTTAATGAACAAATAAACCATGCACACATGATAAAACATGATTAAAGGTTAAATTCAGATCAAAATTGGGAGCAGCACATTCCTACAAACAGCAGTGATTCCAAACCACTGCGCAGCGCACATTAGTGTGCCGTGAGAGACTGCGAGGTGTGTCGCAGGAAATTATTCAATTTCACTGAATTGGTCCAAAAATAATTATCGGACTGATATGAGGGAATTATAACGTCATACCAAAAACATAAAAAATAGCTCCGATAACCACTAATTAAATGAGGTGACATTTCCTGTCCTGTGCAGGTGAGCAAATCAAGCGCTCCTTTTTTCTCCTGCCTGTGACCTTAACGACCTGTCGTGACTTCCCCTGAGCTCACTTGTAAACAAACATTTACTTTCTGAGGAAGACATGTTGCGTGCTAGTTGTACCAAATGCTCCACGATGAGAGGGAAAAAAAAACATCGAGCACACAAAAAAACCTTATCAGCCACCTGAAACTCCAGCGGAGGGGCGTTAGAAGAGTGCCAAAGGTTAGCCAGAGACCTCATTGGCGTCACACCGGCCGCTCTGAGCATGTGTCCGAATACAGTGCACCTTGCTGGGCCACAGCAGGTGGCTTCCTCCCCACTATACTCTGGTTCTCCTGATAGTAGTGATGTGGTAGTAGTAATGTCATCATATTTGATTAGGACTAATCTACAGGTACCGTCGGTCAAATCTTAATTTGTTTGAGTCCTACTTACCTCCAGGTGTGCACAAACTACAGTTAAATCTAAATTTTAAAAAGTAGATATTAAAAAAAGTTACCTGTTATCGGTAACAGTGTCGGAGCTACTTGTCACTCTCTGGCCACCCCACTGGCCACCCCACTGGCCATCTAGACATTTCAGGTATCAACTTATTGCCACCCCTATGTGAGTACTTGTCTCACCTTGGCCACCCCAATGAAAAATGTCTGGCTACCGTATCGGTCTTGAGAAGCACAAACTTATCGGAATTGACATCGGTTTGAAAAGAAGATATTGCGCATTTCTACCAAAAATGATCATTTATTTACTCCAAATAATGCATCTTTGTTAGTCTGTCTACGCTAGCAACCTATAGTGACAGGAAGAACAATGACAAGTTCTTCCACTAGATGGCAGAAGATACATCACGAATCTGTGTGTCCAATTGTTGTTTTGTTTGGTGATGTGCTGTGACGTTTTTCTACTGTAAAATATGTGCCTTGGCTCAATAAAGATTGGAAACACTGTTAGAGAGGATCTTTGATTAGCATTTTTGCTCCCGCCGTGTTGTTGCATTCGGTCCTTAAAAACCTGAGCGCATTGCTGTCTGATAAAGGATCTTTGATTAGTGTTAATGAATGCTTCAGTCTGACTGAGAGATGCAGACATCTCACAGGACGTCACACCCAGCGTTCCATGTTTTTAAAAATAGTTTTAGGAGCAAGAACTTTGGAGGCATTGGACTTTGGAGGTTCCTGTGTATCTTGGCAAAGGAAAGAAAGCTTTAAAGCAGATTAATGAGTCGTTACCTTGTGCAACCTCTGCTGTCTCTCCTCACCAGCAGGCATGCTGCGTAGGCTCGGTGGAATGTACCAGAAGCAGACGTTGGTGTGTTGCGGCTGATAAGGAAAGGGCCATTTGTAATAAAAGCTGATATGCGCTCACGACTACACACAACATTAAGTACACCTTTGCAATGTAATGAGGACCAATGCCTCTAAAAACACATTTTTACTAGCTAATGTAGCTCTGTAAGAGGGATTTCATATCACAAAATGTCAGTATGATGCAGAAACACAAATGTGTTATTGTAGGGTGAAAAGGAATAATCTCACCTCTCCATCAAACACCATCTTGAACCCTTCTCTGCCTTTTATTTTGTAATAAAGGTATGATGACAGGTCCAGACACTTGTCGATATGTTGTTCGAATCCTACTGTTCCCTTAGAGGTAAGAAAAACAGATACAGTTTCAATTTTTAATAATTAATAACAGGTTTCAAATGAATTAATCAGGGTTAAGCACTATTCGTAAGCATGCCTTTTATAAGACAGGATTCCATACATTTGTATGTATTACCATCTCCAAATGAACTGAACACTTTAATGAAGATAAAAGATAGCACGCGTGAAAATCTAACACCAGCAGGACATTTGAATAGCAGTTGACTTATTATGGGCAATGATCGGTTGCGTTCAAGGACGCCATGAAAGTTTTATTTTAATTCATATGCTTTGAGCGTAGTTTCAGAGCGCACTTAAATGTAGCAAAATGTACTTCCACATTAGATGAGAATATACACTTATTGTTTTTTTGGTCTTTCTGTTTATCTAGGGTAGACCACACATACTAGCATAATAGACGCTGATGTGATGTTCGGAGTGTTCCTGAATGCAGTTTGCTGTCTTGTGACGAGAATGAGGAAGTGGTGTTCCCAGGAGTAGAGCAGTATATTTGAATTGGAGATACATGCGTTGTGTTTCAATTGCACTGTTGTTCATGTCTTTAGGTCAGAATACAATTTTGGACAGCTCTAATAATAATATCATGTCAACAGTTCAATGGGCACCTTTGCCTTCCACATAAGCCAGAACTTGAAGATGTCAACATGGCGCCCGCACTGGATAGCCTTATCTCCGGTGTCGTATGCGACGTCGTACTGCTTGTCTGGCTGGAAAAGGTAGCCAGCGCACATGGAGTTGCAGCCCTGCAATAAACCCTGCACAAACACGAGTTCCAAAAGTGATTACGGGACAAACATAGCGAGTGACAGGAGAGGGGAAAGGAAAGTGAGAAAACAAACTTCTGACCTTCTCTCGGACCAAAATGGCGGAACACTGCAGCGGTACCCCCATCATCTTGTGAGGGTTCCAAGTGACTGAGTTGGCCCTGCACTCAGCAAAGAGTTGACCTTTTTAGGTGAGGACAGATCGATATCTGAACATTATGATACACATGGGGGGAGGGTTTAATGTGGGGTGTTTATTATAGAAGTTTGTGGTTGAGAACAGCCTCTCCTCATGCGCAAAAAACAATAAATGTGTGCAGATGGTCTTCAAGCTCTTACAGTGCTAATATCATGAATTATTATTATTATTTACTTATGAACTATTTATTATTTATCATTTATTTGAATGCACACGTAGTGCTATTCTCTTAAAATATTTTACAAAGCTGAAATGATTTTATTTATTTTAATACAATTTATATATATATAAATAATATTTAGAAATATATATTCATCCATTCATCCATCTGCCGATTATCCGAGAGGTTGTGTGTATATATTAGATAAATAAATATTACATAAATAAATAGGATAATTTATAACAATTTATATAAAAATAAAATAAAACATATATTTGATAGATTTTTAATGTAAAATATATTTATTGATATATTTAATATATTTGTACATTTATAAATATATATTCATATATATATATTATTTCTCAAATTTTATTTATTTATGCTTATTTACACAAATCCCAGCTTTTATCATTTATAAAAATGCATAAATAAATAAAATTACAAATATATATACAGTGTTCCCTCATTTATCACCGGGGCTAGGTTTAAAAAATAACCCGCAATGGGTGAAATCAGCAAAGCAGTCAGCTTTATTTTTTACAATTATTATATTTTAAACGTTTATGTTTAAACACTCTAATTTCAAACCTTCTTTTAAATTTGAATGACCAACCTACGTGGCTGGACACATGAGAAATTACAGTATTAATAGTGACCCACGCATATTTCACCGTCCCTCTGACCGTGCCTCTTAGTTCTGGCGCCGCTCCGCTGTAGCGTTTTTGCATCCTTGTTAAAAGTTACTGCTGCTGTCGTCCTAATGCTATTTTCCTCCTTGTTGTTAAGTACGTAATGGCGCCCTACAGCCGCGTAGCTTCTACCTTTCTTCAGCATGTCCAGAAGTCCAACTTTATGTGTAATGGTTATCATCTTCCTTTACCTTTTGGGTGCAGAATGTTTCGTCGACATCGTGGGTTTTGTCGGGAAGAAAACTTGCAAACATACAGAGTTCAGACTCACACTGCTAGCTATTTGCTAGCGATGGAAAACAACTAGAGACACGGCACTGAGGTGATTGATTGACAATGGTTTACAACCCCTTAGCCAATCAGGACGCAGAACACAATGGGTGGGTTCTCTCTGATCCAATAAGGACGCAGAACACAATGGGCGGGTTTCCTTTAGCCACTAAGGATGCAGAACACAACAGGTGGTTCTCCCTTAACCAATCAGGGCGCAGAACACAATACAAGTTCATACGCTTCCAAAAAAAATGCATGCAAAATTGCACACAAAAAAATCAGTGAAACAGAGGCCATGAAAGGTGAGCCGTGATTTTTCCTTTAAAAAAAGTATATATAATAATAATATATATTATATATTTTTATTAAAATATACATGTATATTTTTTTATTTTATTTAGTAATTAAAAAATAAACAAATTGTAAAAAACTATTTATTGTATATATATTTTTTTTACATTTGATTTATTTTGAGATATATTTTTCTAGATTATGTCACTTTTACAATTATATATTTACCGTTTTTTTATGTAGAAAAATGAAATAGAAATTGAAATTAAATATTTAATATTAATATATTCTCAGCTAATATTTATATTAATATTCTTGATAACTTTCAATCATATTTGTAAAATGGACAAAACATGACATGACATCAGGGGCACAGCACCACATTCTGAGGCCCCATACGTAAGCCTCCTGGAGGGCCCCCCACATCTGTGATGTATTGATTTACCTCTCGACTCCATTCAGCTTGTGTCTGTGTTTCCTGGACATGAGCAGTCCGCCCCCCCATGCACCCTGCACACAACACAAGAACACTGCATCAGTGAGGAAGTACACTCATGTACATGGGAACTTATTAGTGTTCTAATGACACAGCCCTTACATCCACATGAAGCCACATGTTGTACTTTTCACAGATGTCTGCAATTTCGTTGATGGGATCGAAGGCTCCGTAGACGGTGGTGCCGGCCATGGCGTTCACATACATGGGAACGTACCCCTGGAAAAGAAGCACACACACACACACACACACATAGGTAATGACAGCCTTTCTCTGACATCAAAAAGACAGGCTGGAGCATTTTCTCTAATAATGCACTCCCTTCCTCTCTGCAGACGTGCTTAGCACTAAATTGCTTGCCCACCCCTTCCAGCCTCCACATCATTTTACCTTGAAGAATGACTCCCAACATCATCGTATGTGAGCGGGCGGACGCATTAGAAGCTTATTAATATAACCTTGCTTGCTCTGGCACATTTTGCGGCATGGATGAATGGCTGCCATTGTACGGCAGAAGAAAAACACAGTGCAACCTCTCAAGCCAAATACCCTGAAGGTGTAAAATTCGGAATTCGATCAAAAAACCTCGCAAGTCACACGAGCTGGTAAAGGTTGAAGCACCTTCATGCATGCTTCTTTGTTTCTTTGGCTGTTTTGCAATGTACATCTTCACTTTCTGAGAGGGCTACTTTCCGGAACGCACTTAACTTGAATTGAAGCTTCAGTTCAATCCATCCAAGTCAAGATGCCACCAAAAGCACACTGTCCCTTTAAGTGTATAGAATCGTATCGTTGGCTGAACATTGCGATATATATTGCATCATCAGCTAAATGTCATGCGATGAGTGTATCGCTACAGCCCTAGTGATGATAACCATAGAAATTTATTGCAATGGTGAAAATCGGTACGTTTGTTTTGGAGGTTGTGAAAGTGTTTCAGGTGTTTAAATTCTCATTTGGAATTTTTATACCTTGGATTATGCCTCCGGGCCACGGTAGCACCACTGATGGCAAAAAAGGAAAAGTGTGATGATAGCCATAGAATTCCAAATGGAAGTCACTACACTGGAAAGCGGTCCTGGCTGCTCAGTACAATGTTATTACAGTAGAATATTATCATTATTTATGTGAATGTACACAACAAAGTCACCTGCATTTAGTTTTCATGAGAAGATATTACCTCACAAGCCAGTATTCTGCTGGTTAAAAATGTTTTTATACTTGTGTGATGATTAAAAATGCTAAAATGTTACCTATACAGTTATGAAAAGGTTTATGATGGTGACACTTTGATCATTATTAGGCTGATATAAGGGAATTAGGATGCCATACCAATTAATTAGGTAACATTAAAAATAGCTCCAATAACCGATCATTTCAAAAAACTCTCCAATGAGGCGAGATGATCCGTACTATGCGGGTGAGCAAATCAAGCGCTCCTTTTTTCCTCCTGCCTGTGACGGTTAACCTCCTGTCACAACGTCCCCTGAGCTCACTTGTAAAACAAACATTCGCTTTCAGGGGAAGACATTTCCTGTGCTAGTTGTACCAAATGCTCAGTAATGAGGGGAAAAAACCCATCAAGCACACAAAAAACCTTATCAGCCAACTGACACACCAGTGCCGCAGCGTTTGATAAGTGCAAAAGGTTTGCCAGAGACCTCCGTGGCGTCACACCGGCTGTCTGTCTGAATACAGTGCACCTTGCTGGGCCACAGCAGGTGGCTCCCTCCGCTTTATACTCTGGTTCTCCTGATAGTAGTGATGTGGTAGTAGTAATGTCATGATATTTGATTAGGACTAATCAACAGGTACAGTTGATTAATTTATTCCAGTCCTGCTTAACTCCAGGTGTGCACAAACTAGTTAAATCGAAATGAAAAAAGTAGCTATAAATAAGTTATCTGTACCATACTGGGAAGCAGAAAGTATCGATTTGAAAAAAAACATATTGTGCATCTGTAATTATTTCTTATTTACACTGACTTCAATGAACAGATTTTGTTCCACCTTCATGGTTTTGGATTTTCACCTTTTGCTTGGCGGCGATCACTTTGGCTTCCAAATCAGCAGGAATGACTCTCCCTCTAGAAAAGACAGATTTCACAGTCAGTCACACGGGTATGCGTCACGTCCAGTCTGCATGTGGACAAACAATAACCTTTCATCTGTGTTGAGCAGGATCAGGTTGTCTGTTCCAAATCCGAGAGCTGCACTGGCCTTCTTGATGGAGTAGTGGCTCTGCGAGAATATGATTTTAATGAGCGTTTACTTTTATGAACATCTCATATGCCACAGACTGTGTTGGACTAACATGCTCAGAGGTGAAGAGGACCAGTCGCGGTGCAGCTGCCATGCCTTTGGTTTTGACCTCCGGGAAGTACTTGTATCGTGCAATCATTACACTGTACATGTTGGAGATTGCGCCTCCTGCAAGGAAAGCAGATGTGTTCTCTCAGCAGTGGAAAGCTAACCGCACACGAGCGCTTCCACTGCGCACCCAGTGGAGTGTGACACAAAAGCACTGGCTCATTTTAAAGCTTCTCAGCCGTACTTGGCTCTTCTTACCTGGGGAGAATATTCCGTCACCCTCCCCCTCGGGCCAGCCGATGATTTCTCTCATCTTTTTCAGCGTCAGCTGCTCCATCAGTACGAAGACAGGTGCAATCTCATAGGTGAACCTGCAACGCAGAAAGTACATGTAGTGTTTAAAAAGAGGCAAATGCAAACATGCTTCTTCCTGCAGGAGACTAATGGAATCAATAAGGAACACGGTGACACGTAACAGTATGGACATGGAAAGGCTGATTGTATAGTAAGGGTGCTGTGCGGTGCACGCTCTTCTCACACCGGAAGACTTTTCTGCACAGTCACACCTCATTTCATGTGAAATTTGCAGCAGTGAAAGGACACAGGCAATACCAAACCGCATGATTGCTGCTTGGGATAGTTTTTACACCAACCATTTACTGTAGAAAAGCTACATCCCGTAGCAACAACACGACAGTACTTTCTCTTACTGTCTGATTACAAGTCACCACTCATTTCATTGTCATTTTTACACATTAAATAGAGGGACACAAGCACACAACTTAAGGAAGCAGGGGAAAAAAGTTAAATGGAGGACCGGAGGAAGCCGAAGTACTTATTGTCCAAGACATCAAGGAACTGGACAAATATGAAAGATGACATTGTCGTAACCACAAGGAACATAAAAGGCACAACGTGAGACTTAATGCAGCTTAAAGTCATCAACAATCAATAATCTCCATATATTATATATTATTTATTGATAGTAAACAATAAGTTATTGCTCAATTTATATACAAAAATTACTTGGATTTATTTCTTATTCATTTTATTGTATGTATGTATATATTACATTATTATTTATTATTTCTTCATTATTTATTATATATACTGTATTCACATTTACTAATACATTTATCCTTGATTTTTTTTTATTTACATGGCTTATTTACCGTAATGTCTCTGCTTATTCGAATTGATTTAGTTATATTTATTACTAACAATTTCTTCCTATTTTATAACTTCAACTGTATTAAAAAACACGTCATTTATCGCTGATCACCAATAAGTTATTGCTCAATTAATAAACAGAAATTACCTGTATTTATTTATTGATAATTATAATGTTATATATTTTTATTATTATTATTTATTATCTTTTTATTATTTAGTATGTATACAATATTTATCCTTGATTTTTTTTATTTACATGTATTATTTAATGTCTAATTTATTTAGTGACATTTATTAACAAGTTATTCCCATCGTATCACTTTTATAAAATTTTAATCTAATTTTTCCACATTTTTCTTTCTTTCTTTTATTTAACTACTTGTACTAGTAAGGGTAAAGAACAACTTCCACAACATTAAACACATAATAATTAACAGCTATTTACACAGCTGTGCTGCAAAGCATTCTGGGAAGCAGGAAGTAACTCCTGGTGATGCTACATTATGAATGACAGGAAGAGGAAACACTAAGGAAATGACTCCACAGCAGCACTAGAAGGATTATGAAAGTTGCTCATTCATAGCGTACATATGAATTTCCTAAATAAATCCTTGCCACGTATTCAATTCCAATAGTAAAGCAACTGTGACAGGCACAGCTGTACAATTCTATTGAGATCCACTACGATTGTGTTAGCATTCAGTGGTGTACAACTACTTGTGGAGCTAATTAAGGCCACCGAAATATTAGCATGTTTGTGCCCTTCTGTCATTGACAGCTACAGCAACAACTTAAACAGGACGTAATGTATACGTAAATAAATATTAAAGCAGAAGAAGCACGCCACCGCCTCATAGATGTTGTAAGCTCATTCCACGGCAGTCTTGCATCCATACATTGTGCTTCATGTACAGTCAGTCTATTAATGTCACTCAATGTTTGCCAGGGATGATTAGCTTTGACAGAGTCATTCATAAGACAGATTGCATATATTGTAGATAGCGTATGTTGGAGCCAGTGTGTGTGTGTGTGAGCCAGCTGCAGTCACCGTCACCAACACTGGTAAAATATACTCCCTAATTACTAAAATATACTTCAGTCCTTCATGTTCCACTGTTATGCAGTCACAGGCGAGCTGGAGCCTATCCCAGCAGACCCTGGCGTTTACTGCTTGATGAAGACTCAAGTTTACTGACTGACAAAGACTCGAGTTTCACTGTCTCACAGGTGGTCCACGAAGACTCTCGGGTGCTCACCAAAGACTTGTGTTTCACTGACTCACTGGTGCTCGACGAAGACTCCAGCTTACTGACTCACGGGCGCAAATTGTTGCGTTGCTCACAGTGCAATGAAACCAAAACACAACACATCCACAGCACAGCAAGTTCACGCATCACATAAATCATGAACAACACCTAAGCGCTAAACATAACACGTAACTTAAAACTCTTCTTTTCAAATGCCCGCAAGGCATGCTGGGTTGTCCAGCTGCAACAGCAATATGAACTATGAACAATAAAACATTCCTCCTTGTTTACTTTTCTGACGACCTCCTCAGCATATTTTGCAAAAAAACAAAAATGCAACAAAACACAGCAAAATGTTGGGAGAAAGAGTACCACAGGCTACCCAGCATGCCTTGCGGCGGGAATATACGGGTGTTTTTTTGGCGTGGGTATTGCGCGTAGTCATGTAGCCCGCTACAGTTTTGACGTTTAAGGTTTAAAAAAAATGGAATTTGGAAATGCCCAGTGGGCCCGATTAAGATGCTTGATGGGCCTGATGTGGGCCGCGGGTCGCAGTTTTCCCACCCCTGCTCTACAAGCATCTTGCCTTTAGGTTTTTTTTGTGACTCGTGGGGGCAGAAGAGCAACTGATGCAAAGATGATTTATGAACCATGAATGATAAGAAGAAGACTTACATGTTGGTGTTGGCTGTGGAGGTCAGCCACTCCCCTGCCAAGCCAACAATGTCTAAGCCAGTGGACAGCTGGTTGAAGAACCTGGGATGACCTGCCATTGATGAATAAAACAAACATCGTCCCCATTATTATTATTACTAGTAACAAAGCTCGTCTAGCTCGTCCTTGCCCTCCTCACCTGTCCTCACGCCATACTTCAGCGTGTCCCTGCAGTCCACCAGGATCTGCTCCAGGGACTCGGGCTGCTCGGACAGTTCCAGGTTGAAGCCCTCCATGCCTTCCAGCAGCTGGTGTGGGTGGTGGAAGTCCAGGACCTTGGTGGATCTGTCAAAGGTTTTGCGGATGTAGCTGGTGAGGATTTCCACCACCTCCAGCAAGAACTGCATGGTGGGCTCCTCGCCGTTTTTGGCAGGTAAGAGATCTGCAAAAACAACAACGGACTCGTGTGCTGCTCCACCTTTATGATAACAAAACATTTCGTGCTGGTTTTTATTGCTACCCATTGATGAATTTGCTTCATTTAATACACTCTGTGGAATATGCATTAGGTTCACCTGCTCATATATTGACCGCCAATGAAAAAATGCCCTTACAAAGATAATACGTTTTGTTTGTAGATGGATTATTTTAACTTTATTGCCATTTGTAGACATAAAATAATAGCATGCAGCACAAAATAGCCTTAAATCACAAGAAACACCTCCTGTACGTTCCAGTAAAACAACATTAGACAACAGATATTCTGTCTGGTCGTTATAATACGCTTTGTGCAAGATCCTGGCATGGTGGCTTCCTGTCGCTGTGACAAAGCTTTCAACATGTCCATAGGATTGATCTTCCTTACGTGTACAATATTGCACTCTCAGCACAACCTACAAGATCAATACAACTAAATTCAGTATTAACTAACAGATTCATTTCATTTATATTCATTATTATTTCTTATTCTGACGATGTCAAGCTGCAGTGCATCGTACTGAGAGATGTTTCTATTATTTATGATCCTTGGACACACAGGTCACCAAAATATTACGAAACAAAAACACTTCAATAGGAGGTGCAAACTACAAGCACCATGATAAACAGATTTTTACATGAATTCCCACTTGACAGCGTCAACCGAAATCATTATTATCGTTAGGAAGAAAGAGTGTTTGTTACAGCTCTTGCTGGAGTACATCAGGGTGTCCAAAGTCCGGCACAGAGGCTATTTGCGGGCCTGCAGCTCGTTCTTTTATGGGCCTGCTGCATGTTTTACAGCAGGGGTGTCCAAAGTGCGGCCCGGGGGCCATTTGCGGCCCGCGGCTGTGATTTTATCGGCCTGCAGCACAGTCTAAAAATGCAATTTAACACTTAAAAAAAACAACTGCAGCAAAAGTGGGAAAATCAATCAAAAGTCAAAATGTTAAGAGAAGAGCTGTAATCTAGCAAGGAAAAAAAAACATAATTTCACAAGAATAAAGTAATAGTATGAGGAAAAATGTAATTTTAGTAGCATGACGTTGAAATATTAAAGAAACAAGTTTGGTTTTTTTTCTTCAAAGACAAAAACATGAATAAAGTTGTAATTTTTGGAAGCTTAGGTTGGGGGAAAATTTCTAACATAGGAATGAAGTCAAAATATTAGGAGAAGAAAATATATACAAGAAAAAAGTTAAAATGTTTGGAAAATTATACCAAAAAAATAACAGTAGAAATTTGACCAGAGTAAAGTCAAAATATTAAGAGAAAAAAAAAAGTTTTCTAATGAGAAAAAAGTTGCAATTTTATGAGAATAAACTTGTAAAATGAGGAAAATGATCACTTTAGTAAAAATGTTGAAATAAAGAAAAATACATTATTGTTCAAAAGATATAAAGTTATAATTACGAGAAGAAAATTTACAAGAGGAAAGCTGAAAAAAAACAGCAGAAATGGAAAAAACAGCAGTTATTTTATGGGAATAAAGTCAAAATATTACGAAAAATGTCATCATTTAATGAAGAACAAAAGTCGCAATTTTACAAGAATAAAATTGTATTATTATGGAAAAAAAACATCATTTTTAGTATCAATTTTGTGCACCGTGTCACCGGATTGTGTGTCGAACGGACGCCCTGCTGGCAGGTTCCTATTAGTTTCTTACTCTCCAGGGGGCGCTACTGAGCCGTTTTTTTTTCACCAGGGTTTCTGGAATAATAAAAATGATTGTAAACAATAGCATGTCAGTCTCATAGTCAGGAGACTGAGGGGTCAAACCTTTCTTAGAACAGCTCATCTTGAAAAAAATATTTATTTTTTAAACAATTGTTAAAACTTAATATATAATATTAGAACATAAATATATTTCAATATGTTTAAAAAGTTAAATATATAAAACTTATTTTTCACAATATTAAAAATTAAAATACATGTATAAAACAATTCAAATACACATATATATTTAAAAAAATATCAAACAAATACAATAAAATAAGTATCTTTTTGACATACATTATTTCCAGGCTTTCATCATAGGTGTGAAGGAAATGTTTTGTATACATGTGTCCTGTGATTGGCTAGTGATCGTGCAGTCCAGTGTGTAGCTCTCGCCCTAAAAGAGAGTTGGGATAGGCTCCAGCTCGCCTGTGACCCTAATGAGGGAGTAGGAAGGTATAGAAAATGAATGGATGTATAATTGCTTGTGAAATAAATCAAATGTAAGGAATACAAAAGTATCCCCGCGTCCTTCCTCAGTGGAAAACCTTAGAGCACCCCTGGATGACATTACATCTAAACTACACACAATATATTTTTGACAGCCCATTCCAGGATGCTGCACATATGAGCATTTGGGGTTGCAGGTGTACCTAATATTGTGGCCACATCATTCCTCTTATGTAGACAGTCATTGTTAAAGGGAAACTGCATATTTTTGGGGAATTTTGCCCATCATACACAGTCATATGTGAGACATGAACACTTCTTTCTCTTTTCTATGCTTTGTAAAGATATAAAAAAGAGGCAGCTAAGAATGCATGTAATGGGATGCACCTATTCCGCCTATAAAGCCTTCTGAAAAAACCTCCAAAAAGCGCCAACAATGCCCCGTTTACATAATGTGACCTGCATATTCACCAAGCTACATTGTTATTATTATTGTTATTAACATTGTTACGCTGAAGAACTACATTACTGGCGTAGTGACAACTCGCCACACCACAACGGCTAGCTTCAGCCAGCTAGCGACTAGCTTCACCGCACACTCGCCCACAGCGGGCGGGGATGGAGGTGGGTCGTTACCTGAAGGACGAGGCGACATTGCGAGTTGGAAGTTTGAACCTGCGACCATCGCCTCAGGCCACTAGCGAAAGGTAACGCTACATATTGGAGCTGCCACCACTGCTGCGGTGTTTTTGTTTTTGAGTTTGGAAAAGCTAGGTGTAGCGTTCCTCTCTATGTTGCTATGTGAAATCAATGCACCCAGGAAGGAAGTTCTACTAATGCTTAAAATGACCAAAAAGCAACAAAATAGTGTAAGTATTACATGTTATCATGAATGTACCTGTTACTACATGCTCACAGCGTGGATATAAAATCCTAAAAGCTTGTTGGAGGTTTTTGGAGGCGTTTTAATAGAATTCCTTGTTGGCGGAATGGGTGTGCCCCATTACGTGCATTACTGTTTTTAGTTGTTTTTATATCTTTAGAACGCACAGAAAAGAGAAAGACGTGCGTTTATGTCTCACGTAAGGATTGTGTATGATGGGCAACATTTTGAAAAAGTGCAGTTTTCCTTTTAATTGACATGCATCACTTGTTTCCAATACCTCTCGCAAACATGTTGGAGAAGTCGGTCTCCGTGCGCGTGAAGCGCGCGCCCCCGCCGCTGTTGTCACACGAGAGCACGAGGCTCCTGGCCGCGCGCTCCTTGAAGGACCCCGCGAACCTGCTCCTCTCCTCCAGACTGTTGTTCTTCTGCAAAAACCCTGAAGCGTCACACGAAAAAGAGGAGTCCACGTGATTACCATCCAGAAACATGATGATTATTTTGGATTAACTTAGGTAATTCATCTCTTTATTTTACTTTCTGCTTTTGTGTCCACGAGGCGAGCTCTTATCGCGTGCATGTAGGGGGTGCTATTTATGGGCGGGGGGAGTGTAAACACGACGACATCAGCAGAGAACTCCAGCCGAGCACAAACAAATTGGTAAATTGCCGTCGTCGTGTCCTGGTGCGGATCCAGGATCAGTCAAAATGTTTTTAATGAAATAAAAGTCTGAATATTGTGGAGCTGCTTTGGAGATGCTTTTTCATGAGAGGTTTTGTGGCGTTTCATTGCGCTCTTTCACGATGCAGATCCAGCAGACTGTGGATGAAAGCAGCAATCATGAAAGCAGCAGAACGTGTCGGTCAAAACAATTGTGCAGCAGCGAACACCCGTGCGTGACATTTGCTTTTATGGGATGTGTCAGGTCTCCTTTGGTTACTGCTGAAATGGACTCTCAGGGGGCAAATTGCAAGTAATAATAATAATAGTTTCATTCAATTTTAAAACCCCCATCGTTTTCTTCGTCAGCTTCAACTCAAAAGAGACAGAAAATGTACTTTTAATTTAATTTATTTTTAAAGTAATTTTGGAATAGTGCATGCTTATTTGTACGGGTGTCATGACACGATGCACGAGGTTGGGTCCACGAGAACCAGGACAAGACGGGATTTTAACATGACTTTTATGAAAAGTACAAAGAAAAAAAAGGCAATATATTGCAATCAATTCATGTAATTTCTATACATTACACTCTACTGCACTCTGTGTGCATGCTAGCGGCCCCGCCTCCACCCTCCGAGACAAAGAGACTGCATGACTGACAAAAGTGCTCACTGGTGCTGAAACCAATGCACAGAGTCAATCTCTTCCCGCCTGTTTGGAAGCAAGAGACGAGGAAAACAGACACACATGCACATGGCAATATATTGAGGCCGGCAAAATGACCAAGTTCATTTATTGTGTGATGAATTCATTCATTTACCATCGTCCCAGGCCTCTGGCGCCCGCGAGACATTTTTTTTCCTCAACGAGAAATCTTGCCACGTTTTAATCTCGCGAGATCTTGTGACACCCTCACTTATTTGTTTAGATACAAAAATAGAAATGACACAATTTTAAACACATAACATTAAATTTTATATTGTTTAATTAAGATGATGTTTCATCATAGAGCCTATGCTGCACAATGTCATTCATGTTTTTATTTATTCATTATGACTGAAATAATTGCCATAATCTAATGTAGAGCAGTATAATATTAGGTAATGTCATGTATTATAATATAATTATGAAAAATTGACTTTTTTTTTTACTATTACACATTTTACCTTATAAAATTGGCAACTTGGTTCATGTTAAACACAGGCTGCGATCAAACTGCTGACAATGGGCAGGATGAAAAAAAGCTTACTCTCCTTTTCGGTCACGTGACGTACAGTAATTCACTATAACTTGAAATCAACTAAACGGCGAGGACAATATTTTAATATACTCACCACATATCTTCATTCCCAATTTTCTTGTACATCCATGAGCAACGCCACACCAAGCATCGTAGCCTGCATGCACATCACACCAAAGTTCTTCAAAATACAAGCATTTCATTAATTAGCCTCATTTCTATACACGATACACGAGGTCGCCCCAGGCAACGGGGGGTGGGTGGGGCTGGGGGGGCGGGGGTGTCTAACACTGAAATAGTGCCCACCCCCAGGCCTATATAGGACTTTAAATTCATTATTCCTCAGCTTTAAAGAGTGCTTTATAGTGAAAAGATGCGAGATACAAGAGCAGTGCCTTATCATGGGCTTACAGCCACTCAAGGGAGGAGGGGGCTGGGGGCTAACTCTTCTGCCAGTTATCAAATACTCCACACACAAAAAAAGAAGACGAAAAAAAAAGCAATTTAGGGGCGGTGGGGTGACGGGGGCGGGGTGGCTAATTCCCATTTCAACCCTCAGCTTTGGGTCATTAGACAAAGCATTGGCCTCTTCCGCCGATACCATTTTTAATAGTCCGCACATAAATTGTATACGTATGTTCTATAAAGCAAATACTGTATATTTATTTTAAAAAATGAGAATACGCCAATATTCACTGGTCTTCCCCCCCCCTTGAAGCGTTTCCTCGGGCTGCAGGGCTCAAGTGTGCCATTAAGGCCAATTTCATATGCCTCAATTCATTGGCTCTCAGGGGCTGTTTACGTTCATGCATGCTGACGCTCACTAAAATGCACAGGAGAAAACCCACATTCATAATTATTATTATATATAATTAATGCTATTTTATATTAAATATGGTCTGTGCTGAATTAAATGCTGCAATCATTTGCTCATTTGCGGAGAAAGGACCCCCCCCCGGTCTCCACCTCTCCCCATTCAATGGAAATGATTAATGACCCCCGAAAGAGGCCCAAATAACATGCGTGAAATAGCATTTGATCCGCAATGTGAACCTACTTGAGCCCGGTGCTCGTAAATTTGCAGCGTTGGGATCCGGATCTCCATCGGAGGAGGAGGACGGTGCAGACGCCATCAATCCCCGCAAAAAAAGTCCTGAGCTCAGCTCCCCGCCACTCCAAAAATAAAGAAAGAAATATCCTGGTGGTCTTCTGTACTCCTTATTTAAAAAACCCTTGTCTTGTCTTATCCAAGATGACTCACTGGTGAGGAGAGAAGAAAAGAAGAATGTGCTGCTTGAAGTTGGACCTGTGGACGAGCAGAACCAGGACCAGGACTCGTCTGTCTGGGAAGTTCACTCATCAATGAATAAGTCATCCGTTCATTTCTTCAGTGTCCAGAGTCTTATTTTAATTAAAACGTCACAATGTGGCCTATTTTATTAATGAAATACACTATTAATACTTAAAATGTAGTACGTGCATGCATAAACGCACAAATAAATGTTCAGAGTTTGGCATTAGTCTTTATCTAATTAAGGAATAATGCTCTCAAATACACTAACTTGCCGAACGTCATTTTTGGCATGTGGGGACTGTCAAAAAACGATTAAAATAAAAAAGAAAAAACAGTATGCGTCTCCCACTGCCGAAATCACTAAGAAAACATGTTATGTTTATTTTAAAATATGCAAAACAAATGGTGTCGGTGATCAAAAATGCAATCATTTGTTAGAGTTACATGACAAAAAACACCTGTTACGGCATCTGCACTCATAATAAAGCACATTTAAAAAGAAAAAAAAACATGAGTTCGCATGCAACACATACATCCTTACCGTGGCTGGGCGAGGAGGTGCAGTCCAAAATAGACTTGAGCAGATCTCCAGCGCTCCACTCATCAATGTCACGCAAGGTGACCTTGTCTGGGCTGGAGTGGACATTTAAAGAAAGCCTTGCCCACAAATGAGCGCGTACCTCAGCCTTTGCAGCATTTTTGTGAGTCTCCTGGAGCACTGCTAGTGAGACTTTTTGTATGTGGAAGTGTTGCTCCCCTGTGGGTCCTCGTCACGGACCTCAAGTTTGATGCTGGTGGAGCAACACATTACGTAGAGGGGGAGGATGTGTGTGTGTGTATGTGTGTGTGTGTGTCACTGATTTTTGCTCCTGAGGAGAAAAAAACAAAGAAAACGACATGAGCACAATCAATCCTTCAGTCGTTGAGCATTTACTTCACCCCAATCCTCCTCCAATGTCCTGTCACCACATATCCATCTTCCAGGTGTTTTAGCACAGAATTGACCAGATGACGTCAGTCATCTCATTTTTTGGGACATGAATATCACCTGAACATCTTATTTCAGGCGCTTCTGGACGAAGAGTCGCTATAATAACTTCCGCTAGGTGGCAGTAAGCAACCAAAAATAAGATAGCCTGACTGCCAGGGGTGCTTCCACAAATATTTAAGTGGCGCTATAATTATAAACGGAACCATCAAACTGGGACACTGTCACACAGGGGGAGTAGGACACGCTGAAATAGACGCAGACACACATTGGAACATGTTATATTTATACAACAGTACAAATGGTGCTTATTTGATTCATTCAGCACTGGACAGCTCCATAAATGCTCCAGATGCAACATATTGGCGGTCAAATTGAGAATTTTGGTGCTTCTCTTGTCTTTTCCAGCTTAGAAAAATACTTTGATGGAACAAAAAGTGACAATACAGTTAAATAATTATCATCATGGGGTACATTTGTGCAGATTATACACCATTTTCGGCTAATTCTTCATCTTATCTTAAGACATTTTGTGCAATTTGATGCTCAATCTCTGCATTTTTGGGATGACCTATAGAACAGAACTGACTGACTTTGGATGAAGGGACACAAATTCCCATGTGACAAAATCTTAAATAGTGGAAGCTGTTCCAACAACAAAGGGTGAAACCAATCCCGTATATACTTACATTTTCCCTTCTTATAGTTGTCTAAACATAACCTCGAGGAACTGGAAGGTGAGATCGACAGGCGGATTGGTGTGGCAATGCTGACTCTGCATTGGTCCGTTGTGGTCAAGAGGGAGCTGAGCTCTCAATTCATCGGTTGATCCACGTTCCCACTCTTACCTTTGCATAGTGACCGAAAAGACAAGATGGCAGGTACAAGCGGCGGATATGAGTTCTCCCCGTAGGGTGGCTGGGCCTCAGAGATAAGGTGAGAAGCACTGTCATCCAAGAGTTACTCAGAGAACAAGCACTGCTCCTCCACATTAAGAGGAGCCAGATGAGGTGGCTTCAGCATCTGGTCAGGATGCTCCCAGACGCCTCGCTAAGGAGGTGTTCAGGGCACGTCAGACGGGTAGGAAGCCTCGGTGAAGCCAAAGAAGTTGGATGGTTGGATGGATGGAGTTGTTTATCCATAACCCCAACCTCAACCGTAACTCAAACCCTAACCCTAATCCAAACCAGGAATTTTGGGCCCCATGAAAAAAAAATCACATTGGGCCGTCATAGGCAGCTGTTGCCACCACAATTGTGTTTTTTGTGCCCCTGTCAGCCAAGAATTGTTGGAATTGTTCCCTTCTATACAACGACGATGCCAAACCTACCCTTACCCTAACCCTGCCCCAATACTTTTGGCCACCCTGTGGAACTGGAAGAGGTGTCCAAAGACCGGGAAGTCTGGGCTTCCATACTGAGACTGCTGCCCCCGCAACCTGGATAAGTGGAAGAAAATGGATGGATGGACCGATGGATGGATAGTATATTGAGGTAAGCTCCGTCTTCTTAAAATCCATCCATCCATCTTCTTCTGCTTATCTGAGTTTGGGTCATGGGGGTAGCAGCCTAAACAAGGAAGCCCAGACTTCTCTCTCCCCAGCTACTTTGTCCAGCTCCTCCCGGTGGATGCCAAGGCGTTCCTAGGCCAGTTGAGAGACATAATCTCTCCAACATGCCATGGGTCTTCCCCAAGGCCATGCCCAAGGACATGCCCTGAACACCTCCCCAGGGAGGCGTGCGGTAGGCATCCTGACCAGATGCCCGAGCCACCTCATCTGGCTCCTCTCAATGCGGAGGAGCAGCAGTTCTACTCAGAGTTTCTCCTCAATAACAGTGCTTCTCACCTTATCTCTAAGGGAGAGCTCAGCCACCCTATGGAGAAAACTCATCTTGGCTGCTTGTACCCGCGATCTTCTCCTTTCGGTCACTACCCAAAGCTCATGACCAGAGATGAGGGTATGAACGTTGATCGACCGGTAAATTGAGCCCTTTCTTTGCCTTTCGGCTCAGCTCCCTCTTCACCACAACGGACCGATGCAAAGTCCGCATCACTGCAGATGCTTCACCAATCCGCCAGTCGATCTCGTGTTCCATCCTTCTCTCACTCATGAACAAGACCCCAAGGTACGTAAACTCCTCCACTTGGGGCAGGATCTTATCCCCGACCTGGAGAGGACTCTCCACCCTTTTCCGGGAGAGAACCATAGACTGTCATCCAAGAGTAACTCAGAGAGCAAGTACTGCTCCTCCACATTAAGAGGAGCCAGATGAGGTGGCTTCAGCATCTGGTCAGGATGCTCCCAGACGCCAGACTTGGAGGTGCAGATTCTCATCTCATCTCGTCTTACAAGTAGCTCTTAAATATGATAATAAGCTAAAAATGTCTCAATCAGGGTATAACACATCTGTGATTGTAGCAGGCAGACTTCAACTGAACAAACGTGAGACGTGAGAGCAGACAAAGCCATCATTACTTCCATTCATTGTGTGTTAGTCAGTGCTCATCACAACAAGTATTTACCTCCTCATCACACGTTCAGTAAGGCGCTGATGAGGCTTTTGTTGAACAGGCATCTGGCAGAAACAATCCATCCCCTGTCTGCCACAAAGAAAAGAAGCACAACAAAAAGAGCTGAAGACTGATTTTTCTCCAGAAGCTACACAAGAATGTCCACAAGATGGAGCACAATCCAAATGGAGCATGAATGAGAGTCAGTCAGCTTGCATAGTTAACGTGAGGTTGCAATGTGAGAGGAAATAAAGTCTGCTGGAGATCACGTCCCTTCCGCACGTGACGTCATCAGCGGTTTCAAGCTGAAGTCATGCATGCATCTGCAATGCTAGGGATTGCAATCATGCAAACATCAGGTCAACTCAACCAACAGGACCTTTGAGTTGCACTTTAAGTGCTGATGGTGTCGTGCAGTATTGACAAACCGCCCAAAGACACATCTGCACTTTGAGGGAGAAGGGGCTCTACTCCTTTATTCAACAAAGTTCTAAACAATAATAAATGACTGAATTGATTCCTCATCTGGACCTCCATCCTCCTCAGGCGTGTCCAAACTCTTTCCAGTGAGGGCCACATCATGAAAAATGAAAGAATGCTAGGTGCACTTTGATATTTTGCAAAGCAATGCTTAGATGTTATATACAGTATATTTCAAGAAAAAATATGTGGTATACTGTAAGTGAAAACTACTATTATTAGTATCAACTTCCCTCTTTGTCTTTTTCTTGCATTTTTCGTCGTTTTTTGGGGGGGATTTTCCAAATATTTCAACTTTCTTCTCATAAATTTTCTCTTTTTTTAATTTTTAATGTTCTTTTTGTAAAATTTATGCTTCCTATTATGACTTTTTTCCCATAATATTTTGACTTTATTATTATTATTTTGACTGTTCTGGTAACATTATAACCTTTTCCATAACCTAGGTTTCCAAATGACCTACTTTTTTGTTTTTGTTTTGGTTGTTCCTCATACAATAATGTCTTTTTTGGTATTTCAACTTTATGCTACGAAAGTGACATTGTTTTTCCTCATAATATTACAACGTAATGTTACACCGTTATTCTCGTTGATGTCATTCTTGTAAAGTAACTGCTGATTCATTCAATTTCGGCTCCTGTTTTCTTGTTAAATTATATTTTAAAAATGTATAACAAAACAATAACAAAACAGCCATGGGCTACAAATAGCACCCAGGCCGCACTTTGGACACCCCTGATCTATGGGAATGGGGCTATTGGCAGACCCCGATCTTATGGAAGGGGTGCACTTCACACCTTTGTATTTGTACTTTATTTATCCCACAGCGGGGAAATTCACTTGAATTCAGCAAAACATATTATGAAAGAACTACTTGTGATTCAACCTGTTTTGTAGTGCAATTAAATATAATTCCCCTCTTTTGGTGGTCCCCAAACCCCCCAAAACAAACAAAAATGTCCCTGGGTTACATCCCTGCGTCCCGATATGAGTAGACGGCAGAGTACACACATTAATAATGACATCGGTACAGTTCAACTTGGTTGTTTCTTGTATCGTGTACATGGGGATCACGATGCATGTTCATCCCGAGGAAATGGGCATGGGGGGGACAGTGTGTTGTGGACAGCGTTTCATTAGAAGAACGTATGAAACGCGGTGTATGAAACATAACGTATGAAACATGGCACGCAGCCGACTCTGCTGACCCCCTTTTGACATCAACCTTCATTCACCAGTCCCCATTTTAATCGAGGCCGCCGTGAAATTCCCACTCTTCTACATGCAGAAATGACACGTCTAAGTTTGAATCCAATTTGACAATTTTTCATGGTTTAAATACCCGGTGCCCTTTTTTTCCTCGCTCTTTAAAATCCAATTAAAATATGCAGACATACAATCCTTTAATTTTCTCATAGAAATGTAAATGACACAAAATGGCTAATTACAATCAAAGGAATGATTTAACCAGCATATACTGTATGAAACTATGCAGCAAACTGTCCTATATTGAGATTTCATCTGAGGTCATCTTGATTATACTCTGCAGTGTTATATGGTGAAATATACAGTATATGCAGTCTAATATGTGCATGAAGTCGTCCCAAAGCCACGGGGTGGAAGTTAAATGAGCCCCCAGTGACACATAAAGGCCACTTTCACCGTCATACACACTAAACCCTTTAGAGTACAGGGTAAGATTTTGTGGTTTTATGTATTTTTGTGCTTACCTTCGCCTTAAACACTGTTTATCTTGCCTTTTTTCCAGGACAACCTCACATTTGTGACTTATTTTTTCCATTTTGACAAACTATATAAAGTCTTTGGCACACATAGGATTTTTTTTTACTGTAATAATGTTGAACATGTGTAATGAAACCTTCTTCTAACATTGAATGCAGAAATAAAATGTTGAATTCAAAAACTCAGGTACAAATTTAGCACAAATGAAAGTAAAATGTAGTGAAATACTTAATAATTATTTAGCTTCAACGCACACTTTACAGTCTTCTCATATCAGGACGCGGGGATGTAAACAAGGGACATTTTTATTTGTTTTGGGGGTTTTGGGACCCCCAAAAGAGGGGAATTGCAGTAAAGAAGAGGTCAATCTGATCTGAGTCATAACATGTTTTGTTAGTGTGAAGCCCTTTACATGAGCTCGGGGTCTGCCAATAACCCCCATTCCCGTAGATCAGGCGGTGTCCCAAGTGCAGCCCGGGTGCTATTTGCGGCCCGTGGCTGTTTTTTTATTGGCCCGCATCACATTCTATAATATAATCAAAAAATTTAAGAAAACTAAAAAAAAAAAATTAGCAGTCATTTTACAAGAATGACATCAAGAAGAATAATGTTGTAATATTATGAGGAAAAATAGTGTCATTTTAGTCGCATAAAGTGAAATATTAACTCATTAATATATCTCAACCCCTTCAGTACAAGCCATTTTAGACAATTTTGACTGATTTTTCAAGGCACATGGAACATGGAACCTACCAAAAGAAAGATTAGACTCCTGTCTTTCATCAGAAGAAAACGTTTGCTTCAACCTTCTTTCGTTCTTCAGTAATGAGCAGTAGAACATAGGTAAGTTTCAAGAAAATATCAGTTCCCCACAAGACAAGGGAGAAAAAGAGCTTTTTGTGAAAAGATACATTTCAAGTATAACTTTCACTTTGACACAATTTTTTGTTTTTGTGTTTTTGTGAGTTCAAATCCTTAAACAACTATATCGGGACATAAACAACACATGAAAGGCTTGTTTTACATCAAAATAACAATTTATTTACAAACATGACACCATTTTTACAATTTTTACATTTGGAACTAAAATGTGTGTGTGTGTGTGTGTCTGTGCGCGCGCGCGTGTGTGTGTGTGCATGCATTAAAATTTCCCTCCAATGCGCAACCTTCTGCAAGCTACACTCCTCCATGCTCTTCCACTTCCTCCTTGCTGTCAAGTGTGCTAATACATGCAAATGATCCATGCCAAGCGCTTATCAAATGCACTTCTGCCACATTGTGGCCGTTTTTATGGCTTAAAACTGAAGTAACAGTGACATCTATTAGTATGCAGTTGCGTCATCACCTCTTTTTACTTCTTGTGCAAAGAAATGTAAAAGACGTACAAATAAGTCTTTGGGATCGGGCGTTCAGGTTTGTAAAAATGCATAAATATGTCTTTGGCATTGAATGAGTTAAAGAAAAAAGACGTTACTGTATGAGAAACAAACAAAACAAGTTGTAATTTTAGCTTCAAAGCTAGGCAAGTTACTATTTACAGGCATACCTGTCAACATTTGGGAATAAAGGAAATTAAGGAAAATAAGGGAAGTTCAATCATTCAAGTTTGCTCCTGGTTCTGCCCACTGTGGCGCAACTGTGTTATTTTACTACCTTGCTTCTTTTATTTTGAAGTCCTGACTTTACCGGCTACAAGATGTGTTACACTGATTGATGTTGCTGAGTGGACCGGAAGCTGATTTTTGTTTTTCCATAAGAGTTAAAATATGGGAAAAATACGGAAAACTATTAAAATAGGAGGACGCCGGGA
Organism: Dunckerocampus dactyliophorus; assembly: GCF_027744805.1. Taxonomy (NCBI): domain Eukaryota; kingdom Metazoa; phylum Chordata; class Actinopteri; order Syngnathiformes; family Syngnathidae; genus Dunckerocampus; species Dunckerocampus dactyliophorus. The sequence continues at coordinate 7,596,932 of NC_072827.1, read as the reverse complement.
AATAAGGGCAAAATACGGGAGTTTCCTGTTGAAAACGGGAGGATTGCCAGGTATGTTTAGCCTACAAGACCAGTGTTGGTTTAACCTTCCACCCTCCCCCTCTGCAACCAAACGGCCTTTAATGGTTTGACTGATGGATGAGTTTTTTTCCAAGGTGATGTCATGTTTCATTGCTGTTTACTTTCACTTTCAAAGTGGCCTTCCTGCACCGAAATGAGAAATAAACTAGTGCTGTCAAATGATTAAACAATTTAATCAAATTAATCACAGTTTACAAATGCATGCAATCATGATTAATCACCACTTGCAACTATGTGTATTTTTACTGTTTTTTTTTTTAACAAAAAGATAACTCACACACATCATTTTATATATTTGCACCTATTAACAGCTGCAAATGAACTGAAAATTGAAATCATGCTAAAAGATAGTCTGAAAATCTAGTCTCTTTAATAGTAGCATAACATCTGAATCACACTTTAACTGTGTTATTATGAACCATGATGGTTGTGTTCAAAGACATCACAGACTTTTTAAAGTTGAATTCAGTGTTTTGAGTGAAGATGTATTTTCTGGGATTTCCGAGCGTACTTAAATGCAGAAAAATGTACTCCCACGATATGAGTTACGATATCCACTTACTGTTTTTCTTGTCTGTCTGTTTATTTAGATCACACATACACACATGACAAAGACATTGTTGTCTGGTTCCAAGTGCCCCTGAACGCACCTCGCTGTTGTCTTGTGACAATGAGGAAGTGTCGTTCGGATGAAAGGACGAGAGATGCGTTTGCGAGTTGGAGATACATAATGGTGTTGGAATTGTGCTGCTGTTGATGTGTTCAGGGCAGAATAAAGTCATAAAAAAGAGTCAGACTCTGTGGAGACACTGTTGCGCCATCACAGCAGAGAGTGTGGCTTAACATGGTGCACGTGCGCTAATTATGCTAAAAAATTGTTACCGCCGTTAATGCGCTATTTTTGACAGCCCTAAAATAAACGCGACGACACAACGACAAAATCGTAGCAAATATGATCGATTGACTGAGTTAAACCATTGAAAACACGGGTGTCCAAAGCACGGCCCAGGGGCCATTTGCGGCCCAAAGCTTGTTTTTTATTGGCCCCCGGCACATTGTAGAAATAAAATGAAACCAACAAACTCAGCAAAAATTGGAAAAATAGAGCAAAAAGGCAAACTGTAAATAGAAGAAGCTGAAATGTTGATAGCGATAACTAATCATAAAAGTGAGCTTTGTATTTAAATAGATATAAAGCTTTTTTTTTTTAGCGTATTTGCAAAAAATTTCAAAATGGAAATAGTTTGGACACCCCTGATTTAAAGACTCCAGTTTTTACAAACTGAATTTTTCTCAAGTGAATTTTAAAACACATGAATTTTCATACAGCAAAATTTTAAGCACAATTTGATGTAAAAAAACCCCAATTTCGTTCACAAAATTCAAATGTAAAAAGGTTTTCTTTGTATATTTAATACATTTTTTCATATTTTAACGGGCACGGTAAAGAGGAGGAAATGAAGCACACCTCAAGCTCAAGGTGTCTGCAGGTTGGATGAACGTACGTGTGCGTTCACCATGTGTTTGTATGCATAATCATCACTACACACGTGCACATGTCGGCAGGTGGAAAGGTGTGCAGTGTGACATACAGTAGAGGTCAGTACGCTGTGATACCAGTGATTAATGACGGTACTTTATGACTGTATTTCAACAGCTAATGTTTATTATACATATGCGACAATATATGACAATGACGGTACCGTACCTTAAGTTAAAGTCCACTTCCTGGAGCAGCATCACATGACCTGACTTTGACAAAGGAGAGCGTGAGCATACAAAAAGAACTATGTTTAAATACTGTAACAACCATAGCTGAGTGCTAAGTGCTTTTTGAACAGATCATACAGTAAAATGAAAGGTCACCTTGATTGGACCTCAAAAGAATCTTTCATCTTTTTCATCATTTTCATGCAAATAGAGCTTGTGATGGTTGGCATGACGCACATACTGTACCCCTCACAACTTGTGCGTCTTAAAATCTTTCCGGCAGTTTTTGCAAGATCCAGTTAAGTCGCTCCATAGGAGGAGTCGTGAATTATGGCCCCCCCACAGCGATGGAAAATGATGCTTCAGTGGACAATGAAGCCAAACAAAGCCTTTCTTTTAGTGGGGAGGAGGAGGGCAAGTCTGGCTGCATTCATGCAGTATAGGCTGTGCTTCATAATAGGATCATAATATTTGGATCAAGACGTTACAGTGGTGGGGTTTTCCTTTGTATTACCCTCCACCCCCCCTCAGACACACACACATTTATTGCCACTACTGTACTGGCTGTTCATATTCCAGCATATTGTTCATTCTTGTCATTTTACCATCTATGATGCTGGCCTGAACACATATTCATCCTTGCAAGAGACTAAATCATCAATCAATACAATACAATACAATACAATACAATACAATACAATACAATACAATACAATACAATACAATACAATACATTACAGGAGTACACACAGCATCTGCAAAGACAATCAGCCACACTTTTTATAGACCAAATGGTGACTTGATTACGGCTACAATGACGGACAAGTGGAAATATTTATTCAATAAAAGAAAAAATACATCATGCATAATTATTATTAATGTATTAAATTAGCTACTAAATAATTGAAAATAAATGAGTAAAAATAAATATTAAAAGGTAAAAAAATTAAATGCCAAAAATGAATTATGACAATATAATACATGTAACTGTTGTATTAACTACTAATAATTAATTATGAATGGTCAATTATTATTATGTCACAATACTATTTTTTAGAACAGATGCAAAGGAGGATAATTATGTAGATATTATTATTTAGAATACATAAATGATACTAATTATTAATGTTTAAAAATAAATAAAACATTTTATGTTTTTATAATTATTATTTAAAATTTGGAATTCTATATACTTTAATGTTATCACGATGCCATTTTTTTTAGAACAGATGCAAAGGAGGATAATTATGTAGATATTATTATGATTATTATTAGATTATTATTATGTAGATATTATTATTATTTGTTATTATTATTAGGTTATTATTATGTAGATATTATTATTATTATGTAGATATTATTATTATTTAGATATTATTATTATTATTATTAGATTATTATTATGTAGACATTATCATGTATAATAAGTGATAGTAATTATAATGCTAATTATTATTATTATAATTATTATGGATTATCCATCCATCCATCCATTTTCTATGCCGCTTATCCTCATTGGGGTCGCGGGGGTTTGCTGGAGCCTATCCCAGCTGACTTCGGGCGAAAGGGTACACCCTGGACTGGTCGCCAGCCAATCACACATATACAAACAACTATTGAATTATTATTGTTTAAAATCAATAATACATTCATATTATTAGTATTCTGCTTCTTTATTATTATTCAAAATGTGAAATTCTATATAATTGAATTTTGTGATTTTTTAGAACAGAGGCAAAGGAGGATAATTATGTAGATATTATTATTTATAATAAATAAATAATACTAATTATTATTGTTTAGACTAAATAATACATTTGTATTATTATTTCTATGTATGCATTTTTTTGTATGTACTTATCGAGGACACTCACTGAACACCTCGTTTAATGAGGTCCAATACGGCCGAGAGGAGTTTCTAATGAGTGTATAGCTACATAACACCCCCAAAATATTAGAAACAGCAGTGCAACAGTGAACAATGTTCAATAAAACCCCCCAATAAAAAGTCTTCTATTGGATCTCATTCGATGGGCAGGTGTACTTCATATTGTGGAGGTGGAGCCTGAGAAAGTGGCACTGTTTAGTTTAGAGCTGGAGCCTATCCCGGAGAGATGGGGTATTGTGAACATGGCACACATAATCAAGATACAGTGGAGCCTCAGTTTTCGTCATTAATTAGTTCCGAAATGTCGGAAATGTACAAAAACCCAGGCAACGTTTCCTTTTGGAAATAATGTAAATCCAATGACTCCATTCCAGACGCCCAAAAATATGAACAACAAACATATTTTATCCCAAATAATTATAGAAACATTCGGAAAACAATGTGAAGGAATTACAAATGGAATGGAATTTGTTGATGTGGACTTCCTGTCTATCCTGGTGAAATTGAATGCAATAGTGTTGATCAGATTGTTGCCACTTGCAACTTTCTTTGGCCCCATGGCGGGTTATTTAGCAGATGTACTCAATAAAAAAAATGCATGGACGTTGAGTCAGCAACGCTTAGCGTGCTTTGTTTGGGATTTGATTTGGCGGTAAACTAAGAAAGCTGAGGATTGCCTGTGCAGACATATAGGCATTCACACCGATGGACAATTTCATCCCCGTTTAACATAACATGAATGTTTTGGGGATGTGGGAGGAAGCCGAAGTACTCGGAGTGCACCCACAGGGAGAAAAAACTCTCCACAGAAATGAAATCCAAGCTGTCTGTCATCAAGTTAACTGAGTTGAGGAAGGTTACAAATAAATGTTGTCTATTTAAAAGAGGTGCGAACGAAGGTGCTCTTGAAACACTCACACTTGCAGAAGGGGGCGCTACTGAGGACGGAAGAAGGTCAGCGGCTGTGCCTGAGTGGGGATGGAAAGTCAACTTTTTTTTTAACTGCGGAAGAAAAGCCATGAGAAGGCAAGATAAACGTCACTGTAGAACTTTTCACCTTTCCTTGCACATTTTGACCATTGCTAGACCTTCAAACCTTTAAATTGGTGTAAAAATATATATATATATAAATTTAAACTACACTCTCCCTGTCTTGGTGGCTGTTAACTCTTAAAAGAGCAGGTTAGAAGCTCGTTTTGTGTTTAGGAGTTTAGAATGTACCGGACATTGATTGATTATCAGGGGTGGCCAAACTGCGGCCCAGGAGCCATTTACAGATTGTGGTTGTTTTTTTTTAATTGGTCTTCAGTAAATTCTAAAAATACAATTAAACATAAAAAGTTTTGAAAAAATCTACAGCAAACAAAAAGAGCAGTAATTTTTTGAGAATTAAGACAAAATATTAGGAAAATAAAGTCATAATATTAACTGAAAAAAACAGACATCAAAGACTAAAATATACAATAAAAAAATTTGTAAAACTATGAGAAACAAACAAAAAAAATTACAGTTGCAATTTTAGAAATATTTGGATGGATAAAAGTTATACTATTACAATAATAAAGTCAAAATATTATGAGAATAAAAGCTGAATATTCCAAGGAAAAATGTATGAGAATCAAGTATTATATATATATATATATATACAAAATATTTTAGAGATAAAAAAATGTCTCTGCATTTCTACATGGTTTGGTTTAAAAAATGTAAGTGTACCTGCATCTTTTGATTTTTCAGTATACGCAATATGATGCACTTATGTGCAGAGAAATGTCTTTTCGTTTACTCTCACTGTCCTTTTCAGGAGTTAACTTGAAACAGTCAAAACGTCCAAAGCAGACAAATCCACGCTTTTGTCTGACTACTGTAACGGCCTTCTCACTGGGCTCTCTAAAGCAGCTGTAGAACAGCTGTACTACATCCACAATGCTGCTGCTCGAGTCCTGACTAGAACCTGGAAATAGGAGCATGTTAGTGCAGTGCTCAGGTCTCTGCACTGGCTTCCTGTCGCTCAGAGGATCGACTTTAAAACAGCTCTGCCATATCAACCATCTCCAACTCTGAGAAGCTCAGGAAGTGGTGGTCTCCTGCTGGTGCCCAGGGTCAGGACTAAACACGGTCAGGCTGCGTTGCAGTTTCAGTAAAATCTGGAAGAGTCTTCCAGAAGATGTGAGACAGGCCTCATCTTTGACAATGTTCACAAACGCGGACAACTTAAAGTATTTTATCTGCGCTCGTTGTTAAATTTAATTCATGAATTCCTACTTTTATGTTTTAGGGAATGATTTTATTGCCTTCTTCTCTGCAAAGCACTTTGAATTGCCTTGCACACAAATTGTGCTCCATACATAAACTTGCCTGGCCTCATGCAATCAAAACAAGCCAACTTATAGGGGCCAAAAATTACTGCATGACGCAGTAGTTGTACACCACTGCCAGCAATGTTAATAAACTGCCAGTATGTTAATAAACATACTGCTAACTGCATCCAGCAATCCCTTGTTTATGGCGGTTAATTGCTTCCATTCCCAACTGTGATATGTGAATTTTTGCTAAATGGAATGTTTTGGTAGTTAGAGCATAGAAAAGCATGTTTATGACCTTCTACTACACTTTTTAACATTATTAGAGCCCCCTAGACATGAAATAACACCCCTATAGCCACCTTTACACTGCTATTACCCAATATAAATATAAATAACCCATAATATAGACTCACACGTTTCTTGTTGTTGTTCCTTTTTTACTTCCTGTTTCTGTACAGTACTTCCTACGGTGGCTATTGTCTCATCAACCTAACATTACTGACACCTAGTGACCAGTGTAGAATACTACATATCATCACAGCATCTTTGAATGCGTCTTCTTAATGACTTATTTTTGCATTTTACGTCACTGAGGCATTTTTATGCTTAATGTATGCCTATGTGACACATGTAAAATTTGCTTAAATATGCATTTTTTTTTTACTACTAGAAGGCCATAGCCACGAAACAGCATGATTTATTCATTCACATATTATTGAAAAACTGTGACAGAGTGAAGCCGCAAAATGGGAACGAGCGATGGGTGACTGTACTTCTGTGACTGCCCATCAAAACTAAGCATCGTCATCGCAGGTCATGCAGGTGTACCTAATGTTGTGACTGATAAGTGTTTTTGTTGGCGGGACATCAGGACACACTTCGGAAGAGTTATCAAAAAATTTTGCGTTAGCGTGTGAAAATTTGGAAATATTACCTACTACCACTAATACTAAATATTACCAGTAAAAATATAAAAACTGGGGGAAAAGTCTGAGCGCACAAATGCAAACAAATGACTGACCGCCATATTTAAAATATTGTAAATATCGGAGGTAATGTAATCATAAAAATTCAAATACAGCTGAAATAAACTGCAGCGGGGTTTGTCACTTTCAGTGACTACACTAAATATTACATTTTAAGTTGTTTTTCCTCAACAATGCGCACGATATTTCACTGTGGGGTGGAAAAAGGTAAGACTTACGAATGATTTGCTCAATGAGTCCTGCCTGTCACTTAACTGACAACCAAAGTCAAAGGAATTATCCTGAGATATGGAAATAAATGTTATATTCTTTATTCTCACATTGTATTGGGGTCATATCAACAATAGCAAATCTTGTCAAGAGCATGCTTTTAAAAACACCCCCATATGGAGCAAAACCTTAATTGGGACACTTTCATTCAACAAAAGCTATTAAATATTATTTACAAGGAGGGCAAACATCTTCCAGCGAAGACAACCGTCAAAAAACACAAGTTGCAAAAACTTGTCTTGCTCTCTGTACTGTATTCATACACTGTATATATATACGTATATACTGTATATATACGTATATATACATACATACAGTAGTGTATATACAGTATACACTGTATATAGTGAGCTGGTTGAAGTACACACAGACTATTGCAGCAGAGACGACAGATGGAGAAGAGGATCTCACCGTGGAGCTTTTCAAAGTATTGCACTAATAACTTTTTTGTAGTGTTTGTTTTGGCCGTGAATGTCACATGATGTGATTTCTGGAGTCCTCCCTCTTGACGTGCTCCCCCGTCTTGTCCAAGCACTTGCTCCTCTTGTTCTGGTGTGTCTTGACGTGCTTGGCGAGGTGGTCGCTCCGCATGAACCTCTTGCAGCAGTCCGGGCACACAAAGCGCTTCTCGCCGGTGTGAGTCCTCAGGTGTCTCTGCAGCTCGTCCGAGCGTGTGAAGCTTTTGCCGCAAAAGAGCCAGTTGCACACGAAGGGCCTCTCCCCGGAGTGCCACCTCAGGTGCGCCTTCAGGTGCGAGGTCTTGCCGTACACTTTGCCACAGCCGGGGATGTGGCAGACGTGCTGCTTCTTCTTGCCCGCCTCCTCGCTCCCGGAAGTGGACGCCGACTGGCAGTTGGGGCAGCGGCACCTCCGGCAGCGACGCGCGGTGGCCAAGGGGGACTTGGTGTGGAGGAGGGCGGCGATTTGCGTCTGGTACTGCGCAAAATCCGCCGTGTGGCCGTGCAGCACCAGGCCTCGCTGCAGCTGGAAGCGATGCGGGTGGCCGACGTGGTTGCCCTGCTGGAGGCTCCACCACGGGATGTCCTCAGCCGGGTTGGGGGACAACTGTCTCTGCTGCTGGGGCACAAGGCCCGTGGGCCCCGTGACGAAAGTGGGCATGGCGGGCGGGATTGGGGTGGGCGCCGCGTAGCTGACCGCTGGTACGTACGTGGGCGGACACGTGGACTGCATGGAGCACGGAAGCATCTTCACCGGGGAGAAGTCATACGGGTAGCCGGGGTCTGCGGGCGGGGTGAGGGGCAACTCGTGCGGGGAGCTGAACGAGCCGAGCGGCTGCGGCTTGGAGGATAGTCCGAAAGTGGAGTTGCTGGCCAGGCTGCTCGGGGGGCTGCCCTCGTTAGTCCACGGGTGGAACAAGCGCGAAGGGGAGCCCAGGGTGGTGGGGTCGTAGGGAACCTGGAGGAAGTCAGAGGGGCTGGACGCCGGGTGGTGGTGGTGGTGGTGGTGCCCGATTCGGTTACAGGTGGCGGCCAGGAGAGCCAGCGGGGAGTGCTTGCAGTTCTCCGGGGAAGAGTTGGGAGTGCGGTCCTGGAAAACATGGAGACAATTTAATTTATTTTTTTTAAGAAACGGTAACTACTTTATTAGGGTCACATGCACGACATTTAGTACATAAAAGTGAAAAAGTTTATTATTATGGCTACAGTCTGTACTTTTAATAATAAACATGTTGAATTAGTAACTTTCTGACCTGGGCTCGCTTAACATTATGCAGGTGTACCTAAAGAAGTGCCCTGCAGGTCTGACTAAAAGTTTAACTTCCATGAGCTTGACATCACCGTTTCCGTCATTAAACTATTTTTAAAACACATTTACTTGAATTGGGAAAACAAAGTTCAGACACGAACCTGGAGAAAGGCGTGGAGAGTCTCGTTCCGCAGCACAGCCACAGCTGCCATGGTCCTCCTCCGCCTCGGCGACGGCAAACACCAAGAAATACGCCCCAAAAAGTCGCTTATAATGTCTAAAAATGCCAGCAACGGCGGCAGGGGAGGCAGAAAAAAGTGTATGCGAGCGAGCCTCCGACGCTTCCTCTCTCCCAGATCTCCTGGCACTATCTGACGGGGTGGCGGATCACTTCAGAGGATTTGATAAGCACTTTGGTGGGCCGCCAGCCAGTCAGAAATAAGATTTATGACTTTGAAGTTTGCCGCTGCCCAATCATCAAAGAATGGCGGCTCTTTGAGGGGAGGCAAGCAGATCCTTTGAATCCACAAAGCTCCTATTGGTGTGTTTGTGGCGGGAGAAAGGAGCTGATTATTAGCAGGGGGGCGGGGGAGGGAGGAGATAAAGGCGGGACAATTAATGAAGTAATCACTATGTGGGAAATGTATATACACAAATAATTGGATTTTCCTGATCAAAGCCCCCCCAGTCTGCCCTGGAGAGGCCGCCATTGGCTGCCCCAGTCATCTGATCCGCTTTTTGTAATTAAGGATTTGTAGTAGAACTCAAGAGCCCCACAATGTGACATTGTTATCGTTGCACATCTCAGAGAACTCGATGGAGGATAAATCAAGCGACTGGAGACGCAAGTTTCACATCTCTTCCGCATCGCTCCTCTTAATTGACTCACTTTGTGTTTTATTGGTTTTTAACCAGGAAGCAGATTTGAAGTCCAACTTAAACTAAGAAAAAAAATCCAACACAGAGCACATGGGGGACAGGGTTGGGTATCATTGACATATTATCCAACACCGGTGCCAAATCGGTACTTTTGAAGGTAAACGTGCAAAATTTGTCTAAAAACAATGCCTATTCATTTTTACAAAATTTGGAGAGCGACGGAGAAACACGTGTGTGATTTTGCCGTGTTGGAATAGAGCACTGCTGTTGACGTGTTAAGGTTGAAAAGGAGCATCAAACTCTGCGTTCCTCTGTCAGGGTGCTGCGTTACGCACAAGATGTTACTTGCACAAGATCACCTTCAAGTACTCGTTGCAGGCGGAAGAGCCTGCATTCATTTAGCACAGGGGTGTCCAAAGTGCGGCCCGGGGACCATTTGTGGGCCGCGGCACACTCTAAAAATATATTTGAACAAGAAAAGTAGAAGAAAAAAAAACAATAGCAAAAATGAAAAAATCTGTAATTTTATAAGAATAAAATTAAAATATTAAGAGAAAAAAGTTATAATCTAACGAGAAAACGTAATATTATGAGAAAAAATAAAGTCATAATATTATACAAATAAATAATAAATCAACAAATATTAAAGAATAAATATTAACAAAAAAAGATGTTCTTTTTTAAGTGGTTTATAATAAGAAAAAAAACAAAAGAACAAATAAAGTTGTCATTTTTGAAAAATTAGGTGGCAGAAAAAGTTATAATCTTACGTAAAATCAAAACATTAACGGAATAAATTTATAATTACAAGAAGAACATTTACAAGAAGAAAGTTGAAATGGTTGGAAAATAAAATAAAAACAACAGCAGAAAACAGCTGTCAATTTATAAAAAATATCCAAATATTTATAATATATAATAGTCAAAATATTAAGAGAAAAAAGTCTTTTTTTGTAGCATAGAGTTGAAATATTAAAGAAACAATACTTTTTTTTTTTACAGTCGGAATATTATGAGAAAAAAAATGTATATTATATTACGGGAATAAAGTCAGAATTATGAGGAGAACATTTCCAAAAAGAAAGTTGAACTAATTTGAAAATTTAATTTAAAAAAACAACAGAAATGGAAAAAAAGCTGTAATGTTACAAGAATATGTCAAAATATTAATATTAAAAACTATGGGGAAAAATGATGTCATTTTAGTAGCACAAAGTTGAAATATTAAAGAAAAAATAGGTTCTTTTTCAAATGTCATAATATTATGAGAAACAAACCAAACAAAATTAAGTTGTAATTTCTGGAAAATTAGGTTGGGGAACAAGTTATAATATTATGGCAATAAAGTCAAAATATTCGATTTAAGAAGAAAGTTGAAATATTTGGAAAACTAGAGAAACACTCCGAGAGTGCAAAGCTCCGCCAAGCGCCACAGTTGCCCCATATTGTGATTCACACCAACATAATAACCCTACATGTTTTGGATCAGCCTTTCATATTTTGTAGAACCTTCTGGAAACTTGTCCTGTATTGTTTTTCCAAGTGCTCTGACCATTTTTAGTGGAGTTGTATGCACGAATGTCGAAAATGGTCCTATCTCGCAATGTTACTGAAAAAAATTCCTGGATCCCGGACCACCCCCAAAATTTAGCCAGTTCTTCCATTTCTGACAATTCCTGAAAGTTTCATTTAAATCCAATTGAAACTTTTCAAGTTATTTTGAACACAAACAAACAGATAAACGCCGGCAATAAACATAACCTCCGCGCTTGCGCTTGGCGGAGGTAAACATGGGAACAAAAGACTGAAGTTCATAACAAGCATACGGTTTATCACCTACAGTATATCACAAAGCTGAGATGATTTTTTTCTTGAAATACGTATAACTTCTTAAAAATATCCATGTCATTTTCCCTCACTAGGAAAAATTTGGACACTCATGACTAGCACCCAAATGAGGCAGCGAAAGCCACTTAGTTTTTTAGCCGTTAACGTGTATGACGAGTATGATAGTGCGTCTCAGTACGAATCCCTATAGATAATGAAGTGAACCTGGGTGTGACTCCCCTGTGCTTCAGCCCCTGTGCTTGTCCCATCACTTCTTGCACTATTCTTCCCAGCTCTGTGGATTATTTCCTGTCTTCTTATGAGTTGTTGTGATTATTTTAAATGACTCGGGAGAGGAGCGATCCCGTTAATTCAGTGACACGTTTTTATTGAGCGATGGTGCTGTGGGTTTGACTTCTGGATCATTTGGAGTCTTTGTATTTTATTTCCATTATGAAATGGTGTTGCCATTACAGTCATTGTATGACCCAGTGACATTTTGTGTGTGGATATGCACGTGCATGACCAGTGTTGCCAAGCCCTGGCCAAACGCAAGTGGGTCCAAGTACAGTACAATTGATCTCTTTTGAGTACACCCAAAATCATGTCCTTTTTTGGAATAACAGATGTTAAAACTTCCAATCAACAAAGCTAGCAAATAGCATTTAAAGGGCAAGTGAACTTGGGAAACAAACTTAGTCCCCGCCCCCTTTTTAGATGGTTTACTAATACAGTCAACATGTGGTTTTCGTACGCCCAGATTTTGTATGATTCAGTATTTGTTGAAAATTTTCACCAACATTTTGCCTCATAACATACTAGTCCGGTGAAAACGAGTTTGACGCCCCTGCACTAAATTGTCCATAGGTGTGAATGTCTTTATGTCTATATATCCAATCCTCGGTCGCTGTACATCCCACTTCTCATATGATGCGGTTCCCTCAGCATTGCTGACTCACCGTCCGTGCATTTTCGTATTGAATGCAACTACTAAATAACACGCCATGGGGCCAAGGAAAGTCGCGAGTGGCAGCAATTTCATGCAGAAGGTGAGAATACCATCTCGCCAGGATGTACGGGATGTCCGCATCAGCAATAAGTTCCATCTATTCCTTATTTATAATATTTTTGCAGTAGTTTCTGCATATAAAACTAAAATGATCCTCTATAAAAGATATGTTTTGTTCATATTTTTGTGCGTCCAGAACGGATGAATTGGATTTTCATTATTTTCTGTGGGAAACTTTGCCACAGTTATCATATGTTTTGGTTTTCGGCGCACATTTCGGAATGAATTAATAACGAATACAAGGTACCGATGTACCTAGTGTGTGTGATATGCATGAGACAATAACGCAATACTAGCTGTAAAGGTCCCTTTATATTTCTGGGGAAGGGGGTCCTTAGCTTTCATTGGATTCTTCAACTCAAAAAGGGTTAAGAAGCTTAAGCTTTGTATAAGATGGACAGACTCACAGTGTCAAGAAAATATTTGCATCAATACACAAACGTGCTACACCTGACATCTTCTAAAATTGTGATCCATGACCAAAATGAAATAACAAATTGGAGAACTGCAGTACAATAACTTCATGTTTAGTGTAGTGAACGTATCGTACAACAGTAGTACAGGACATTTTGCAGTATTCGCTCTGCCATCGTTATCGAGCGTCCCCCGGCTGAAACAATCACTGTACTCTCAACTAGTTTGGAGAGGCAGATATTTGTATGAGCACTTTTCCTTTGAAGGGATTAATGTTCTCAGTCCTCTCCCACGGCTTTCCTTGCACACACAATCATGAGTCCTGCTGGGCTGCAGCCATGGAAGCTAAAACATCACTACAGCAACACTGAAACCACATCAGGCCGAACTAGCGGCGATTAAGCTTGTTTACATCAAGTGTAGGCACTGACGGGTTGCTGTGAAACATGTTATTTACATTGGAAAACAAGGACATTCGACACTTGTGTGGAAGAGAGTTCATGTTCGTACTATATTTATAACCGTGTCACCGCCATATAGAATAAGATGGATTGTCAACACTTTACACATACATTATGCAAGGTTAAGACAAGACCGAAATGGCACTTCATTTGTTTTTGAAAACTTAAGGGTGAAGAAGACAACTTTTTTAAAAAAGATTCCCATTCACACACAGCTTCAAAGAGATGTGAACACAGTGAACCCAACTGGCCAGAATGTAAGACCTTGTCCACATGGGAACCTTCTTGAGATGTTTTTTTGGGCGGGTTGAAAAAAAGTTGCGTCCACACTGTGCCCGATTAGTAAATAGTTGCATCCAGACAGGAACGATGACACACACAAGGCAAACCTACGTGTGACGCTGCTGAATAAAATTCTTCTCTGCCTTTTGGCTAAGATCAAGTGTAATATTTGTTCTTATCAGTTTAATATCTGACAGACCATATATGGAATAGATTTTTGGATGGAATAGGGGCTTGCTCCACCCATGCCACGCATCGACCCGCGATTGCAGTACCTCCAGCAACTGTGCACCCCCCTGCACAAGAGGGTACAACATGTGGTTCCATAGTGTAGTGGTTATCACGTCTGCTTTACACACAGAAGGGCCTGGGTTCAACCCCCAGTGGAATCAGGTGTTATTTCTTGTAAATTTCTCCTCAAGATTAATGAAGCATCATCTAAATTTCAATTACCAGTAAAATAACAACTGGTAGGTTACAATAAAAAAGTATATTGTATTTCTTGCTTGGCAGTTGTGTGACCACTCTGCTTCATTGATGACTGTTATGTTAAAATAATATATTTTCACAGTTTCTATCTCCTGGCTGAGTCCCCTAGCCCCCTAAGCAAGGATTGGTTGAAACCAGCCTATATTCTTGCAGAGTCGTCACGCAACTGCCAAGCTGTGTGACGACTGTGCTTCACTGATGACTGTTATCTTAAAATTGGCATTCCTGGTGTGTGTGAATGACAGGAAGAAAAGCTGTGAATGGAAGACGACTCCTTTTTTGTAGACTTCTTTCAATGGAAAAAATACCATCATGTGTTCATGTCAGGAATAATATTTGCACCAACTACCTGTCCTCCCCATCGTATAAATGTTTCATACTGTAGTCTGCTATGACTGGATTGGGAATTTGAGTTATGGGAGTAATGTGTCTCTGCTGGTCCCACTGATTGGAGAAGCGTTTCGGAAGATTGCAATGATGGAACCACTGCATTTTCAAAATCTTCCACTTTGAGATAATTTCTAAAACGTTTGACACATTGGTTTCTGAAATGCCCTGCGGAATGAAACTTGTGACCAAAAAGCCACAGGTTCGATTTCCCCAACTGGAAAAGGGACTTGAAGTGACCTTGAGCAAAGCACTGCCTATAAAAGCTGGTTTTGCTACGTATAAACAACACTGACAGGGAAAAGTGGGATGAAATCTTCCTGGGAAATATTCTGAGATAGTGTCCAAGCCCTAACGGATGGTGCTCGCGTTTCAACCAATACTGGGACAGGGGTGGGAAGGCACTGTTGTGTTGAAAGCAATTGGCACTGTCCAACAAATACTGTCTACGTCACAACGGATGCTGGAAGCCGTGATGCTGTGTGGAAGCTGCTGTGGCTCTGATGCAGCTATTTTGTGGCGGGAGGAATACGGTAAGACCTGAAGGGGAGGGACAGGAGGTTGGCATTGGCTGATGTGTGTCTGCAGTAGGGAGTGTGCAGGTGGAAGAGTCTAAACTGTCAGGGGGGAGCGCGGTTGTGGAGAGCTTTGTAGGCGATGATGCTGAGGGATCCAGAGAGGGAGTGAAGTGTGACAGTTCTACTAGTTTTTTGGACATTTTGATGCCGAGCCATAGAGGAGAGTGTTGGAGCCTGGGCCTTATGAATGCACGGATGGGGTTTCTGCACCTGAAAATAAGAGGGACTGACGCAAAGAGAGAACTTCGGAGTGGATCAGGGTGCTCATTTATAAAGTTTGCTGCACACAAAGTTGCGTCAGCAGTGGTGAAACGTGGGTACGCATCTTTCAATGCAAACGTTGGTATTTATAGAGAACTGGAGTCACCGTCTAGATTTTTCTCTCATTGACAGTCCGACACCTGATCTTAAAAAGTAGGGCCCTACCAATATGGATTTATTTGGGGACCAATACCGATTTAAACAAACAACTATTCTCTAATGGCTATAATTGCCTGATTAGTCAGTCGGCCAGTATCATTCATTTCTAAGAAAAAAATCAGCATCAGTCTGCCAACTTCTGGACGATTATGATTATTGTCTGAGGGCTAATATATAAAGGGTGGCGTGGGGATGAGATCCTGCTCCAAGTGGAGGAGTTTAAATACCTCGGGGTCTTGTTCATGAGTGAAGGAAGGATGGAATGCGAGATCGCCAGGTGGATTGGTGAGGCGTCTGCAGTGGTGTGGATGCTGCATCGGTTCGTTGTGGTGAACAGGGAGCTGAGCCGAAAGGCAAAGCTCTCAATTTACCGGTCCATCTATGTTCCCACCCTCACTTATGAGGTCATGAGCTTTTGGTAAGTGACCAAAAGGACAAGATCATGGGTACAAGCCGGTGAAATGAGTTTTGTCCATAGGATGGCTGGGCTCTCCCTTAGAGATAAGGTGAGAAGCCCTGTCATCTGGGAGAAACTCAGAGTAGAATCCCTGCTGAGGTGGCTGGGGCATCTGGTCAGGATGCCTCCCAGATGCCTCCCTGGGGAGGTGTTCAGGGCATGTCCAACCGGTAGGAGGCCTCAGTGAAGACACAGCACATGTTGGAGAGACTATGGCTGAATCCCAATTCTACCCCTTACCCCTCATCTTACCCCTTACCCCTAGTTTTTGCGTGAGAATCAAGTGGTGTTCCAATTCTCCTTAAACCGAGTGGTAAGGGGTAAGTGCTTCGGGGTATATACCCCTTGAAAACGAGTGCAGTAGGCTACCACACTTGAAGCAAAGGGGAAGCTGGAGCTACAACACCCGCTATGAAGACGGAACATACCAAACACATAAATGTAAGTAATTACGCATAATTATTGAGTTTCACAGTAATGTCACTCATGTTTGATTATATATTCAATCATTTGCTACTCCACCTAAATACTGGCCATGTTTTGAATTGTTTGTTTTCGCTAGTTATTACTCGCCAGCTCACACCAACATCTAACTTCACTGCAACCTACTGCATTTCATAAATGATTAGATGGTTAGTTAGAGAGAGCAACCACATTAGCCTGTTAATTGTAAGTTGTATTTTAAAATCGCTTGCTGGCCGAGAGCGTGCCATGTTTGTGTCCAAATAAAGCGCCCCCTTTTCAGCCACGGCGGGTGGCTATCACCCGCTCTATGCTCTGGTTCCCCCGAGCTCTGCGGAAGCGCAGAGGCCGCCCGGCCCCCGCTCCAGAGCGTACAATGACATTGGTGTTTTCTAATCATTCATGTAATGCAGCACATCATAGTGAAGTCTGTTTGCTGTGAATTGATTGTCATGGTGAGATACAGTATGTTTATTGTATTCAGCATACAGTATGGATGGTCAGGAAGGCAGCTAAATAAAAGATGTAAACATTATGGCGACCACGTTATCAAACTTGATTAAACTTCAATATTTCTTTTCAGCACATTGTTACTGTATTACTATTATTATTGTATTTCTTTATTAGTTATGGCCCATCAATCAAGCATATGTGTCATTCCTGCAGGTCAGCCCTCTGCTACACCACACAGCACTCCAGGACCATTCAAAAGCTGCAATCTCAGTACGGAAAAGCCAAATAGTACAAAATGCCTTTCTGGACTTTCGTACAAAACAATCTGAGAGAGAACGTCAACGACAGGAGGAGAGCGAGGCCAAAACAGGGAGTTTTTTAAACCTTGAAATGATGCTTGATAAGGTTTATACATTTGTTGATGAAGTTTGTGATATTATTATTGCTATTTGATATGTATATTTGATACATTGTCTATTTTTATAAATGTTGTTACAGTGCTGCTTGTAAGCTCTTATTTATTACAGGGGTTTGCTGATTTGCAATAGATGTCAGTTCGTAAAAATGTGTGGCTTTTATTTAAAAAAGGTGTTGTGAGGTAGGCTACGTAACATTGAAATCATGTATAAGTGCATGGCTCAGTTTATATATATACACAGTATATATATATATATATATATATATATATATATATATATATATATATATATATATATATATATATAATGTATGTATATGTGTATGTATATGTGTGTGTGTGTGTGTGTGTGTGTGTGTGTGTGTGTGTGCGCGCATGGCTCAGATCAAGGGTACCTTTGCTGTCTTCAGCTTCACTTGAGTAGTATTTGAAATTGTTGTTCTAACAATGTGTACTATCCCTATCACTCTGACGTTTATAGAGTGAGGAAACTTACCAAACCATAAATTAAGCCTGTTCATGTTTTTATTTTGCGCTAGCACGGCTATGTTGTAAAAAAGTGTCTATATTTGGACATTGAAAGGTTTGCATGAAAAGCATGTAAGCATGTAAAGCATGTCTACTTTTGTTGTGAAACTATTTTCTCTGATAATTTTGTCATGATTTCTACTTAGAATTTAAGAATGATATCTGAAATTGGTTTCTAATGTGTTTATTCAAATATTCTCAGTGTAAAAAAAAAACTGTCATGTAATCATTAGTGAAAAGTACATTACCTTCGTGTCCGCCTGCCGACGAAAATTTTGAAGAACATAATTCCATGGAAAAACAAACCCTATGATGATTACAATGGTATATATTCATGGAATAATTACTCAACTCTGCAACTAAAGTGATTTTTTGTGTATAAAAGAGTAAAATAAGATTATTTGAACAAAAGTGTAACACACCTAAATTTCGTGTCAGGCCAGTAATGTACGTACACTTGGAGCTCACAGCGTAAATTGCGTATTGCTAGTAAATATTGAATTCGAAAATAAAAAGTGCCTTCTTGGGCCAAACAAAACTTGTGTCCTTCCGCCGGTTATTCGCCAAATACGCGTTCAGCAGGGGAATGTTTCGTTGTGTCTGCCATTTTGTGTTAGCGTAATGTACGTTCAGTCACGACCTCGGAGAAGCAGCATCATTCAATTTGACGAGCAATCAGCAGTTTAACAACCATTGTCAAGTCTAAGCTAAGATTCTTTCATTTTTATATATATATTGGAGAAGATCTTTATGCACTTGGAAATGGTTATTTTCGTCGGGTGAGTTACAAATTTTGTGTTTATCGAGCAGTGTAACTTGTTTTGACAGCCGTTGTTTTTACCTCTCGTAGGTCGCCGTTCGTGTCCTGTGCACGAAGCGGTGAAAAAAATACGCGAAGTGGGCAAAATTATGCATCATTACTAGTCGGATTTTACTTACTTTTATCCGTCATATTATATGTCGTTGACATTTATCCGAACCAAATAAATTCTAGCGTGTTCGTTGATAAATTGCTCCGTATTTAACCCGGAAGCGATCGGCGTGTCCCTCATGGGAGGTCAAAGATCGCCTTGTAATTTTAGGTCTTTACCATGATAATTCAAGAACCACTCACTCAGTGCATTTCACTGAATCCTGGCTCATGTTGCCACAGTGCTGCAATGATTAGCTTATATTGTGGAGTTGATAGGTCAAAGTTGATCATTACAGTCTTAAGAACGGCTGATGGGATTTGTAGTCTTTGTAGTGCTACAACAATGGCATGGTAAGGACTGAAGGTCAATTTTTCTTTGCCATATTTTCAGAGCTTTAACTCAAGATCTAGATTTGTCACATGTTTTTATTTACTTTACGATACTCTCTCAAATATAAGTTACTTTTCTAACAAAAGTCAAATCTATGCAGAGATAACAGCATAAAGTGGACACCGAGTTAAGTGCATTACATTTAAGAGAGTGAACTTCGGAGGGTTGCTATGGGAAATGGAAGATGTCTTGAGCTCTGGTATGTTGGGTGTGTGTTTTGCAATGTTTGAAGTTTGTGATTATAACATTACCAACATTACCAAGGCGATCAACATTCCACGAGTTTGAAATTTTACCCAAAATGTAACACTTGGGTACCCTTGATCTGAGCCATGCACATAAATGTATGCACCTTACTTTATGGTTGCAAACATGTATTATGAACCATTTCATGATCTCATCTGCCTATGTCACAGTCAGCACGTGGTGAAGGGTGATGAGGTAATGAGAATCAAGTGGTGTTTTAGTCTCTTTCTTAGTGGCTTCTTCCCCTTGGCCCTAGGTTTTAACGGGCAGAGGAAGGGGTAAGACAAGGGGTAAGATGAAGGGGAAGGGCTAAGGGGTAGAACTGGGATGTCTCTCAACTGGTCTGGGAACACCTCTGGATCCACGGGGAGGAGCTGGACAAAGTAGCTGGGGAGAGAGAAGTCTGGGATTCCCTGTTTGGGCTGCTGCCCCCACGACTCCACCTCGGCTGGGCGGAAGAAGATGGATGGATGGTTGGAATCGGCCGATTACTTGGTTGGGCCCTATTTAAAAGCATCAGCATATTCATGAGCTATTTAGCATTGAGCATTTATGGATGATTGTGGGAGGGGGAGTGAAATGACATCAAGGTGGCGCTCCTACAATTTAGTGCAGGCGGGATTTATTACGTGAGGACTGCGCGCCACATACAGTAGTTTTATAAGTTTCAATATGTGCCACCAAAGATTGGTTGAAACCACATCAGACCAATAGCCCAACACACAGTTAACCTGAAGATATGTGATTCCATAGTGTAGTGGTTATCATGTCTGCTTTACACGCAGAAGGTCCTGGGTTCGAGCCCCAGTGGAATCATGTGTTAGTTGTTATAAATTTGCTACATCAGACCTACACAAAATTGACTGGAAGTTTATTTTGAACATTGGGAATGTCTCCACAGCAGGCCTATGAGGAAGAGGAACTCAGTTTCACTTTAGAGATCACTTGGACCTTGCTAGACCTTGACTGGGGGGCTGATCGTTCTCTCCAGCACTGGCATTACAATTGCTTGTATATACTCCTTGTGGTATTAAATTGTAAACCTTACTTGAGACTCTTAGGGTTTTTCCACAGCTGGTAGAACATAAGAATCTGGGTGGATTTCGCCCTGCTAAAAAGGGCAGGAACCAACAGTGCATAGATTCTGCAGATTGTGAGGACCCTGATGAGGGATTTGGTGACCAATGATGATCATTTCAGATTTGTTGAGTTTGACCAAGTTAGATTGAAACTGAGGCTTCCTTTCAAGGTACCGTGGGCTTCAGAAGTAAAAGTTTTGGTGGACAAAGCGAGCTGAATCGCCAAAGCGGCGGCACTGAAGTCCATGATGGATGGGGAAAGTGTACAAATGAAGAGGAAAAGGTGATGAACAGACGAGTGTGCTGCTTATCTGGAAAATCACAAAACATTTTCTGTCAAAGTCTATTTCATTCTCAAAACAGGAGCGCCTCCAGCTGCTTGAAGGTGTAAGTATAATATAGTAACTGATATTTTTAGATCATCTTGAACAGATTCCGGGTTGAAACTTCTATCAAATCAGCTCTACATGTGAGGCTCGCCATCGCAGATGTTAAATGCACGGACTTTGCCAAGCAGCAGTGTAACCAAATAAATGATATCTTCCTTTGAGCTGCTCACTTCAGCACTAAATTCAACTTCTTACATTTTCATGCATTTCAATGGGACTCCAGCTGAGGGGACGGATTTGGCCGGGGCGGCACTTTGAAATAGTTTGGGAGAATTTCCCCAACACAATGCCCGCTCCCCGAGGTAATCGACTTGCAGAAAACCTTTACGGTCTTATGGCCATGCTTCATGTTTGACAGGGTCACCTCAGCAGTTGGAAGCTCCAGTCCAAGTTTCCCTGCCGCATACTAAGAAGCCAAGCAGGGACTTGAAGGGTGAAGACATACAATATATGAGGCTGCAGCTCATCATCTCTCCTATCTCAAGTATGTTGTTTACGTATTCTAACTTATTATTTGAACTTTGCTCAGGCAGTCATTGAGTGAAATCAATACGCAAGCAAACAGGTGCCTTCAGTCTGACATCAAGTCAGAAATAATGCTACATGTTGCCATAAAAGCACGTTATTTCTGTAGTTTTGGCAACTGCAACAAGCGATACTGCACACGCCCCATCTGTGAAACAGCAGGCGTTAGTGATGTGCGATACCACGGATTTTGCTTCCAATCCGATATTGAGTCAAATTCAGGCTGATACTATGTGCAAATTCTTTTAATGTGTCTGGTAAATTTAAAAAAGTAATCTATTTCATATCATAGCATAAAAAATACAATACATTTCATTAATTTATTAATACAATTATTTATTTATGATACAAAAATAACCTAAATTAATTATGAACATAATTAATTTTCATAATTATGAAAATGATTAATTTTCATAATTAATTTAGGTAATTAATTGATTTTAAGCCCTGAAGTATATTGAGGTAGCGGGGTGATTTACAATACAGCCAAGCTAATACACCACAACAGAAGAAACAGAGGACAAAATCATATAAAACAATAAAAAAAAGAAAAGAAGTAATATAACCATTCAAATAAATGATTCATTATTAAGAACTACTTTAAGAATGAAAACTTTATTCACAATTCACACATGGCTCCGTTTATGTCGTTTCAACTGACAAATGTTTCAGGCAAACATTGCCTCAAATGATGGTACAGAAAGTATCGAAAGTATCGATATTTTGACTTGAGCATTGATTTTAGAGCATACCAGCAACAGCTGGTATTGGTATTTCATGATCGATCCACACATCGCTAGCAGGCGTCCCTTCCAAACGTGCAGGAAAACACCCAAGGCTCAGGAGAACCATGTTTATTTCAAGTCATATAAAACAGCAGTTTGCCATAAATAAATACAAATGTGCAACACATGAAGAGTGTTGATGCTTCTTTTTGGTTTCAGTTGGACTCTGCTGGTGAAGAAGGCGATCTGCAGAGGAGAGACAAAAAGAAATAAAAGCATAGCAACAACGTGCACGAGCAGCATCTGACTGATGTCATATTCACTGCCAATTATGATGCAAGTAAGTTAAAGAGATACAGTAACATTTTCAAAATGGGATGGTTTTGTTGGGTTTCAGAGTGGCTTTGAGTGGTTGAAATTACAAGATTAGATACCCTCCCCTTCTCTCTTCAATTGCCATTGTTCACTCTCCACACAAACCAGGTTTAATCCCTAAATATGCCTCACACACTTATTCAATGCATTTCACGTATAAAATACGTGGCTACTCACCACTAATCAGTAGGGGTGTCCCAAGACACCCAATTTACGAGACGAGACGGCCCACGAGACTGGGTCCACGAGATTGGGGCCATGAGAACGGGACGAGACCGGATTTTGACACAAATTCAAAGGAATTCTGCACAATGGCTCGTTGGTGTTGATGGGCTCACTTTGCTGATTGTTAATATTCCCATACAGGACTTTGGCTTTGCAATCGTCTTTTTTCTTCCTAATTTCTTGTACATTACCTTGCATTTCTCCTCACCTGGCTGTCCTGCTGCATTACTGTGTGTGTGCATGCCTCCCCCCACAGACACAAAGGGACTGTAAGACTGACAAGAGGTTTCACTCTGTTGTTGTATGGAATTCTATTGTTTTTGAACACTACCACCACCATATTTTACTGCTGGTATGATGTTCTTTTTCTGAAATGCGGTGTTACTTTTACGCCAGATGTAATGGGACACACACCTTCCAAAAAGTTCAACTTTCATCAAACCACACAGTATTTTTCCAAAGGTCTCGGGGATCATCAAGATGTTTTCTGGCAAAATTGAGACGAGCCTTAATGTTCTTTTTGTTCAGCAGTGGTTTTGGTCTTGAAACTCTGCCATGCAGGCCGTTTTTGCCCAGTGTCTTTCTTATGGTGGAGTCATGAACACTGACCTTCTAAGTGAGGCCTGCAGTTCTTTGAAAGTTGTTGTGGGGTCTTTTGTGACCTCTTGGATGAGTCTCTTGAGGTCATTTTGGTTGGCCAGGCCACTGTTCACTGTTC
Organism: Dunckerocampus dactyliophorus; assembly: GCF_027744805.1. Lineage (NCBI taxonomy): Eukaryota > Metazoa > Chordata > Actinopteri > Syngnathiformes > Syngnathidae > Dunckerocampus > Dunckerocampus dactyliophorus. The sequence continues at coordinate 7,573,275 of NC_072827.1, read as the reverse complement.
ACCAGTTCACCACTGTTCCATGTTTTCGCCATTTGTGGATAATGGCTCTCACTGTGGTTCGCTGAAGTCCCAAACCTTTAGAAATGGCTTTATGACCTTTTCCAAATTGATAGACCTCAATTACTTTCTTTCTAGGGGAGGGCAGCAGGGGAGGCAATCACTTTTTCACACAGGGCCATGTACGTTGGGATTTTTGTTTCTCTCTCAATAATAAAAAGTTTCATTTAAAAACTATACTGTATTTTGTGTTCAGTTGTGTTGTCATTGACTAATACTTTAACTTATTTGATGATCTGAAACATTTAAGTGTGACAAACATGCAAAAAAAAGAAATCAGGAAGGGGCAAACACTTTTTCACACCACGGTATCACTTCTTAGCATATCTACATGTGTTGCTTTACTAAATATCAATAGAACTTCTTAGCATATCTACATGTGTTGCTTTACTAAATATCAATAGAACTTCTTAGCATATCTACATGTGTTGCTTTACTAAATATCAATAGAACTTCTTAGCATATCTACATGTGTCGCTTTACTAAATATCAATATAACTTCTTAGCATATCTGCATGTGTTGCTTTACTAAATAATCCTTTTTCAAAAACGTGTGTGTTCCTGTTGCTCGTGCTAACATTGCAAACTTTTGTGTCTCACAGCACACGGTGCGTTCACGGACTGCTGAACAAAGTGCCAGATCTCAACATTTGAGGAAAAAACACTGCCAGTGAAGCATAAACATTTCTACACTATTTAAAATGTTAGTTAAAATGGCCTGTAGAGTTAATAAAGGCTTCATGATGGCCCGGAAGAGATCATTTCTACTTTGATGACTTCTTATGGTGGACAAATGTTTCAAAATGCTGAACCAGAGGTTTTTTAGTGTCGTGGAAGTGTTCCACATCGGAGGTCCCACCGTGTATTTGTGTGTGATTACACAGTTGAAATGCACTTTTGAGGAGTTGTGGCAGTTTGATGGCTTAAAAGGAAGCCTTTTAACATCCTGCATTGTCTGCTATGAGAGACGTAAAAGTCTCCAGCTAGAGATATGGGAGTGTAGGGGTGAGAATGGGGTGGGGTGGGTTGTATCCTGTGTGTGTGTGTGAGAGAGTGAGGGGCAAGGGGGGGTAGGGAGTGAGGGAGCGACGCTGGAGGCAAGGGGGTACTTGAGCTGCCATAATGGTGTCTCGTACGAGAAAACATCTGTGAATTTCCTCAGTGATGGACAACAAAGTGGAACTCGGAGCAGTCACTCAGCAGCCCTTTGAAGCTGCCGTCTGACAGAAAGCTGCCATTGTTCGCAGCCCCCGACACACACAAACTCCAACTTTGCTCTCCCCTAATTTTCCCTGCAATGCGATACAAGCATAAACCCCCACCTCTGTCCCCCCTCGACCCTCTGTTCTATGAAGTGGGAGATGTGTGCATATTCACCAGCAAACAGCAAAGCCTTGGCAATGTGCGGCTTGGCCTGGGGGTCACACAGGGCGGGACAGGTCATATACCTTCTTGCAGCCCACCCTGGATGTCATAATCCCGCCTTAAAGAGGGAATTCTCCTCCTCCTTTATGACAGACACGGTTACATTCAAGAGCCAAAACATACCAAACAGTAAAAAGCTCATGCTTCTTAATAATAATAATAATAATAATAATAATAATAATAATACACCAGGGGTGTCCAAAGGTTTTTTCAGCAAGGGCCACATACAGTTTGAAGGGATGCAACTTTGCCGCTCTTCTAAAGGAACACATGTAGATATGCTAAGAAGGAGGGGTGCACGGAGGGAATTATGATATTTTGATTGTACCGATACATCTGATAACATAAAAAAAAACACTCCAATGAGGAGAGATTACCTGTACTGTGCGGGTGACCAAATCAAGCACTCCTTTTTTCTCCTGCCTGTCCTAACTTCCCCTGAGCTCACTTGTAAACAAACATTCACTTTAAGAGGGAGGACGATGGACCAAATCCGTGAAAAAAAAACATCAAGCACACAAAAAAACCTTATCAGCCACTTAAAACGCCAGCACTGCGACGTTTGAAAAGTGCAACAGTTTTTCCAGAGACCTCCGTGTGTCACGCCGGCTGCTCGGAGCGTGTGCTTGAATACAGTGCATCTTGCTGGGCCGGGCCAGGTGGCTCCTCCTGCTCTATATTCTGGATCTCCTGACCTCCGTAGCAGCACACCGGCTGCTCGGAGCATGTGTCCGAATACAGTGCACCTACCTGGGCCACAGCAGGTGGCTCCCTCCGCTCTATACTGTGGTTCTCCTGATAGTAGTGATGTGGTAGTAGTAATGTCATGATATTTGATTAGGACTAATCAACAGGTACAGTTGGTCAAATCCTAATTTCTTCCAGTCCTTCCTACTTAATTTCACTAAAGGACATATCAGTTATCTGTATCATACTGGCCTTGGGAAAAAGAAGGTTTTCAGTATCGGTTTGAAAAAATAGATATTGTGCATCTCTACTAAGAAGTGATATATATATTTCAAGAAAAAACTGCACCTCAGCTTTGTCGTGTAGGTGAAAAAGGCTGTTATTAGTATCCGCTTCACTCATTTTTTTGCTGTTGTTTTTTTCTAATTGTTTTTTTTCTAAATATTCCAACTTTTTTCGTCAATAATCTTTGTAAATGTTCTTTTTGTTATGTCATGACCTCAGTCCCATAATATTATAACTTTTTAATTTTCCAACTATTACACCTTTGTTGTTTTGTTTATTTTCATAATATTATGATGTTTAAAAAACAACCAATTTTTTCTTTAATATTTCAACTCTATGCTACTAAAATGACATAATAATTCTCTTAATATTTTTAGTTTATTCTTGTAAAATGAAATGCAATTGTGGTGTTGTTTTTTCCAACTATTTCAACTTTCTTCTTGTAACTTTCTTCTTCCTATTCCTGTAAAATTTTAACTTTATTCTCTTCACATTATAACTTTTTTTGCAACGTGATTTTCCAAAAATTACAACCTTATTCATTTTATCTTTGTTTGTCATATTATGACTTCAAAAAAAGTATTTTTTCAACTTTACGCTACGAAAATGACGGTATTTGTCCTCGTAATATTCAGACGTTATTCTCGAAAAACAGGGGTCGCCAACCTGTTGATTGTGAGCTAATAGTCGATCTTTGGGACTTTAGGAGTGACAGAGCACTGCAGCGATGTGCCTGCACACACAACAGTAACTATTTCACGTTGAGTCTGCCTTTGCTACCTCAAAGTTAAGGCGTGAATATAACTCCACAGACGTGCATCTCCCAAAAAAAATGTTTAACTTTTTTTTTTTTCCCTGTAAAATTACTGCTGATTTTTAAATTTTTGCTGCTGTCAGTTTACCTGTTAAATTATATTTTCACAATGCGTCGTGAGCCAGTAAAAACGCCGCTATGCGCAAATGGCCCCCTGGCTGCACTTTGAACACCCCTGATTTAAACAATATACGTTTGATACACTGAGAGGTGAGGAAGGTACCACAGGAATACATGACATGACATAAGACATACAGTATAAGTTTCATCGCAGGCTGGCCCGACACTGTTTTATTTTGACTCAGGTCCAAATGTTCCCGTCCCCCCTCGGCTATGACAAGTTTTCCGTTACGCATCCCGGGCCGAAAGGATGTTCTCGCACCGTTTCCCCGTCCAGTGTTTGTTCAGAGGCAGCTGGTGGCTCCATCTGGGAACGCAGCGGCGGGGCGAAAAACAAAACAGGTTCCACCTTTGGCCATGCCAAGCCTGCCCGTGCCCTCCTCGCTCTACAAACTGAGAAAGGCTAATCACAATTTCACGCTCTGATTTGTCAAATCCCACTCCAGCCCCGGAGGCGGCGAGGAAACTTTCAAGCCAGTAAATTTCATGGCGCACAGGATAAGAGCGTTTTACATTCTGCTCTTATTGTTGCTTTAGTTCGCCCTCATTGCACCACGACTGGTGGCCTCTTTTGCAAGTGAAAGCAGACGTGTGATTTTAGGGCCCAAACATTTGGTCACTGCTAAGATTAGCAGGGAGCAAAGTCTTGTTCTTTTCTGTGCATGCTAATGTTAAAAAGAAACCAGCACTTATAGAAGCCCCCCTCCTCCACCACCAGCTGCAGGTGTGAGGAAGCTGAAACAAAAGCCCGCCTAAACCGTAATGGCATCTTTTGTCATTAGCAGACCTTTGATGCACTCAACAGCTTCTTTTATCTCCTTGTTCCTCCACGCACGCCTCTTACGCTCCCTCTCTCCTCCCCGCTCCACCACTTTCTTCATTAAAAGCGTCTGCGGGCTATTCTCTTTGCGCTCACAGTCCTCAACGCACATCTGGCATCCGGCTGACGCTCGCGCTTGTCCATTTATTCACTTGCAACCAGGAGCCACTAAACAGCATCGCAATGCTTTTCAAAAGCGGAGTACAATTATTATTACAATATGAACCCCATTCACGCTGGAATAAAAAGGACTGTGGATGACGTGACTCCAAATAATATCCTAGCAAGGATACTAAAGTAGCCACATACACAATTGTTTGGTTTTGACTTATTTTGGTGTTTGCTCACAAAGTATTGAGCGTTTACAAACAGGGGTGTCCAAAGTGCGCCCCGAGTTCCATATGCAGGCCGCAGCTGTTTTTTAATGGCCTGCGGCACATTCTAAAAATGTATTTTAACAAGAAAAACACCAACAGCGAAAATGGAAAATCAGCAGTAATTTTACAAGAATAAAATCCAAATATTACGAAAAAAGAAGAAGAATATTAAAATATTGAAATAATATTGAAATGTTATGAGGGGAAATAACATTATTTTAGTAGCATAAAGTTGAAATATTTAAGGAAAAAGAATTTTAAAAAGTTGTAATATTCTGAGAATCAAACAAAACAATAAATAAAGTTGTCTTTTTTTTTTTGTAGGTTGCGGAAAAAGTTATAATGTGATGACAATAAAGTCCAAATTACGAGAAGAAAATTTACAAGAAGAAAGCTAAAATTGTTAGAAAATTAAATAAAAAAAACCCCAACAACAGCAGAAATGGCAAAAAGGCTGTAAGTTTGTAAGTAAAAATATTACGAGAAAAATATATACATTTTTAAATGTAATATGTGAAACATTCCTTCATTCCTGTGCCGCTTATATTAAAATTTACAAGAAGAAAATTTGAAATAGTTGGAAAATGAAAAAAAAAAATGACAAGGAGATCCCACCTGAGATGTTTTCTACCCGGCACAGTGGAGGGGGGGGCCATCATGATCTGGGGTGCTTTTTCATTCAGTGGAACACTGGAGCTTCAGGTGGTGCAGGGTCGTCAAACGGATGCAGATGTTGCAGCGGGCATCCCTCATGACTGAGGGCCCTCGTCTGTGTGGTAACAGCTGGGTTTTTCAACAGGACAACGCTGCAGTTCACAATGCTCGCTTGACCAAGGACTTCTTCAGGGAGAATAACATCACTCTTTTGGACCATCCTGCATGTTCCCCTCATTTAAATCCCATAGAGAACATTTGGGGATGGATGGCAAGGGAAGTTTATAAAAATGGCCATCAGTTCCAGACAGTTGATGCCCTTGGTGAAGCCATCTTCACCATTGGAGCAATGTTCCCACTAGCCTCCTGGAAACACTCACATCAAGCATACCTAAAGCAATTTTTGAAGTGATTAACAAGAACGGTGGAGCTTCTCATTACTGAGTCCTACTGAGGACATTTTTTGTTCTGGTTTGGAGAATTTTTTGTTATTTTTAGAGCGATGGTCTTAAACTTTTGATCAGCTGATAAACAACCAATTTCAGTTTCATTGTTGTTTTCAATAAATTACTTTTTCCAAATGCTTTTTGTCTCACTCCCCCTTCTTGTTTTTGCATATTGTAGCTCTACTTAAAACCTCATTAAGATCCAAATGTGCAAAATGAAAATTCTAGCAATTTTTCAACTGGTCTTAAGATTTTGATCAGGAGTGTATATCTACATGTGTTGCTTTACAAAATATCAAAGTGGCCAATTTGCATCCTTTCATTTGGTTGGAAAAAGTTCCAACCGCTGGTTGGAAAAAGTTAGAACACCCTGGTGTATTTGGTACGTCCTTCATGTGTTGCGTGTAGAGTGTGAGTGACTTAGGAGTTTTCTCATTGAAGTTCTCATTTACACTAAAAATCCACTTCCATCACAGTCTAGGAAGGGACTCACATGTATTTAGAATGAAGTGCATACTTATACGTAAATACTTATAAACGTGTCAATGTAGCGCATGCTTGTGTTTGTACGAGCCTTAGACATAAGTTTGCGTGTTTGTTAGTCACAGTTTTATTCTTGCCGGGGGAATTTTGCTGCAACAATGCAGTGTAACACATGGCAGTGTGAGGAAAATGGGACTGATCTGGATATGAAAAGCAGGTAAAGTGCATTAAAACAGTGTTTGAAAAGGCTTCACATGAAACGGCGCGATTCAAACTCTCCCTTTGAACCGAGAGCAGAGAGAGACGGGACAATGTCGGCCTAATCGCATCCTGGCTTTGAAGTGAAACATCACTATTAGGTGAAAAGGTAAGTATGCTTCTTCACAAAATAAAAGCTTTTCCATCATTTGTTCAGGCTGCAGCGCCAACCATTTCCATAAGGAGGTTTGCAAACTTTGAGCTAAAATGGGGGAAAAAAAAAAAAAAAAAAACACAGTCGGGGTTGTGTTGCATTACAGTGCCCTCCAAAAGTATTGGGACAGTGAGGCCAATTCCTTTATTTTTGGTGGGCAATGAAAACATCAGAAGATGAATATGAGAGCAGAGTTGAACATTTCGCTTTCATTTCCAGGTTTTTACGCCTGAATCGGATGCACACCGTAGAAGATACCTCTGTCTGAACCCAGAGAGGAGCCTCAAAGTGTCTGAGACAAAAGTTGTACGGACTGATGAATGTTTGAGGATCAAACAAAATGACCAATAAAGTTAACATTTTTGGAAGATTATTGCGCCAAAAGTTATACTGTTACAAGGGATAGTTGGGATTTTTTTTACATGAAGTTGTATGACATCCCCATCAGCGACGCGACGCGCCTTATGTGTGTACCGAGTACCGAGTACCGAGTACTCCAAAAATAGCGGTAGTGTCTTGTTTGTAGTTGTGATGGTGGTGTGATGTTTGTAGTTGTGCACCATGACTGACACCGTTGTGTTGAGTGATGACCTTCCTGATTTCAAGTGGCTTTGATCAACTGAATGAGAGTTCTGCTCTTAATCTGTCCAAAGAAATAAAGCACTGTCGTTTCCTCACCGACTTCTAAGCGACACGGTATGTTTTAGCGTGTGTGCTTCGTATGTTTGACCACACCTGCGCCCTATAATACGGTGCGCCTTGTGTACATGTTAAATACAGAAATAGCACCTGGAACTGAGACTGCACCTTTTAATACGGTGCACCTTATGGTCGTGAAAATACGGGAATACATTTGCATCATAAAAATGCCTCCTAAATAAAATCAGACCTCACAAATCACTCTGCGTTATACAGTATTTGTCTCCCGCTGTGTCCCTGTGCACTGTCGCCTCTCTATTCGTGTGTATGTGATGAGGACGCTCACATTTTCATCTGCTGTGGAACACGAAAACAAGATGGCCGCGGCACTCCGTCGCGGAATAAGATGCAAGCGTCCTCATCACATAAACACGAATAGAGAGGCGACAGTGCGCAGGGACACGGTGAGAGACAAATATAACGGCAAGCTTAAATGACCCAGCAACTAAGAAGAATTAGGTTCCACTGCTGATGGGGATGTCATACAACTTCATGTCAAAAAATCTGAACTATCGCTTAATTGCAAGAAAAAAAAAATTCAAGAAGGAAGTTGAAATATTTGGATAAAAAAACAGCCGAAACAGCTGTCATTTAATGAGAAAAAAGTCAAAATATTAAGAGAAAAAAGCAATGTATGTGAATAAACTTAAAATAACGTCATTTCAGCAGCATAAATTTAAAATATTAAAGACAGGCGTTATTTTTTAAAGTCGTCATATTATGAAAAACAAACAAGATGATGAATAAAGTTATAATTTTTGGAAAATTAGGTTGAGAAAAAAGTTCTAATGTTATGAGAATAAAGTCAAAATATTATGGGAGTAAGGTCATGATTGCAAGAAAAAAATGTACAAGAAGGAAGTTTAAATATTTAGACAAAAAACAGCTGTAATGAAAAAAAACAGCTGTAATTTTACAAGAAAAAAGTCAAAATATTAAGAGAAAAAATTGACAATTCATTATATTATGAGGAAAAATTGAAATAATCAAGAAAATATTGTGTTATTTTTTAAAGTCACAACAAGATGGGAAACAAGCAAACAACAAATAAAGTTGTCATTTTTGGAAATTTTGGTTGCGGAAAAAGTTATAATGTTAGGAGAATGAAGTGAGAATATTGTGGGAACAAAGTCATAATTACAAGTGGAAAATTTACAAGAGAAAAGTTAAAATTTTAACTTTAAGATTTAAGTGATTAAGTTTATTATGACACTTTTACAGAGCTGATGGAAATATGAATTATCTAGCAGCTATCCATCTAAAAAAAAGAAAAACAGCTGTAATTTTACACTAATAAACTCGGAATGGGCCGCACGGTGGCCTAGTGGTTAGCATGTTGGCAACACAGTCAGGAGATCAGGAAGACCTGGGTTGGAATCTCCGTGTGGAGTTTGCATGTTCTCCCCGTACGTGTGTTTTCTCTGGGTACTCCGGTTTCCACATCCAAAAAACATTGGTGCCTCTAAATTGTCCACAGGTAAGAATGTGAGTGGGAATGGTTGTTTGTCGATACAGTATGTGCCAGTCCAGGGTGTACCCTGCCTCTCCAGCATAGCCTGCGACCCTAATGAGGATAAGTGCTATAGAAGATGGTTGGGTAAACTCGGAATATTATGAAAATAATGTTATTTTAGTAGCATAAAGTTGAAATATTACAGAAAAAAATAAGTGATTTTTAAAAAGTCGTAATATAATAACAAACAAACAAAACAAAATAAAGTTTTTATTTTGGGGACATTAGGTTGTGGAAAAAATGTATGAGATTATTATGGGAATAAAGTCATAATATTACAAAAAGAAAAAATTATTATTTAAGAAGAAAGTTGAAATACACTAGGTCCCCAACTTACGAACACCCGCCTAGCGAACACTCACAGAGACGAACACGAGCCGACTGGTCTATATTTTATTTTATTTTGCCTTGCAGTCGCTCAATCAGTATTTATACTGCTACTGTGCATGCTTGACCAGTAGAGGGCACTGTGACACTGCTAATGGGACCAACAGAGGAAGAGTTAGACGCTGGGGAGATAAAGCTAAATGGAAAGCTAAATTGTACAACCCGGACAGAGCGTGTGATTAAAGTTTATGAAGAGTTAATAGGCCTGCTTAATTCTACACCACCCACAGAACACTACCTCTTTTAGAAGAGTCTAAAGACCACGACGACCATTTGTCCTTTTTTTCAATAACTCCTCCTCCAACTCCACCACAACGACGTATGCTCGACCACTCCTCTTCAAAGGTAAATAACATTTAGCATTACGTATTATTATATCACTTTTATTATTGTTTTTTTTATATTAATTATCCTCGTTTAATATTACTACTGCATCCAAACTCATATTTACATACATACACATATACTGTATATGTATACACGTACATGTAGTACCTATATCATTGGTAATATTACCTTTTCCCTACTTAAGAACAATTCAACTTAAGAACGCTCGTCTGGAACCAATTGTGTTCATAAGTTTGGGACCTAGTGTATTTGGAAAATTAAAAAAATGCCATTAACTAATTGATTTCATTAATTACGTTAAATTTTTTTGTGTAATTAATGCATAGCATCATGGCAAGTCACGGCTCTCTATTATGACGACAGACGGCGGCACAGTGTAGCTCCCCACAGTCACACTGTGTCTGACGCTCTTTTAGAACTTTATTCTTACCTGAACACATCAACAGCAGTGCAATTCCAACACCATATTGTACCTCCAACTCACAAACACATCTCTAGTCCATTCATCATTGCAATGACACTTCCTCTTTGTCACGAGACAGATCGCCAGATGCATTCATGGACACTCCGAACATCACAACAAGGTCTTTATCATGTGTCTATATGTGGTCTAAATCAGGGGTCACCAACGTTTTTCCTTGTGAGAGCTACTTTTTACAAAATGAAAATGGCCAAGAGCTACTCATTTTTGTAACATTTATTTTCAGAGCTTATTTTAAACCCAAACAAAGCGAATATGCTTGTTTTACCAGAACACGAACAAAATGCTGGTGTCCACAACTCACATTTTGTATTTCAGAATGCATTTCTTTCTACTGTTCTTTCATTATTAACTGAAAACCTGAATGAAAAGCAGGCTTGCGGGCACCTCATGTGGTCAAGGGGGACTACATGGTGCCCGCGGGCACCACGTTGGTGACCCCTGGTCTAAATAAACAGAAATACAAAGAAAAACAATAAGTGGCTATTTTTACCACTCACTTTGTAACTACAATTTGCTGCACTTAAGTATGCTTGGAAATCCCAGAAATTTCACTCAAAACATTTGAATTTAGCTTAAATGATGTGGTGCCTTTGAACGCATCCTCTTAATGCTCATAATAACACGGTTTAAAGGGTGATTCAAATGTTGTGCTACTTTAAAGAAACCAGTGTTGAGTAAATCGATTTTCAGACATGTGTCTCGTCTCTTAACGTCATTTAAATTTTCTCTTAATTAGGCGCTGTTAATACATGCAAATATATTAAAATCCTGCCCTGTCATTGATGCTTCTTTCAATAAAATACAGTAAAAATTTTCAGACATATTGTGACATGGTGATTAATCATGATTAATTCATTTGAAAAACGCGATTAATCTGACTAAAAATTCTAATCATTTGACAGTCCTATGAAATATATGACTTCTTATACAATATATGTGGAAAAGTTGCATCCTTTGATTTTTCAATATGTGGCCCTCGCTGGCAGAAAGGTTGGTCTGCTGCAAAAATAAAGGCATTGGCCTCACTGTCCCAATACTTGTGGAGGGCAGCGTAATCGTTGATTAGAGAGCAAATATATGAGTTGGCGACATGAAAGCAGTGCTCTTGCACACTGCAGATGTTGGCACATTTCATGAGTAGAAACATGAGGGGGCAGGATTTGAAAAATGAAAAAAAAGAAGTCAGGCCTTGGCTCGCCTAAGGTGAGCCGACAAAGAAGCAGAAAGAGTGAGGACAGACATTTCATAACATTTGTCCTTTTGCATCACATGAACCACTGCTACACCTTCGTGCATACGCAGGCAATCCGCCAGGGAGGTCATGTGACAAAGAAGAAACACCCACACTGGTGTTTGTCAGCACGGTCCAAGCTTGTTATTCCAAACAGCGCAGCCTATTGAAATTCTCTTCGTGGAACAACAGGGCCAAAATAATCAGCGGCGCATGATCACGCTTAATTGATGCAGCGTACTTTTAAGATGCACTACGGGGTGCTGCCAGGGTGACCTATTTCAGAATGTTCCTCAGAGGATCCAACTATCCCAGCAAGGGCGTAATTACTGCAGCCTCCATTATGACTACCACTGGAGGTGAAACGCTCCTCCACTGACTATCACACCACATTAGAACAATAATCTTTCACGCTTTCATTTTGCAGGAAATATTAATACTATATTATGATTTATACACATGAAGATTAAACTCTTATGAGCTATATTTGTTATCATCATTATATTTGTCCAAACAAATGTACCTTTAGTTGTACCAGGCACTAAAATTGATTTTTTATTGTCATTTTTATCATGACTGTACATGGCCCTGTGTGGAAAAGTGATTGCACCCTAAACCTAATAACTGGTTGGGCCACCCTTAGCAGCAACAACTGCAATCAAGCGTTTGTGATAACTTGCAATGAGTCTCTTACAGCGCTGTGGAGGAATTTTGGCCCACTCATCTTTGCAGAATTGTTGTCCTTCAGCCACATTGGAGGGTTTTCCAGCATGAAGCGCCTTTTTAAGGTCATGTCACAACATCTCAATAGGAGATGTTGTGACATCTCCTATTGAGATGTCACTAGTCAAAGTCAGGTCAGGACTTTGACTAGGACACTCCAATGTCTTTGTTTTTCTTCTTTTGGATCATTGTCCTGCTGCAGAACCCAAGTTGGTTTCAGCTTGAGGTCACCAACAGATGGCCGGATATTCTCCTTCAGGATTTTTTGGTAGACAGCAGAATTCATGGTTCCATTTATCACATCAAGTCTTCCAGGTCCTGAAGCAGCAAAACAGCCCCAGACCATCACACTACCACCACCATATTTTACTGTTTGTATGATATTCTTTTTCTGAAATGCTTTTACTTTTACACCAGATGTAATGGGACACACACCTTCCAAAAAGTTAAACTTCTGTCTCGTCAGAGCACAGAGTATTTTCCCAAAGGTCTTGGGGACAAACCTGAAATGAGCCTTAATGTTCTTTTTGTTCAGCTGTGGTTTTGGTCTTGAAACTCTGCCATGCAGGCTGTTTTTGTCCAGTGTCTTTCTTATGGTGGAGTCATGAACACTGACCTTAACTAAGGCAAGTGAGGCCTGCAGTTCTTTGGATGTTGTTGTGGGGTCTTTTGTGACCTCTTGGATGAGTTGTTGCTGCACTCTTGGGGTCATTTTGGTTGGCCAGCCACTCCTGAGAAGGTTTACCACTGTTCCATGTTTGCCTTTTTTGGATAACGGCTCTCACTGTGGTTCTGTGGTTCTCACTGTGGGTAATCACTTTTTCACACAGGGCCACGTAGGTTTGGATTTTTTTCTCCCTTAATAATAAAAAGTTTCATTTAAAAACTGCATTTTGTGTTCAGTTGTGTTGTCACTGACTAATATTTACATTTGTTTGATGATCTGAAACATTTCATTGTGACAAGCATGCAAAAAAATAAGAAATCGGGAAGTGGGCAAACACTTTTTCACACCACTGTAGGTGGAAAAGGCCATTATTACTATCAACCTCAGTCTCTGCACTTTTTTCCCCATTTTTGCTGTTTTTTGAAATTTTCTAAATATTTAACCTTGTTCTTTAAATAATCTTCAGAAATATTCTTTTCCTAATGTTATAATTTTATTTCCATAATATTTGGACTTTATTCCCATAATATTATAACTTTCCCCCAACCAAATTTGTTTATTTGTTTTGTGTTTTTTCTTTAATATTTAAACGTTCTGCTACAAAATTATGTTATTTTTCCACATAGTATTATGATGTTATTATTTTAAAATTATGACTTCCAACTTTTTTCTCTTAATATTTTAACTTTATTCTTGTAAAAATTACTGCTATTTTTTCCCCATTTCTGTTTTTTTTTTTTTTTAATTTTTCAACTATTTCAACTTTCTTCTTGTAAATTTTTTATGTTTTGACTGTTTTGCCAGACTGTATTCCCAACCTAATTTGCCAAAAAGTACAACTTTATTTAGTTTAGTTAGTTTGTTTCGTATTTTTTCTTGAATACTGAAACTTTATGCTACTAAAATGATGTTATTTTTTGATCATAATAATTTGACCTAAAATTGCAACAATTTCTTGTTAGATTACACCCTTTTTCTCTTAATATTTGGACTTTATTCTTGTGAAATTATTCCCTTTTTTGTCGAGCCGCAGTTTGAACACCCATACTCTAGGGACTGTAGATGAAACATAGCCTTTTGGCTAACTCTGGCATATTAAGGGCGAGAGGCGGGGTCCCTGGACTGGTCGCTAGTCAATTGCGGGAAATGTTTATTTTGTTTCTATTTATTAATAAATATGAAATAAAAATATGAATAAAATAAAAAACCCACCACAGATGTGCATTATGATCTTTAATATTCTTAACCATCAAACAAGCGTAAAAAGAAGTTAACAACGGCAACACGGCGGAAAAAGGACACCACGTATGCCTGGGAGGTGATTCTCTTTCCATTAGCTTTAAACACAGCTGAATTTGCAGAGTACATTCTGTTCTTCTTCTATTGTGGATTTGTTGCCATTTTCGTCATGTTGTACTAAGCAGCCAGGACAGAGATGGTACGTTCAATTTCCTGTTCAGTGGTTACCATCAACACTTTCCTTCTTACCATCAGAAAGAAACGCAAAAGATCCAAAGAAAAAGCCAAACCCGTTTGTTGAGTGAATCTTTAGATGGTTTAGACGGTTCTCAAATGGTGGGTAGTGACCCAAAGGTGGGTCGCGGATCCATTCTGGGTGGGCCACAGACATAAAAGTCAAATATGGGATTAAGGTATGGAACATACAACTGATGTCTGACTTATTTTGAAGTACAACTGAGCATTTTCCTCTTTGGTATACTGTATGGTCATTGCACACTTGATTTTGTGGTATTTTTGATATTTCATTTTAATTTACGCATTATTTGTATGCACGCAGTTATCATGTTCTTCCTCATTTCCTGAAACAATGCATTCATGCATTCATACATTTTTATAAAATGCAATTTGGACATGCAGTTATGTGTATAAAAAAAGTACAAAAAATGATACAAATAAATGTAAAAAACTTAAATAAAAGTATAAAGAATAATTGAAAAAAACCCCAACTATAAATGACTCAAATAAAAAAACATTTAAAAAACAAATACATTTGCTTGGTTTGATTTAAATCAAAGTGTAAAATATATCAATAAAATGAAATATATAAATGAAGTAATGAATAAAAATAACAATAAAAATGACTTCGATAAAAGTGTAAAAATAATCTAAATTAAAAAAAACTAAAAATAACTTAAAAGTATTCAACAGAAGTGTACAAAATATTAAAAACAAAAAAATTTAAAATAACTTCAATAAAAGTCAAAAAAACTTGCAAAAACGATGCATCTCAAGCTTGGTATATACAAACAAGATTATTTAAAAAGTTGGGAGTTATTTTAGTTAAAAAGCTGAATGACCAAAATTGTTGATACAGTAAGTGATTAATAACAAAAGTGGTTTTGCCATGCAAAAGCATGGAAGAGAAGGCAAGGATTGTGAAGGTTCTGAGTGTGTTTGACCGGAACAGGAGTAAAAAGTGGGTCTGGATGATCACCCCAGGCCACGTGAAACCCGCAAAGAGTCGTGTGAAGCAAAGCCAAGCCGGCTCGCCTCGCTATCTAATGTTTTCCCCTCTGAATATAAGCAAGATCAGATCCTCAGTCATACCACCCTACTCTTCCTATTAAGATCAACATCTCCTCTCAGGCCCCCGGGTGTCAACAAAGAGAGATACAGTAAATGATATGCAAATTCAATGAGGAGAAAAAAAAAAGATCCGCAAATCAACTCGCCAGCCCCCAAATTTCCGCTGCATGTCTTAAAAGAAAATTCCAGCATTTAGGGTGGAATTTTGACTGAGCTGTGGTTCCGTGCGTGGGGCGCCGCCAAGCTTCCCTGACTACTGAAATCTCAGCGAGACGAAAGCGTGTTTCGGGTTTCACAAGGATTTGTCTGTGGATTTGTCTTAAGACAGCAGACCTCACGCTTTTTTACATCACCGACTTGGAGGCCTTATGTCAGAACGTGAACTACTATGAAGAGAAAGGACGTGGCTTTTTCATAAACCAGTAAACAGCGGCAAGGGGAGGGGCTATGTCTGTTCGGATTCCGCACTCCCATTAATTCATTAAAAAGATCATTTTGGTCCATAAAAATGAGACTCGCTCAAGACAAGAACGAGTGACATATACGAAGGATGTAGCGTGTGTCCGTGTAACCGGGCCAATGTAATAGACAAAAAAAGATGACGATGGCCACTTTATTAGGAACCCACTGTTTAGGTCATTCCATGCATATAGCATGCGAGCAAGGATACAACGCCAGGCCCATTCAAAATGTCCGTTCCTAGTTCACTTTTTACACTACATTATGTCTCCGTAGCGGCTGTGTGCCAAAGAAAAGGAAAGCCATCAAAGGAAATCTCAGTTTTTTATGTTGTTTTGACCTCTAAATGAAGTTTACACAGGCAAAACCTGTCCTACCCAATCTGAATGTGAGCGTAGACAGAATAAGACTGAATAAGTCATGTCATAAAACACACCTGGGCCACCAAACATCCCTGTCCAATACGTTTGCTCACGTCAAAATTGGGTTGAGTCAAACAAAAGGCGCTATCTTCTAAGTTGTGCATCTGCTCCGGATGTCAAAACCTGGCAATAGAAGCTGAAATGTTGCTCTCTGCTCTTTTCATGTCAAACACAAATGTTTTCAGTTTTCAGCAAAAATAAAATAATTGCCTCACTGTTCCAATACTTGTGGAGGGCACTTTATAAACCAGCGACAGACAATAAGATCAGTCTCAAAAGAAGCAACAGTGGCTGTGGATCAAGCGCAAGGACCCTTGCTGGGCTCAAAGCAGAGGGGGGCACACATCTGGGACGCCAGGTGTTGCCGATGAGCTCTGTGGAGGTGTCATGGGCCTATCAGTGGGCCTGTCATCAAAACACCAATGAAGGAAGGTGCCCACCTGAAGGCCCTAATGAAATTTGAACCCTACCCCCCTTCCTGCCCTTACACAAGGGTAGGATGTGGGTGAAGGGGGGAGGCTGAGCGACGAGCCGGTAGGCGGGGCAGTTTTTGGTCCCAGGTCGGGATCTCACTGCCTATAGCAGCGGTGTCCAAAGTGCGGCCTAGGGCTGCTTTTTTTTCTGACGGCGGCAAAAATTGATAAATCATTTTAAAGAATAAAGCCAAAATGTTAAGAAAAACAAAGTTGTAATTAAATGATGAGAAAAAGTCGTAATTTTATGAGATTAATTGCAATATTATGAGAGAAATTACGTCATTTTAGTAGCATGAAGTTGAAATATTAAGAAAAAATACATTATTTTTTTTAAACGTATGTTTAAAACGTATTATTTAAACCATGATATAGTGAAGCTGCAAAATTTCAAGCACAAAGTGCCAGGGATTCCTGTACTTTTGGTCATGAAGTCTTCTATGAACAGTAGCTCATTTAGGTTGCAGAAAAAACGTGTATGTTAGGAGAATAAAGTCAAAATATTATGGGAATAAAAATCTAAATTGCAAGTGGAACATTTACAAGAAGAAAGTTGAAATAAAATGTAAAAAAAAACAACAGCAGAAATGGGAAACCCAGCTATAGTTTGATATATGAGGAAAAATTATTTTAAAAAGGTTATTTTTTAAACGTCGTAATTTTATGAGAATAAACAACAGAAAACAAATAAAGCTGGAAAATTAGGTTGGGGGGGAAAGTTAGAACATGAGATGAAAGTCCAAATATTATGGGAATAAAGTCATAGTATTACAAGAGTAACATTTACAAAGATGACAGTATTTATGAAAAAAGTTGACATGTTCAAAAAATAGCAAAAATGTGAAAAAAAGAGTGAAGTTGATACTAATAATAGGCTTTTTCATCGATATCACAAAGCTGAGATGCAGCTTTTTCTTGAAATATACATCACTTCTTAGCATATGTACATGTGTTGCGTTACTAAATATCAAAGCTCCGTGGTCCTTGCCCCCCTGCCATACGGTATTTGTGCTTTTTTGGATACGTGTAAGAATTGATTGCACAAAAGGACACCATAATGGTGTAAATAAGAGCAGTTCGGTGAGTGAGTGGTGGGGATGAAAAAGCGAGAGCATCTCCTCTGCGCTTATTTTGCACACGGCTGACTCCACACACGGTTGGATGCACATCCAACGAGGAGGATGCTCTTTGGAGTGTCTGTCTTACCGGTTGACGTGATGTTAAGGCTCATCTCCGGCTGGCTAGAAGGGGAGGGCGGGGGTCGAACTCTCGTACTCTTCTTCAGGGATGGACTCCGCCATTGACAGTAATTTGTAGTACTCATCCTCTCCGTCCAGCACTTTGATTTGACTGGAAGGGGGCGAGGGAGAGGAGAGAGGGAGGCGAGAGGTTCCCGTTAGAGTCAGCTGTCATCATATGGGGGGGGGGGGTTTAATCAGGCTGATGTGAGCCGCTGTGTCATTTATACAACAAATACTTGAAGAGCTTGAAGAATGAAGAATGAAGGTGCTGACGATGCACGGCAGAGTAGAAGCTTGTTATTTTGGGCTCGGCATTTACATGACAAGACAACAACTGCATTTGTCTTCTCCTGATTCCACAAAGGGCTGCTGTGTTCGGAGCTGCAGCGAGCGAGCGAGTGAGCGAGGAAAGCAGTTATTTACCCAAGTTTTCTGGGCTTCCTCTTGCTCCCCTGGTAATCCAGAGTTCTCTGAGGAAAGGGCCAAGAGCACACAGTCAAAAGATGAGCCGAGAGTCATTAATTTTTAATTCAAAGTGATTTTGTGTTGAATGCGAGCAGATGCTGATAATATCAGAAGTCACAGCATAATTTTTTTCCCCTGATCAAAGGGCTCAAGTGAGCCTGATGAAGCATGCATCTTGCTCAGCTTTGATAAACCGCATCAATTATTCACCGTGAAGGCAGACATCCTGACATGAAAGCAACAGATAAAGAGCATAAGCACATGTTCAAGACAAGAGGCGCACAGACGTGGTGGGGGTGGGGTTGGGGGTGGGGTTGAGGCTCCAGGCTCTGGCACAGGTAGCTTTAATTGTATTATCATGTGGAACCAAAGTCAGACAAAGGCCTTGATGGCCACTTTTCAACTCACGTTGAGCTGGTTGTAGTACAGGCTGTCTTCCGGGCTGTTAAGCATCTTGGGCTGCTGGCCCCGCCGGCGAGGAGTCCTCTGTTGGAGCTTCATCACTGGACCCGCTGCAGAGAAAGAGGGGGGCGAGGGTCCAATTGAATATCGCCCAAAAAAAACAACAACACCAAACAAAAGCATCAATATGAAAGTGGCGACACAAGCAGGAAACCAGTACCACTATATCCATCACTTAAAACGGGGGAGTCTCAAGTACCCGGGGGCCATCTGTGGCCTGCGGCTGTTTCTTTATTGGCCCGTGGCACATGCTAAAAATATACTTTAACAAGAAAAAAAAAACAACAGAAAAAATGGAAAAAAAAGCAGTGATTTTAATTCAGTTCAATTTACTTCTCTAGCGCCAAATCACAGCAGCAGTTATCTCATGGTCAAACAGAGAACCAACTGAAACCCCAATGACCAAGCACTTGCTGACTGAGGCAAGGAAAAACTCCCTCTGGGGAAGAAACCTTGAACAGAACCCAGGCTCCAGGCTCTGTGGGGCAGCCGTCTGTCTCGACGGGTTGGGTTAAGAGTAGAGTAGAGGGTTGGATGGTAGATCGAGCCAGAAGTAGTCTTACTGCAAGGAACATAGAGGAGTGTCTCTGATACATAGCAGCGTATCAGGGGTCACTTCTAACTATATGCTTTAGCAAAGAGGTAGGTTTGGAGTTGACTTTTTAATAGGAAGAGGGTGTCTGCTCTGCCTCTCATTGTACTTCTAAAAATTCTAGGAGTGGCAAGCAATTGTAAATTCTGGGAGTGTTTTATGCAAGAAGGAGAATTTTAAACTCAATTGTAAATTTGACAGGTAACCAAGTGCAGTGAGGCTAATACGGGTGAGATATGATCCCTTCTTCTGGTTCCGGTTAAGATTTGTGCGGCACTATTTTGGACTAACTGACAGGGCTTTAAGGATTTCTTAGGGCAACTTATTAACAGAGAGTTACAGTAATCCAACCTGGAGATCACAAAAGCATGAACACGTTTTTTTGCATCTGGTAGTGGTGGGAATTTTCAGATTTTCTTTGTTTTGTAAATGGAAGAATGCAGTTTTTGACACTTGTCGTGTTTGGGAACTAAAGGAAGATGATCGACTGATCGAAGATGACACCAAGGTTTGTGACTGTATTGTGGTGGGTGAGTGCAGCGCCATCTAGGGCAGTAATATCATTTGCAATTTTACAAGAATAAAGTAAAAATATCAAGGCCCTAATGGGCCTATCAGTATATTAATATTAATATTATCGAAAGAGTAAAAGTCAGAATTTTACGGGGATAACGTAATATTATCAGGAAAAGTAAAGTCATTTTGTTAAGGTTGAAATATTAAAGAAAAAAGACATTTAAAAAAAAAGAGTTTGAACTGAGTTTTGATTGGCTCATGGCACATTCTAAAAATATAATGTAAAAATCTGCAGTAATTTTGCAAATAAAGTCAAAATATTAAGAAAAGGTCAAAACTTTATGAGAATAAGTAAAATTATGAGGAAAATAACATTAGTTTAGTAGCATGAAGTTGAAATATTTAAAGACAGATGTCATTATTTTTAAAGTCGTAATTTTATGAGAAATAAACAAAACAAGGAATTAAATTGTAATTTTGGGAAAAATCAGGTTGCAGAAAAAGTTATAATGTTACGAGAATAAAGTCATAATATTATGGGAATGATGTCATAATGGCAAGAAGAAACTTTATAAGAAGAAAGTTGAAAAAAATAAAGTTGTCATTTTTGGAAAATGGTTTAAGTTTTAATACAGTCAAACCTGTCTATAGCGGCCACTAAAGGGAAATGGCAAAAGTGGCTGCTATAGACAGGT
Organism: Dunckerocampus dactyliophorus; assembly: GCF_027744805.1. Classification (NCBI taxonomy): domain Eukaryota; kingdom Metazoa; phylum Chordata; class Actinopteri; order Syngnathiformes; family Syngnathidae; genus Dunckerocampus; species Dunckerocampus dactyliophorus. The sequence continues at coordinate 7,552,771 of NC_072827.1, read as the reverse complement.
GGCTGTTATAGACAGGTTGGCGGCCATTTTGAATTTGTGCGTGCACATATTAACATGTCTGTGATTTGAAGCTTGTTGTGTTTGCAGATACATACAATTATACTGTTACATGTTGACCAGTAGAGGGCACTGTGGGACTGCGGATAAAAGTTGTAAAGAACAACTAGGTTAATAAACCGCTGTTAATAAAGCCATTAAAGTGCATCGGCAACCCACAACAAGCGGCATTACAGTATTGACCAGTGCACATTGTCTCACACCAGGAAATAAACGGTGTCATTGTCTGCAACAAGCTCCAAAGAGTGTAGATCTTGTGAATGATTGTGACTGAGATAGGACTCAGTAATTAAAGTCTACACACGACGGCTTCATTACTTAAAAAACGAAACTTTTTCGTGCATGAAGCTTCTGCTTGAGTCGGCATTTTGGCCGCTATATGCGGTCAGATATTGACCAAGGGATACAAAATGGGTGGCCGCTGGCTGCGTTAGACAGGTGACCGCTATACACAGGGTCTATAACACATAAATTTTCTGCAGGGGATTTTTCAGTGGCCGCTAAGACAGGTTTGACTGTATTATAGGAATAAAGTGAAATTATTATGAGGATAATGTCAGAGTTTTACAAAGAACACCATTTCTGAAAATGATTTAAGAAGGAAGTTGATTATGAGAAACAAACAAAACAAAATAAAGTTGTAATATTTGGAAAATTTGGTTGGAGGCAGAAGTTATAATATTTTGGGAATAAAGTCAAAACATTATGAAAAGAAAATGTATGAAGATTATTTACAAAAAAGTTGAAATATTAAAAAAAAAACAACAACAGCAGACATGATAAAAAAAGATCAAAGAATGAAGTTGATGCTAATAATTGGCTTTTTCACCTACCTGTATATGACAAAGCTGAGATGAAATAATGTATATAGAACTTCTTAGCATATCTACGTGTGCTGCTGTACAAAATATAAACGTGGTAAAGTTGCATCCTTCCATTTCACTATGTGGCCCTCACTGGACACCCCTACACTACAACCTTTAGGTGAATCACCCCAAAATTTGCCACACACTTTTAGGGGACGGACAAGCACAATTGTGTAAAAGTTCAGTGATTTTGGTTGAAAAACATGGCCGCCATTGTGTGAAATATTCTTGCAGGGGAACGGGTGAGACATCGAGCAACTAATTGGCCATAAATCACTGACGTCTAATGATTATAAAACTTTGTATTACGCACATGTATGCTAGCATGCATGTCTTCCAAAGAACTTGTATTTTTTCATGTTTTTCCTGTAATACGAATGCAAAATGGCCAAATAAGCTGAAGATTTTGTTCACCATCATCCTAATGGCGCCACCAAAAGTAAAAATCAGACAGTGTACACGTGACAGCATTATTTGGGCATGGCGGCAGAGAGCACACCTTGCGTTTACAGCCCACAAAAGCTGTAAAAGCCAGACACTTTAACAATAATGCATTCATATTTAATACCAGATAACGTTTCATCTTCTCTGCTGACTTTTCTTCATCACCGCTTGGCCTCTCTCTACCTTGACTAAAGCTGAATTTGCTCTTTCCATCTTTACGCTACTTTGTACTCTCTCCCGGAACCCACCTCATCACATCTCAGTCCCGCACATCAAAGAGCACCCCGGACCCCGCTTCCCTGCCAACCAACCTCCACGCCCCCATCCTTCCATCCATCCTTCCTCTTGACTTTTTATCCTTTTTCAAAACAGTGCAGGTTTACCAAAACCACACATTGCAAACGGCCAAAAATGTTCCTGTCAGCTAACTTTAGCTGCAAATCCTTTCTTTGCTAGCTTCCAAGGTGCAACCCGTCTCTCGTTTCATACGTGAATGACATACAGTATACATACATACTGGAAATACATAGCACACGGTCAGACAGTTACACAATAACATTCATATGAAAAACACTTCATAGGATGTTTTTCAGTTGTGCAGAGTGGACATACATCCACTAGAAATGATGCCATTATGAGAAAATCACCTTCATTAGGAATACACTCAATTTCCGTAGATTCTGTTTTCAGCAAAAAATTTCGCCAATATTTTGCCTCAGTTTTTGTAGAGTTTTACTCATAACAAACTAGTCTGTTTGTCCTGTACTGTATCCTTCCACAAAAGGATCCTTCCAGCCTCGCGTTGCAGGCTCGCCGTCCATGAATTTTTTACTGTGACTGCTAAATAACTCGACATGGGGCCAAAGAAAAAAACAACAACAGAAATGGAACAGCAGTAAGAATAAAGTCAAAATATTCAGACAAAAAAGTTGCAAGCTTGTGAGAATAAACTCGGAAACTCGGTCATTTTAGTAGCATAGAGTTGATATAGCTTGCTGATAGCAGCTGACAGGTACCGGCAGGTCAGGCGCTCGCGGCTTCGGTGGTGGTGGAGGCAAAAACTTGAGTGTGGGAGGAGTTCAGTGAGGCCATGGAGCACGACTTTCGGTCGGCCTTGAAGAGGTTCAGGCAAACCGTTTGACGCCTCAGAAAGGGGAAGCAGTGCACGGCCCACATTGTTTACAGTGGGGACGGGGGTCTGCTGACCTCGACTGAGGATATACAGTAGCTTGGAGGGTAGAAGGAATACTTTGAGACCCTTCTCAATCCCACTGACATACCTTCCATCGCAGAGTCAGGGACGCGGAAGCGGACAGTTCCATCACCGTGGCAGAGGAATCTGGGGTAGTCAAAACGCTCCCCAGTGGCAAAGCTCCAGGGGTAGACGAGTTTCATCCTGAATTCCTCAAGGCTCTGGATGTTGAGGGACTGTCTTGGCTGACACTTCTCTTCAACATTGCATAGTGATCACAGTACCTCTGGTTTGGCAGACCGGGGTGGTGGTCCCCCTTTTCAAGAAGGGTGACTGGAGGGTGTGTTCCAACTATAAGGGGATCACACTCCTCAGCCTCCCTAGGAAAGTCTATTCCAGGGTGCTGGAGAGAAGGGTACGACCGTGAGTCGAACCTCGGCTACAGGAGGTGCAATGTGGTTTTCGTCCCGGTCGCGGAACACTGGACCAGCTCTACATCCTTGTGAGGATACAGGGGGGTACATGGGAGTTTGCCCAACCGGTCTACATGTGCTTTGTGGACTTGGAAAAGGCATTCGACCGTGTCTCTCGCGGTGTCCTGTGGGGGGTGCTCCGGGAGTACGGGATTGGTGGCGCGCTACTACGTGCCATTCAGTCCTTGTACAACCGGAGCAGGAGCCTGGTTCCATTGCCAGCAGTAAGTGAATGTTGCCCTCCGGCAAGGCTGCCCTTTGTCACCGATTCTGTTCATAATTTTCACTTACAGAATTTCTAGGCACAACAAGGCTTTGAGGGAGTCCAGTTTGGGGGCCTTAGGATCTCGCCTATGCTATTTGCAGACGATGTGGTCCTGATGGCCTCATCGGGCTGTGACCTTCACTGTTTACTCGGGCAGTTTGCAGCTGAGTGTGAAGCTTCTGGGATGAGACTCAGCACCTCCAAATCCGAGGCCATGGTTCTCACTCGGAAAAGGGTGGATTGCTCCCTCCGGGTTGGGAATGAGGTCCTGCCCCAGGTGGAGGAGTTCAAGTATCTCGGGGTCTTGTTCACGTGTGAGGGAAGGTTGGAGCGTGAGGTCGACAGGTGGATTGGCGCAGTGTCTGCAGTAATGCGGTCGCTGTACCGGACCGTCGTGGTGAAGGCAGAGCTGAGCAGGAAGGGAAAGCTCTCAATTTACCAGTCGATCTGTGTTCTCACCCTCACCTATGGTCATGAGCTTTGGGTAGCATGCAATGGATGGATGGATATTAAAGCAAAAGCTGTTATTTGTAAAAGTCATACAAAGAAAAAATAAGTGTCATTTTTGGAAAATTTGGTTGAGGAAAGTTATAATATTATAGGAGTAAAGAATAAAGAATAAATAAAAAAATAAATATTATGGGGATGAAGTCAGAAATTTACAAAGAACAAAATGTGTGAAAATGATTTTTGAAAAAAGAAAGAATAAAGAAATAAGTATAAAAAAAGTTGCAATTCGTAATATTGTGAAAAACAAACAAAACAAAAATACATTTGTAATTTTTGGAAAATTAGGTTGGAGAAAAAAGTTACATCATTTTTATAATATATAATATAATAATAATAATATATATATATATACACAGTATATAATAATATATAATATATAATATAATATAAATAAAATAAATACTTGTATTATATTATAAATAAAATATTACATATATATATAATATTTTGTGAATAAAGCCAAATATTCTGAAAAGAAAATTTATGATTATTGACAAAAAAGTTGAAATATTTAAAAAATGTTAAGAAAAAAACAATAGCAAACATGGTAAAAAAAAGAGCAAAGAGTGAAGTTGTTACAAATAATAGACCTTTTCACCTATATGACAAAGCTGAGATGAAATATGTATAACTTCTTAGCATATCTACGTGTGCTGCTGTACAAAATATCTAAGTGGCAAAGCTGCATACTTTCATTTTTCACTGTGTGGCCCTCGCTGGAGAAACATTTGGACACCCCTACACTACAACCTTTAGGTGAATCACCCCAAAATTTGCCACACACTTTTAGGGGACGGACAAGCACAATTGTGTAAAAGCTGAGTGACATTGGTTGAAAAACATGGCCGCCATTGATATGCCCCCAAATTTTAAAGCGTCGTCATCAGCCTGTGCTCCACCTTTTCACTTTTCACTACATTTGATCAGCTCAGCACGGTCATTTTTGCAGAAAAATCCCTGAATTGTGCACAGAACCTACTTAGTGAAGCTAAAAAAACTCCAAAAAAAGCCCATATTTGTTTGGACTTTTAACATCCCTCCCACAGAGGGTGTTTAAAAATAGGACGTTATGTTGCTTAATGATTCTAAAATGGGTTTGATAAGCAAATGATTTATTCCCCTGAAATTGCATCAAAGTGCTCAATCACAAATAATGAACACGCGTGTCCTTGAACGCAGCACGCAAACGTTACAGACCGTGTTCATCTTTAAAATGTTACAAAAGAAGAAGATAATGTTGGAGTCCTTGTGAAAGCCATCCTCCCCTTCAACTTGCATATTCTGTGGGATAATACTGTACATTGTTATCATTATTATTATTAATACAACACAACTACATTTTGTTGTATAAAATGATGGCCTTATTTCACAGAGCTGACAAACAGGGTAGCATAACAGTGTGTGGTTAGCGCACATCAACCTCACAGTCAGGCGGCTCCGCTACTGGTATTTATTCTCACGTTATTTCTCCAGCTAAATGTACATTGACTACTTTACTATGTTTCTCTACAAACTACTGGCATGGCATATCCACCATATACACTATATCACCTCCACTGCAACCCAACAGTCCCATTCAAGTCTGAAATCAGGTCAGAGAAAATAAGCAATCTGAGAGCACAGTTTGAACGATGCACCCCAATCCTGATTGTGGTGGACCAGATCCAACCTTAGCTTGGACCAATTAGAATTTTAGTTGAATATCCCTGGACTAAACCAACAGCGCCCTGTTGGTTGCAGCCAAGTGGTACGCTCCATTGCTACCAGATATCATTCATGGACAATATCATCAATTGACATGTCTCTATCATTTAATCCTGGGGTGTCCAAACATTTTCCCAGTTAGGGCAACATAGTGAAAAATGAAAGGATGCAACTTTGCCACTGTGATATTTAGTAAAGCAACACATGTAGATATGCTAAGAAGTTCTATTGATATTTAGTAAAGCAACACATGTAGATATGCTAAGAAGTTCTATTGATATTTAGTAAAGCAACACATGTAGATATGCTAAGAAGTTCTATTGATATTTAGTAAAGCAACACATGTAGATATGCTAAGAAGTTATATTGATATTTAGTAAAGCAACACATGTAGATATGCTAAGAAGTTCTATTGATATTTAGTAAAGCAACACATGTAGATATGCTAAGAAGTTCTATTGATATTTAGTAAAGCAACACATGTAGATATGCTAAGAAGTTATATAAATTTCAAGAAAAACTGCATCTCAGCTTTGCCATACAGCTGAAAAAGCTTATTATTAATATCAACTTCACCCATTGTTTTTTTACGCCATTTTTGCTGTTTTTTCTCCAATATTTCAATTTTGTTCTTAAATAATATTCACCTATTTTCTTCTTGTAATATTATGACTTCACTTTTCCAGAATTTTATTTTTATTTTGTTTGTTTCTTATAACATTACAACTTAAAAAAAAATAAATTTCTAAAAAATATTTGAACTCTATGCTACTCAAATGACATTATTTTTCCTCATAATGTTACAAGTTTATTCTAAAAAAAATTTCAACTTTTTTTCCTCTCCAAAATATGTTTTCTTTTAATATTTTTACTTTTTGCTCCTAAAATTACAGCTGTTTTTTTCTAATTCTGCTGTTGTTTTATTTAAACGTTACAACTATTTCAACTTTCTTCTTGTAGATTTTCTTCCCATAATTATGACTTTATTCCTAAAATATTTGTTTTTATCCTCATAACGTTAACCTAATATATTTGTTGTTTTGTTTGTTTATCATATTGTAACAACTTTTTTCTTTAATGTTTCAACTGTATGCTACTAAAATGACATCATTTTTTGTCATAATATACAAGCTTATTGCTGTAAAAAACTGCTTTCCCTGTTACAATACCCTTTTTTTCTCTTAATAATTTGACTTTATTCTCAAAAAAATACAGCTGCTGTTTCCCATTTCTACTGTTTTAATTTATTCCCCCCAAATTTTGTCTTTATTCTCTAAAATGTCGTTATTTTTCCTTATAATATTACAACGTTATTCTCGTAAAATTCAGACTTTTTCTCATTAAATTACAACTTCTTTTCTGGTAATATTTTCAACATTTTTGTAAAATTACTGCTTAAGTTTCCATTTTTGCTGTTGTTTTTTTTTTGTTGTTGTTAAATAATATTTTCAGAATGTGCCACGTGTCAATAAAAAAAACAGCTGCGGGACTTTGGACACCACTGATTTAATTGATGATCCGGTTATACCCACTGCCGCCCGCACTTACAGTGTTTACCGGGTGATTGTGGTGTAAATTGACTGTTGTGGTCATCATTTAACAGGATGAAGAGCACAAGTAAAAGGCATTTAAATCGCAGTTAGATATTTTCCTCCAAGTGCTCGCTATAATCTGCTGGCTGGCTCCTCCACATCACCGTTTATCCCGTCTGACCTGCAGCGATGGGAGCGCAGCAGATCAGAGGACGGGTCAGGATTCCCATCTCCGCGCCTCTCTCTGGGAAATGGCTGCCATTTGATCCAGGCGAGCCCCAGAGGAATGCTGCTCGTGCAGATAGATGGCAGGCAGCGTCGCTGCCAAGATGGCTTCCGGCGTGGCCTCCCTGCTTGGACGCACGCGGGCGGCGCTGCAGCAAGAGGTCAGACCGCGGCTCACACCGGGGGTTTGCTAAATGATGGCTGGGGTGGGAAGGAATAACGGTGGACTGGGAATAAGGAGGCAGCACGGTTCATGCAATATTGATTTCTCGCTATCAAAAGAAAGCTGAGCGCAGTTTGCTCATCTTGGCGTGAGAGTTACATTTTGCAAATGTTTGCCGGGAGATAAAAACGGTTTGCGGCGCTTTTTGAGATAGGTGTTCTTTTCTTTTTCAAAGAGAAGCAGTTGACTCACATTTCATCTCTAAATGCCACTTGGAGATCTGTCAGAAATCCCAACGCTCCTCAGAAACAACATGAAAGAGCTGCTAAAAGGGATTTTTAGTGGAATAAATTAAAGATGTATTGATTTCCTCCTTAAACCGTATGCTGTGATCACCTGACCACACTTTGGCTTTGTTTGTTCATATGCGGGGGTGGGCTAGGAGGCTTGGGGGCGAGCATATTACACTGAAACCTTGTTTTTTCTCATTAATTTGTCCAACCCCCCCCCCCAAAAAAAAAACGAAGCGTATAAAAACAGGCAATTTTTCCAATAGGAATTAAGGTAAATCCAACGAATCCATCCCAGACACCCCAAAAATATGAACAAAAATACATTTTATACAGCAGTGGTTCTCAAATGGGGGGTCGGGACCTAAAAGTGTGTCGCGGATCCATTCTGGGTGGGTTGTGACATCACATTAAAATAAGTCATATAAACTGATCTCTGATTTATTTTGAAGTAAAACTGAGCAATATTTTAGTCATCTTTCTCCTTGCTATATGTCCATTCCACTTATACGTAAAATATCTGATTTTGTTGTCATTTTGACATTTCATTTTCATTGATGCATTATTTGTATGCATGCACTTATCACGTGTCCTCGTTTCCATGATAAAATGCTTTCATACATTTTTCTACAATGCAGTTTGTAATTATGTGTATTGTTATTTCAACAGATGAGGTCGTTTCAATAAACAAATGCTGTTGCTTGGTTTGACTTAAATCAAAGTATGAAAAAGGTCAATGAAACAAATAAATAATTGGACGAATACATACATATACAAAATTGATTTCCACAAAAAACTGAAAAAAATCAATCTAAAAATGACTCTAAAATAAATAAAAAAGACTTAAATAAATGTCAAAAACAAACACTTTTGGTTGGTTTGACTTAAATCAAAGTATAAAAAAGATCAATAAAATAAATATATAAATAAATGAAGGAATAAGTATAAAAATAAAAATGACTTAAATAAAATTGGAAAAAATAATAAAAATAAAAAAAATAAAAATAACTGAAAAAAATTGTCATTTAAAAAAAACAAATACTCTTGCTTGGTTTGACTTAAATAAAATTATAAATAAGATGAATTAAATAAATAAGGAATAAATAAATATAAAATTAAAATGACTTAAATAAGTTGAAAAATGATAAAAATCGATAGACAAAATGACTTACATAACAGTTAAAAATAATAAAGAATAAATATAGAAATGCAAATAAAAGTGTAAAAAAATACAAAATAAAAATGACTTAAATAAAAGTGGGTCGTGACTTAATGACCATTTGAAAATGTGGGACCCAGGTTGAGATCGTTTGAGAACCCCTGGTTATAGAGAGCAATTATACTTTTACATGCATAAAACAAGGCAAAGTCATTATAAACGACGGATGGATGGAACTTATTGTTGATGCTGACTTCCCGTACATCACTGAACATGAATTCATTAGTGTCTCCCACCTTTTTTATCAAATTGTTTCTTTGCCCCATGGCGGTTTATTTAGCAGTCACACTCAATAAAAAAATGCACAGACAGTGAGTCAGCAAACCGTACGGTGCTTTGTTTGGGCACCTGATATCGCAAAACAACGCAGTACAGGATGTAGGAAAATAAATAATTTACTGAGTGGGTAAATGATTATTATAAGTACATTTTAAAATAACTGTTTGCATTGATGGCTATTGATTGAATTATTGTTGAGTGCCTTAAAATACAAGTACAGTATAGAGATAACTGTTTAATCAATCAATCTAATAACTTAGTGAATGATTACAAGTACTTTGTAGAAATAATCCTTTATTAAATAATTAGCTGAGTAGATGAACATCTGTTTAAGTGTGTGGTGCTCACACAAGGGGTACAAACAACTTCTTGTTGTTGGCATCAACAACCAGATAAGGGAACAGACAAAACTGACCTAAGCCTTGAGAGGCTGAGGAAAAGAATGTTTTGTTTATGTCAACAACTACAGTAAGTGTTATGGGGCCAGCGAAGAAGCCGGCTATCATCTGCTGGCGTCACAAGCTTCGTTAAGGATTCCAGGAGAAAGTTAGCTTTGGAGAGACTGGCGTCAATGGTCTGAGCAAGACAAGTATACAAATGACAAATGGGACAATTTGGCCAGAAGATGGGAACGGGTGAATGAAACGGGTCCAGAGCTCTGTAAAACTGCGAAAAGATATCATGTCTGACTTATATGTCAATTATTATGTCTGACTCATTCTTCAATACATTTTGTAAATCTAATTTGGTGTGAGAGTCTTTTTTCCTTCTCATGACGAGAGATTAAAGAGCACACAAGGGGGAGGTGATGTGGCTTAATTCATTTTCCAAAGTGGTCCTTTGACCTTTAGGAGGTTGTGGAGAGTTTCATCTCCAACAAGGACAAACACACAAGTTAAAGACTTGCTGAAAAACTGGACCGTACCAGGGCCGCACGGTGGCCTAGTGGTTAGCATGTTGGCCACACAGTCAGAAGATATGAAGATCTGGTTTCAAATCTCCATTGGAGTTTGCATGTTCTCCCCGTGCATGCGTGAGTTTTCTCAGAGTACTCCGGTTTCCTCCCACATCCAAAAACATGCATGTTAGCTTAATTGACGACTCTAAATTGTCCATAGGTATGAAAGTGAGTGTGAATGGTTGTTTGTCTATATGTGTCCTGCCATTGGCTTGCGACCAGTCCAGGGCGTACCCCGCCTCTCGCCCGAAGTCAGCTGGGATAGGCTCCAGCATACCTTAGTGAGGATAAGTGGCATAGAAGATGGATGGTGAGTACCAAAAGTGAAGTTTGGACACTATAAGGCATGGGTTTCCAGAGTGCGGCCGGTGGTTTTAACCAGAAAAAATGCCATAATTTTACAAGAATAAACCCGTAATATTATGAGGAAAAATAATATCATTTTAGTATGATAGACTTAAAATATTTTTAAAGTTTTTTTATCGTAATATTACAAGAAAAAAACAAATTGAGTTGTAATTTTGGGAAAATCGGGTTGGGAAGAAGACAAAATATTACGTGAATAAAGTAATATTTACAAGAAGAACATTTTCAAGAAAAAATAATTAGAAGAGAAAAAAAACAATAGCAAAATTGGGGGGAAAAAAGCAAAGTGTGAAATTGATATTAACAACAGCGATGCACAATATATTTTTTTCAAACCGATACTGATAATAAAAACCTATTTTTATCTACTTTTAAAAATTTAGATTTAACTGTAGTTTGTGCACACCTGGAGGTAAGAAGGACTGGAAAAAAATCTGACTTGACCAAATGTATCTGTCGATTTGTCCTAATCCACACAGCCCTTTCTCACCTACAGGGCCAGGACACATATGTCAGAATGCTATTTATAGACTATAGCTCTGCTTTTAATACAGTCAGCCCCCACACACTCATAAATAAGCTCCTCACACTTGGCCTGTCTCCCTCCCTCTGTAACTGGGTGTTTAACTTTCTCACAGGCAGGCCCCAGTCAGTCAGAGTCCACAATCGCACATCCAGCTCAAGAACTGTGAGCACTGGGACCCCACAGGGGTGTGTGCTGAGTCCGCTCCTCTACACGCTCTTCACCTACAGTATAATTGCGTGGCCTCCCAGAACAACACCAGCATCATTAAATTTGCGGATGACACTACAGTCATCGACCTGATCACTGGTGGTGTTGAAACATCATACAGAAGAGAGGTGGCGGACCTCATAGCTTGGTGTCGTGATAACAATCTCCTTCTCAATACAGAGAATACCAAAGAGATGATCATCGACCCAAGAACAAGGGAAAAGGAGCCGCATAGACCCCTGTTTATCGATGAGACTGAGGTGGAGAGGGTGAAAACCTTCAAGTTCCTTGGCACACACATCAGCGAGGACCTCACCTGGTCTCACAACACCCAACAAATTATGAAGAAGTCCCAAAGGAGACTGTACTTCCTGAGAAGACTGAGGAAATTTGGCATGTCCACCACAATCCTGAGTTGCTTCTACAGATGCACTATCGAAAGTGTCCTTACCGCCTCCATCACTGTTTGGTACGGTAACTGTACAACACGTGATAGGAAGGCACTCCAGCGGGTGATCAAGACCTCACAGAACATTGTTGGGGCAGCCCTCCCCTCACTGCAAGACATTTATAAAACTAGAGTCCTACGAAGAACACACAACCTCATCAAGGACAGCACACATCCACAACACTCATTATTCACACTCCTACCGTCAGGCAGACGCTACAGGAGTTTGAAGTCCAGGACCACAAGGCTGGCAAACAGTTTTTACCCACAGGCCATCAGGCTTCTCAACAAAGCACTCACACACGCCGCACGCAACACACGCACACACTCATAGCACTTTATTTATTTATTTATTTATTTGTATTAATGTCTCTTCTGTTGTTGTTGCTTAATTTATTGGTATTTATGTTTCTTATGTTCTTATTCTTTCTTGTGTTTTCTTTCTTTTTTTGGGAGAATGAACAGAATAAGAATTTCATTGCATGGTATAACTGCCTGTTTTACTATGCATATGACAATAAAACTCTTGAATCTTGAATCTTGAATCTAATCAAATATCATGACATTACTACTACCACATGATGTCATAATTCCCTCATATCGCCTTGATAATTATCGTGCACCCCTAATTATTATATGCTTTTTCACCCATATGCAAAGCTAAGTTGCAGCTTTTTTCTTGAAATATACAGTATACAGTATAACTTCAAAGCATTTGTACAAAATATCAAAGTGGCATCCTTTCGTTTTTCACTGTGGCCCTCACTGGTAAAACGTTTCGAAAACCCCTGGTATAAGGAAAAATCATTAGTTGTGTAACCCAGACTGTCGCTTACAACCACCTCACACACACACACACACACACACACACACACACACACACACACATATACAATGTATGTATATAAACAAAGAACAGACATTCATCAGTTGCACACAACAACAAAAACAAGATGTAAAGTTGGAGAGATTTTCCAGAACGCTTCAGTGAGATTTATGACCCCTTTTATCATTTGGGACAATAAATGGTGACTCATGTGCTTTGCATTATAAGACAAACTGATCAAGTCCTGGTGCAGATAATGCTGGGGGCGGGCAGAGTTGCAGAGTGGAGGCGGGGTTCCTGCATCTGTTTTCACTAACGCAGGAGGAGGATGTTGTTACTCACATGCAGCCTTTTCACACTGAAATCAATCATCTCCACTGACAGCACATATATGGAACATAAGAAAGTCCTAAAGGAACGTCTGCGAGGAGGAAAATTCCTCACGGAAGTCACTCATTAGTTGCTTGACATAATATATGTCCTTTTTAGCTTTAGAGTACAAAGGAAGCAGGAGGGAGGGGATCATTGGATAACAGGAGAGAAGGTTGCAAATAGAATAAAGGCACTCATGAAAGACATTTTTATATTCACTGACAAGATATATGAACAACATCCTATCTTCCAATAGTCAAGCAATGGTCGGGCAACACCACTGACATTTGGACTATCCTATGCGTCTAGTAGTGATGGCCGATACGCCGTATTTTCTTGTCCATTTTGTAAACTTCCCTTGCCATCCATCCCCAAATGTTCTCCATTGGATTTAGATCAAGGTAACACACAGGGTGGTGCAAAAGAGTGAGTTTATTCCTCTGGAAGAAGTCCTTTCTCAGGTGGGCATTGTGAAGTGCAGAGTTGTCCTGTTGAAAAAGCCAGTCACTACTGCACAGACGAGGGCCTTCAGTCATGAGGGATTCCCCCTGTAACATCTCCACATAGCCAGCTGCGGTTTGACGCCCCTGCACAACATGAAGTGCCATTGTTCCATTGAAGGATTATGATGGCGCCCCCTCCACTGTGCCGTGTGGAAAACATCTCAGGTGGGATCTCCTTGTCATGCCAGTAACGTTGGAAGTCATTTTTTCTCATCAGAGAATCAAACTTTCTTCCACCTTTTCAATGTCCCATGTTTGATGCTCTCCTGCAAATTCCAAACAGCCAATTTTGTGGCCTTGAAGGAGACGAGGCCTTTGAAGAGGTTTTTTTGTTCTTAAAAGCCTTCTGGCGTCTGATGGTTACTGGACTGCAATCTGCACCAGTGCCAAACTTCATTTGGGCCGAGGACGGTCCCGTGTCTTGACAGACAGCCAATGAGATCCTCCGGCTCAGGGCCAGTGACATTTTTTCGGATTTACCACTTGACCTTTTTGTTCCATAACCCTCAGGATGTTTGACAAAGTTTCAGAGGAATGTCTTACTGCGTCAAACTTCGCAGCGATGGTGCGCTGCGAGAAGCCTTGCTTAAGCAGCTCAACAATCCCACCGCGTTCAAAGAGAGAACGCTTTTTGCCATCAAGACATCATGACAGTGTGAATACCTGACTCTAAATCGCATTCAATACACATTTTTGCCAAAATGTTGTCTTTTAAAGGCTGTGCTCTTAAACTTTTGATCAGCTGATGAACAGCGTATTTCACTTTAATGCTTCTTTGCAATAAATTTCTTACTTTAAGCATTTTTTGTCTCACTCCCATTTCTTCTTTTTGCATTTTGAAGCTCTACTTAAAACCTTAAGCTCAAACAATGCAAAATGTACATTCTTGCAAACATTTTGGCCAGGAATGTATGTTCATCAGTATTATAATGCGAGAATTGATATCAGTATCAGGAGCCTCGGTGTCACAGTATCAATATTGTGGCATCAAGCCAGCAATCACTTCCGTTTTTATGGGAACAGCTGGAGGAGGGCCCTTTACTAAGATTGTCACGAGATCTCGCAAGATTAAAACGTGACAAGATTTCTCGTTCAGAAAAAAAAAAAACAATCTCATGGGCACTAAGCCTGAAATGATAATAAATAATTAATCACACAATGAATGAAAATGAACTGGATCATTTTTCTGGCTTCAATATATTGCCGTGTGCATGCGTGTCTGTTTTCCTCGTCTCGTGCCTCCAAACAGGCAGGAAGAGGTTTGGCTCTGTGCATTGGTTTCATCACATTGGCGCGTTTGTTCCATAGAACAACGGCATGAACGGCGTGAGCCCTTCTGTCAGTCATACAGCCTCTTTCTCTCGACGGGTGGAAGCGGGGCCGCTAGCATACTCACAGAGTGCAGAAGAGCGTAACGTAGTCGAAATTAAATTACCACAGGCCATCAGACTTCTCAACGAAGCACTCACACACGCCGCACACAACACACATTGGTATTCATGTCTCTTCTGTTCTTGTTGCTTAACTTATTGGTATTAATATTTATGTTCTTATTCATTTTCTTGTTTTTTCTTTCTTTTTTTGGGAGAATGAACAGAACAAGAATTTCATTGCTTAGCAGAACTACCAGTTTTACTGTGCATATGACAATAAACTCTTGAATCTTGATATACTGTCATATTTTTAATTATACTTTTCTTAAAATGAATGTTAAAATCTTGTCCTCGTAGACCCAATCTTGTGCGTCGTCTAGTGAAGTGAAGTGAGTGTCTTACGACACCCCTATCCTGTTCTGTTGCAACATGACAACAACCAAAGATCTATCCTGTAAGCATGCCTTCCTGGGTGAGTTGGGTGTGGAAGAGCCTGGGAGCCCTGACCTCTACCCCATCAAACACCACACCAACACTCACTAAAAAAATAAGAAACACTTTTGAATCCTCATTTTGCCTTCTTGTCATCTCATTGCCATCGTTGCATAAGTGATGCTTCTCTGTCGACCACTCAATGGCCAACAGTGTGTCGAGTACCGCCCTTTCAGTACTGTTCCTAGGGGTGTCACGGGGTGAGACGGGGTCTCGAATGAGGCAAGACGAGATGTTATCTTAACTTTTAAGAAAAGTACAATGAACATGTATTAAAATATATGAATATATTGCAATCTACTAACTTAATTTCTAATATGTTATCCTCGTCTGCACTCTTCCACCCACTGAGACAAAGACACTTTATGACTGACAAAAGGGCTCACACTGTTCATGCCGTTGTTCTAAAGAACAATAGTATGTTGAGGCCAGCAAAATTATTGAGTTAATTCTCATTTACTGTGGAATTGATTAATGAACTCATGATTGTCCCAGGCTTACTGCCCATGAGACACTTTCTTTCTGGACAAGAAATCTTGTGACACCCCTAACTGTTCCACTGCAGTTGGGTATGGGTCCCAAAAAAAGATAAAAATAAAAAGAAACCAATCCGCACAAAGATTTAAATATGCCCATCTGTACTGTGTCAACTCCCAAATCAGGTTGGCTTGGTTAAGACTTTGCTCAGCCAAATCAAACGACTCATTTCGGTGGTGCACATTTAGTGAGAACTTGGAGGTATTATTCTCCACCCTTCTTCCACATCTGTGCAGATTACCGAGCGGAAATCATGATGGATGATGACTAGTTTGGAAGTACATCCTGTTAACTACTCCCACTGACACTAAGAAGATTACGTAGGTAGCGTCAGACGGAGGCAACTCCTTCCCTGCAAGTTGAGTCCTTCCTATCCCTTTCAAATCTCTACCACCACGAACGCTGAGCCTATAATTTGCCTAAAACTGAAGGCATCCGGCAGAGACACGACGATATGTGGCGACAGACGGATGGATAGATCAAGAGGCTGAGAGACGGCGAGCAGGGAGGGGGAGTATTTGTCTGGAGAACATGGAAAGGGTTGGATCGTTTGTCTGGCAGATGCATGCTGATATAGAGAAGCTGCGGTGATGGAGGCACCTGGTAGTGGGAGGGGGACAGGGGGAGGACATGTGGGAATATGTTTACAAGCTCATGGAGGGAAACCACGGGAGAGGAAAGTGAGGCAAAGCAGTGAGGCTTTGACCTCAGTGGGCCTCATTCCTAACACGAGCACTCAAGAAAGCCCTGACAAAGCTCGGGACATGTTTATGGAATTGCTAATTGGAATAGTTGACTTTATTTTCGAACAAAGTAACTTTAGTGTATTGTTAATAATTCATGTAGCGTTACATGCTAGACGGTGTCATCAAGAAAGTCTTTATTTTAACTGGAGAACAACTTTTTCAAAGGATGCTGCACTGCTAGGGCTAGCATAACTCACCATGGAAGGTGAAAAAAAGGGAAACACGTCCAACCAAGGAACATATGATTCCGGGAGCTAGGAATAAAGTCTACGCACGAACATTGAATGACAGCAAGTGCAACAAACTGGAAGCTCAACTAAATAGCATGTTAACTTCCAATCAAACACAGGTGTGCTCTTAGCGCCCTCAAACCAAAGCAAAGGTGTTGGCCACAGTGCCAAACAGCAAACAGAAAATACAGAATAAGAGCACCAACTAGGATTCAATTATCTTTATCCTTAACGATGGTGGCGACAGTCGAGCGGTTGGGACCAAATTGTGGCCAATAATGGTGAGTGTGTCATTTTCGGTTCCATGGCGGTGGCTTTCCTTTTATTTGGTACACTGCCGCTTGGGAGATGATACGTTTTTTTTTACAGAAATCAACCGATATTGATCGCATCCCTAGTAATAACAAAGCAAAGAGTCCATGAGAAGTGTAAGAAACGTAAGCTTTGTATGAGCAACAAGTCGACAGTAAGGTTCATTCTCTTTCTTGGTCGGTGTCATCTCTTCAAAGGAGCAGGTTAAGTGTCTTCCAGAGTGCGGAGGTAATTGCTCTCTGTGTTGTTGCTCAACTTGAGCACCGTCTCTCTCTCCCTCGCTTGACATGTATGTTTACCACAACCCTAATCTTCAAACAGCCTTTAAACATAAGTAGCTCAGCTTTCATAAAGCATAAAGTCAGCTCTGACTGATCCTCGCCGCCATCCTGTTTACCACGCTGACGAACGCTCTGATCGTATCGTTCGCTGGAGCAAAGTCCTTCCTTTCTTCAACGCGCCTCATTTCCAAACATGTTGTATTTATTAATATTCATGCCGGGGAGACAGGTGACGAGAGGTGACAACGTCTTAGAGCGTCAGGCTTACACGAATATGCCGTGTACGCTCCGCTTTCCCCCACTGGCAAAACACGGGGAATCAAAGGTTGCTGCGGCAGAGCGTCTCCGGTTTAAAGTGCTTTAATGTTCTTTTCACAGCATAAATGGCGACATTGACGCTATTTGACTGCAGCATTAGAAGGGAGCCACAACGCTGAAAGCAGGGGTGTCCAAACTTTTTTACAGCGAGGGCCACATCGTGAAAAATGAAAGGATGCAACTTTACCACTTAGATATTTAGTAAAACAACACAAGTAGATATGCTAAGAAGTTCTATTGATATTTAGTAAAGCAACACATGTAGATATGCTAAGAAGTTCTATTGATATTTAGTAAAGCAACACATGTAGATATGCTAAGAAGTTCTATTGATATTTAGTAAAGCAACACATGTAGATATGCTAAGAAGTTCTATTGATATTTAGTAAAGCAACACATGTAGATATGCTAAGAAGTTCTATTGATATTTAGTAAAGCAACACAAGTAGATATGCTAAGAAGTTCTATTGATATTTAGTAAAGCAACACATGTAGATATGCTAAGAAGTTATATTGATATTTAGTAAAGCAACACATGTAGATATGCTAAGAAGTTATATTGATATTTAGTAAAGCAACACATGTAGATATGCTAAGAAGTTCTATTGATATTTAGTAAAGCAACACATGTAGATATGCTAAGAAGTTATATTGATACTTAGTAAAGCAACACATGTAGATATGCTAAGAAGTTCTATTGATATTTAGTAAAGCAACACATGTAGATATGCTAAGAAGTTATATTGATATTTAGTAAAGCAACACATGTAGATATGCTAAGAAGTTAGATATATTTCTAGAAAAAAACTGCATCGCAGGTTTGTCATATAGGTCAACAAGCCTATTATTAATATCAACTTCACTCTTTTTTCCCATTTTTGGTGCTGTTTGCCAAATATTTCCACTTTCCTCCGAAATAATCTTCGTAAATTTTGTTTTTATTATATTATGACATTATTCCTATAATATTTTGACTTCTTTGCCATAATATTTTTCCCCAACCCAATTTTCCAAATCTGTAATAATTTTGTTTTGTTTGTTTCTCATAATATTCGTACTTTTAAAAAATACATTTTTAAAAAAATATTTCAACCCTGTGCAGCTAAAATGATGCTAAAATGATATTATTTTTCCTAATAACATTAGGAGTTGTGGGAGTTGTGCCTTTTTTTCTCGTTAGAATATGACTTTTTTTCTCTTTTCTCTCATTTTGACTTTATTCTCGGAAAATTACAGCTATTTTTTTTCCCATTTCTGCTATTGTTTTTTTTTCACAACAATTACAATTTTCTTCTTGTATATTTTCTCCTTGTAACATTGTGGCTTTATTCCCATAATATTATAACGTTTCCCCAACCTAATTTTCAAAAAATTACAACTTTATTTGATTTATCACATTACAACTTAAATTTTTATTTTATTTTTTTTATATTTAAACTTTATGCTATTTAAATGACGTTATTTTTCCACATAATATTCCAACGTTATTCTCGTAAAATTATGACTTTTTCCTTGTCAGATTACAACATTTTTCTCTTAATATTTTGACTTTATTCTCTTAAAATTACTGTTGGTTTTTCCATTTTTGCTGCTGTTGGGTTTCCATACAAGATATTTTTCATCATATTATATTTTTCAATGTGCTGCGGCCCAATAAAAAAAACAGTCGCAGGTCTCAAATGGCCCGTGGGCCACACTTTGGACACCCTGGTCTAAATACTGTCTCTTGCTAGACAAGTATAGACATAAAACTAAAAACAATGAAATGACCCAACGTCTGTCAAACACATTAAGAGTTTGTAGGTCATGCCCTGGTGTTGTGCCATAATAGAAGTATGGTGTATAGAGTGTCTGGAGGGGTGCATTAATTCGATTCTCACAACTAATCCTGACACACTCTGGTCGAGCTCCGGCCCGGGAGAACTGATGCGATCACCAGAGGCGACAGCAGGATGAGACGCAGGAAGGAGCCCGGTCTCCAGACATCTGGCAAGGCGCTCGCTCGGGATGAAAAAAAAAAAAAAAAGACGTAGCACAAGAAGAAGAAGAAAAAGAAAGAGAGCCTCAGATGTGCACGGATCAAAGTGTGCCCTTGGTGCCGTAGCCACCCTGGCCTCATATTCAAATAGTGTTCCTGAAAGGAGTCAAACCTCAGAACAGAAAGCAGGCAGGGAAGAAGTGATGGCCGACACCTGAACGTCTGCTTGTTCTCTGCACCACGTAGACATTAAAGACTGAATACAGATACACTGGAGCCTCCGTTAGCGTTGTTAATCTGTACTCTAATCAAAGCTGTTTGACCCATAACAAATAACACTTGTTTTGAACACCCAAAAATGTTAACACAAAACACTTTTTTATACTTTCAAGGAAACCCTTCGAAATACATATCAATACATAGAAATGATGGATGAAAACATAAATGAACATTTCAGGAAGGGGTGTCCAAAGGTTTTTCTACACATGTAGGTATGCTAACAAGTTATATATATATATATTAAAAAATGCATCTCAGCTTTGTCATATACAGTAGGTGAAAAAGTCTATTATTAGTATCAACTTTGCTCCTTTTCCTCATTTTTGCTACTTTTTAAAAATGTTTCCAAATCCAAACAATCTTTGCAAATTTTCTTTTTGTAATATTATGACTTTGTAACCATAATATTTGGACTTTATTTCCATATTTGTATAAATGTTCTAATGACCGCATATGACAATAAAACTCTTCAATCATGAATCTCAATCAAAATTTTTTAAAAATGAGAACTTTATTTTGTTTAGTTTGTTTCTCATAATTTTATGACTTTTATGTATTTTTTCTTTAATATTTAAACTCTATGCTGGTAAAATGACATTATTTTTCCTCATAATTTTCCTCTTAACATTTAGACTGTATCCTTGTAAAATTTCAGCTGCTTTTTTCCATTTCTGCTGTTGTTTTTTCCAACTTTCTTCTTGTAATTTTTCTTCTCGGAATTATGACTTTATTCCCATAATATTTTGACTTGATTCTTGTAACATTTGAACTTCTTCCACAAACTAATTTGCCAAAAATGACGTCTTTTTCTTTAATATTTCAACAACTAAATCACAACTATGTTGCTAACATGACATTATTTTTCCTCATAATATCACAATGTTGTTCTCGTAAAATGACAACTTTTTCTTGTTAGATTACATTTTGTTTTCTTAATATTTAGACGTTATTCTTCTTCTTTTCAATTTTTGCTGGTGTTTTGGTGTGAGTTCTTTTTTTTATTCAGTAGTGTTTCTCACCTTCTTTATCTGCCACTTGCCTCTTTCTTTGCGTCCACTGTGACTTATTTTGCAGTCATGATCAATAAGAAAAGCAGAGACTTGTGTCGTAACTCTGTTAGTTAGCAAAGAACTACAAAGTCAGCTGCTGATGACATCATAGACAGGCGACTGTATCAGCAAGCTAATAGGACACTAAAAAGGACGTTTTGTGATAAAAATATACTAAGAACATGGCTGGGCTCACGCAACAAGCCGCACACCACATTGTATGCTAACCGGAAACCATGCTAACCGAGGTTCCACTGTACAAGTGTCTTCCTCAAAATCACTCACACTTTACTTTAAGGCAGTGTTAGAGATGGCTAGTATTAAACAATAGAAGCACTGTAGAAGTACAGACAGGTTGCTTGACAACCTTATCTGCTTCCTGGAGCTTACTCCACTGAGAAGACACACACACACACACACACACACACACCCTAGACTGACACAAGCTGGAACCAGTTAGAAGCACACACATCGCCACACCCCTGCTAGGGAGGGACCCGAGAATAGGATATAGAGCAGTTACGTCCATCCACTCTTACAGTGGATGGAGTGAAGACCCAGCGCTGAGCTTTGTGAAATCTTCGAGACAGTTGCTTCACTAAAGATTGAAAATAAAAAGTAAAAAATAAAAGTGTGTCCGACTCATCTCTTCCTGGGACAAACAAACTCAAAACGTGTCAGCAGCATCATGCTAGGTCAGCATATTCGCCGGAGAAATGATCTAACTCAGATCTCCCACGTCTGTAGCTTTTTCTTCTTTACAATGAACAAGGCAGAATCAATCCAACTCCGGATGGGTCAAAGGCGGTACAACGGCCAATGCGAAAGGTTTTGCCCGTTGTCTTTCATTTGGAGCAAACAAGCCAAGGAGAGCATCGATGTTTCAAGATTCAAGAGATTCAAGAGAGTTTTATTGTCATGTGCATGGTAAAACAGCAGTTATACCATGCAATGAAAATCTTATTCTGTTTCTCGCCTTTGTTGGTCACAAACATGCTTTATGGACACATATCATTGTTAAAAACGGCCACCGATCAATATCGGCCGATTTCCATAAAAAAACCTGCAATCGGCATATGCTGATAAATGCCTTTCAAAGCTAATCACAAAAAACAGTCGCCGTGCAGCAGCAAACCCTACACGTGTGCTGTATGACGTAGGGTTGCCAACACCAGTATTGCAGCGAGAATCAAAACTCCTGTTGTAAAAACTCAAAGGCTTCAGTTTGACACAGGCTAAGGCAATCCATGCCAGCTTGTTGGATCACTCTCTTATCACACCTGTTGACTTTTCTTGCATCTTTGTTTGCACGCTTTGTCACTTGTGGCAGCTAGCTAGCTAGCTATTATTAATGTTGAATTCAGACTTTATGCCTTTATATCATGACAAATTAGCACAAAATAGCATAATGACGATGGCCACACTGTTTAAGTGGAGATGTGCTTGGTAAATAAAGTAGTGTACAATTGAAATGTTGCCAGTCATAAATAAAACACAAATAGTTGATCAACGTCGGACAGCCCTAATTTCTATTGAATAAAGATACTCATTTGTATTGACTATAACAATTAATTTACCATGTATTTGTATTACTCCAAGAAATGCAAAAATGCATAAAATTCAGGTTTGTGTCAAATACTACAAAAACGTTTCACAAAAATAAAGTCCTGCAATTGGCTGGCAACCAGTCCAGGGTGTACCCTCCCTGTCGCCCAAAGTCAGCTGGGATAGGCTCCAGCATACCTGGCATAGAAAATTGATGAATGGACGGAAAAATAAAGGCAACCCCCCCCAAAAAAACTATACACCTAATAGTTTATTTTTTAAAAATGACCAATTTCTCAGAGGCCCTTGGAATTGTCTAACGGCGGCCCTGGCCAATAGCACTCATCATAAATAAATTGAAAAATCGACGGTGAATCCATGTAATTGGTATGGGCCGAGCTCACTCATGGATGATCAGTATCAGAATCGGCGGCATAAAACCTTGATCGGAGCGTCCCTTAAAAAGCCAAGAATTCTCAGTAAGTGAGCTCTGATGTTGTAAGATGGAAGGACTAGAATGACACTCACCCTGCAAACAAACCAGCTGTGATAAAAACACAACTCCTTTGGTGCAAAAAAACAGGAAATCATTCTGCTGGGCTGTCAATGCTTGGTGTTCTGTCAAGCGTGGCAGGGATACACGTGTTTGAGCAAAGCGCTGGCATTCATTGAAACGTCTCCTCTGTAATCACTCCGACTCTCCAAATCAGACACTTGAGTAGCAGCGATGGCTGGGAGCTGGGGGGTCACCTGTATGCAGCATTAGCGAATTAGCCGCTATCTAACCCAGACCTGCTGTGGCGTGCTGACACTAATCCCGGGGCCCGCTCTGAGAGCCCCGTCTGTGTTACATTATCATGTCTAATCCCCGTAATCTCCCGGCCGTGCGGCTAAATGCTATTCCACCTCCGTCGCTTACCTCTAATAGCGCTAATGATGGGCTGGGACCGCTGTGCCCCTAGTGGTGGGCATCGGCATTAGTATCATTCATGGCCTGGGGCGAAAGGCATATCGAACATATGTTCAACAACAGGGTTTGTGTATTGTGATGTCATCGCTGCTATGCAGGTTTATTCAAGTCACTGATGAGATCCTTACGAGGGGAGATTTAACCTTTTGAAGTCTCCGTGCCACTCCCACCTCGCGCTGGGAGACATTTATGACGGGTTGACCTGCGTTACTGCAGGAATACGTTTTGCTGTCAACAATGAATGGCAGCAGAGGATTGGTACGAGATGAGAAAGTGCAAAAGGGCCTCCCCCTCGCATTAAAAATGGCACTTTATCCACTAAAGCGGGATTTCTGCGTAATTACCCTCAGCCGGCGGCATGGTGCGCAGGCTTACCTTGTTTACACTGCCTGGCTGTCTCCCTGCGAGGCTTCGTCACACCGTCTTTGTCTCTCTTGGTGTCTTTCACGTGTCTGTCTCTGCTCTCGGGCCCGACCTTGAAAGAAGAGGCATAAACACACCCGATGGAGCCGCGTCAATCAGGGCCGCAAGCAGAAACAAGCCCTCGCAAACTCAGGAACATCTACTCGTGCGAATGCGGCGTTGGTTTATTTACAATTTGGCACACATACTGTATAAGTGCAACCTATTAATGTGCTTTGCAATGTTAATCAAATGCTAATGCAGTTGCATGGCGCTACCTCCTAGCAAACACTGACTTAATTGTGGAAGGGGGGGAGAAACAGGCCAGACTTCTTCTCATATTTAATTTGATCTTGGAATAAAAGAGGTATAGGAAAGTATTAATCTGCTTAACATTTCTAAGTACATCCTCCAAAGGATTTTGCTTTTTTAATCTTACATATGCTCTGCAGAGTTACTGGCAAAAACTGTACATTTCCCTCATTTCATCCTTTCAACATCAAATGGTGAGCAGCAAAAATTGGATCAGACTTCAAAGAGCGTGATGTGCTCCAAGTCACGGAGTGGCTCTTCTATTTCACATATTGAATCCGAGCAGGATATCAAAGTGCTACCAAAGAACCCCAGGTCTTTACTAAAAAAGGGCTCTAACATCTGTAGAAAGAGGAGCGCAAAGACAAATCACCTCGGGGGGAAGAGTGAGCATTTATTCTCAGCCGTGCATTTCCAGCTTTTTGATTCTCTCGCTCCCTCCCGTACCACCCTGTCTTCTCCGCCGAGGCGGCCGGGATGAAGCGCCAGAACTCTTTTTGTCTCAAGGACTCAAAACATTTCCAAAGGAATAATCTGCCGCCTTAAAGAGGAGCGCTATTTGAGATACACGGCTAAAAGTAGGGGGGCTGCAGTCAATCAAATATACTCATTGGACAGATATTTCCTTACTCACATTCGCCTTATTCGCACTCGTCGGGCTCTTAGACCTGTGAAAGTAAGGAGCAGTTGTAAGTGACAGGAGCAGAAATTTGCATTTTTTTGCATGTGGGTTAGGATTAGCTGCTTTAAAATAGCTCACTCAGGTTTATTATGGTGATGCACAGCGAGAGCATCTACAGCACAGTCATTAGTACACAGTCACTCATACAGTCACCAGCCAAAGAAAAGTGATGGAATTGCAGGCTATGCTTTTGGGAGGCAGTCGGATCAACCAAATGGACACTTTATTAGGTACACCTGCACAGTTTTAAGGGGTACAATACAAAAGCCGTATCAAAGAGGTATGAAATTGTATTTTTTTACATTTAGTTTTTATTTAATTTGACCAAAAAATATGATTTCATTTTTTATTTCAATTACAAATTTGGTATAAAATAGCATTTTAAAATGAATTTTATTCATATTAATTATTTTAATTCATGAATAAATTATCTATAAGAATATTTGTTCGATATTTTTTAAGAGAGACAGACATGGAATTGTTTTCTATTTATTTTACGTGGTTTAAAGTTTTTGTTCCATTTTATTACATTTAATTATATGTTTAAGTCAGTAATCACATATAAT
The DNA here is from genome assembly GCF_027744805.1 of Dunckerocampus dactyliophorus. Taxonomy (NCBI): domain Eukaryota; kingdom Metazoa; phylum Chordata; class Actinopteri; order Syngnathiformes; family Syngnathidae; genus Dunckerocampus; species Dunckerocampus dactyliophorus. The sequence goes on along the minus strand of NC_072827.1, from coordinate 7,527,274 downwards.
ATGTTGACAATATTGTTTAATTATGAAATTTTTTTAAGAGAGGCTTGAAATAGTATTTTATTTTTATATTTATATATTAGACTTAATTATTTTTCATTTAAAAGCATTTTTATTTTTGTTTTAGTTATTTATTGATTTAATGAGTTATTTAATGAATGTAATATTATTTTTAAATATAATTTTATTATTTTTTTCTGAGAGAGAGTGGTATGAATGAAAACACAAGTACGCTATGAAAACTGTATCAGAGAGGTAAGAAATAGCATTATTTATTTATTTTTATTTAGTTTATATTAACAATTGTATTTTATTAAAATAATATTGTATTATTTATTTTAATTATATATTGAATTAATTAATTATCTATAACAATATTTTGTAAAACATTTTTTTGTATTTTATTTTAAGAGAGAGAGAGGTATGACATTTATTTGATTTGATTTTTAAAAATAATTTTATTATATTTAAATATATATTAAATTCATTAATAACATCTACTAAATTTTAAGTATTGTTTAATTATTTTATTTTTAGAGAGAGCGGTATGACATTTAATTCATGTATTTTTTATTTGACTTAATCAATTTTTATTTAAAAAATATATAATTTCATTTTTAATTAAATGTTTATTTAATTAATTATATATAATATTATTTTTTATTGTTTTTATTTTATTTTAAAAGACAGAGCGAGGGGACATTGTATTTTATTTTACTTTATTTAAAAAATAATTTCATTTTATTAATTTTAATGATATATTTAGTTGATTAATTATATATAATATTTTTCAAATTATTTTACTTTACAAGAGAGTGCGGTATGAAATGTAGTTTTCATTTGCGTACAACTGCGCACATTATATGAGAGCTAAGGGTCAGAGTATTAGAAACACCACCCAAGTTCCATCAATACCTCTACCTGAGCATTATTTTTTTGACACATTGTGCAGGTCCACTAATGTTGAGCCCATCCAAAGGCAGGAGAAGCGCTTGCGAGGTGAAGAGAACTAAACTCCTGCAAGATGATGCCAAAGTCAATCTATACGGAGAGATTCCAGCGCTGATTAAACAGAATTGTTAAGGAGGTTTGAAGTCTTTCTCACCAAGGAATATGATTGTAAACACGGAGAGAAAAATCCCAGATGAGGCTGCGCTTGGTTGAAGGATGCAAGCAGCATAACACTTTCAGATGTGTAAATCCACAATTTGCTTGGAATTGGCCCAAAGCCACACAAGATTTCAGTGTGGGTTGTGGGAACAACGGTGGGAATGGGACACTTTTGAGGTACCTGTGTTTCTTGTTCAGTCCTTCCAACAAATTTGTCAAAAATACAATACATTTTTCCCATAGGACATCATGCAAATCCAATTCATCAGTTTCAAACACCCAAAAATATGAACACAAAACAATTTTATGGAGAATAATTACAGTTTTATATTGAAAAAGCACTGTGAAATACATATACAGTGGTGTGAAAAAGAGTTTGCCCCCTTCCTGATTTCTTTTTTTTTTGTTTGTCACACTTAAATGTTTTAGATCATCAAACAAATGTAAATATTAGTCAATGACAACACAACTGGACACAGAATGCACTTTTTAAATGAAGCTTTTTATGATTGTATAAAAAAATCCAAACCTACATGGCCCTGTCTGAAAAAGTGATTGTCTCTCCCCCTCTCCCCCCCGGTAAAACAAAACTTAACTGAGATTAATTGAGATCTATCAGTCTGGAAAAGGTTATAAAGCCATTTCTAAAGAAAACATGGAACAGCGGTGAAGCTTCCCAGGAGTCGCTGGGCAACCAAAATGACCACAAGAGTGCAGCGACAACTCATCCAAGAGGTCACAAAAGACCCCACAACAACATCCAAAGGACCGCAGGCCTCACCTGGCTCACTTAAGGTCAGTGTTCATGACTCCACCATAAGAAAGACACTGGGCAAAAACAGCCTGCATGGCAGAGTTCCAAGATGAAAACCACTGCTGAACAAAAAGAACATTAAGGCTCGTCTCAATTTTGCCAGAAAACATTTTGATCATCCCCAAGAACTTTGAGAAAATACTTTGAGACAGAAGTTGAACTTTTTGGAAGGTGTGTGTCCCATTACATCTGGTGTAGAAATAATGACGCAATTTAGAAAAAGAACATCATACCAACAATAAAATATGGTGGTGGTAGTGTGATGGTCTAAGCTGTTTTGCTGCTTCAGGACCTGGAAGACTTGCTGTGATAAATGGAACCACGAATTCTGCTGTCTACCAAAAAATCCTGAAGGAGAATGTCCAATCTCTTGGTGACATCGAACTGAAACCAACTTGGGTTCTGCAGCAGGACAATGATCCAAAACACACCAGTAAGTCCACCTCTGAATGGCCACTCCTGGTGGGAGTTAAGAGCATGTTTTGTAATAGAGACATGTTACAAACATGCAGTATATCAATAACACCACAAGACTGAGTCACCCAAGCATGGGATTCTTTGTTTGGGCACTTGAATTAGTGTCAAACGGACTAGTTTGTGAGCCTAGGGGTGTCCAGTGCAGCCCGGTGGTGATTTGCGGCCGTGACTATTTTTTATTGGTCCGTGGCATATTCTGAAAATAGAATTTAACAGGAAAAAAAACCAAAAAAAAAGCAAAATATGGAACAATCTGTATTTTACAAGAATAAAGTCAACATATTAAGATAAAAACGTTTTTTAAAAAAGTACAAGAATAATGTTATAATATTATAAGGAACAATAATGTAATTTTTGTAGCATAAAGTTGAAAAATTAAAGAAAGATGTTATTTTTAATAGTCATGATATTATGAAAAACAAACAAAACAATGAGTAAAGTTGTAATTTTTGGAAAATTAGGCTGCGAAAAAGTTCTAATGTTACAAGAATAAAGTAAAAATATTATGGGAATAAAGTCATGAAAATAATGCTTAAAAGCAAAGTTGAAATAGTTGGAAAATTAAAAAAAAAAAGCAGCTGTAATTTTCCAAGAATGAAGTCCATCCATCCATTGAGCCTATCCCAGCTGACTTCGGGTGACAGGCGGGGTACACCCTGGGCTGGTCACCAGCCAATCGCAGGGCACAAACAACCATTCACACTCACATTCATACCTATGGACCATTTAGGGTCACCAATTAACCTCACTTGCATGTTTTTGGGAATGTGGGAGGAAGCCGGAGAACCCGGAGAAAACCCACGCGCACACGGGGAGAACATGCAAACTCTACACAGAAATGCCCAGGGGAGAATCGAACCCAGGTCTTCCCGCTGTTCCTGTGTTGGCCAACAAGCTAACCACTAGACCACCGTGCGGCCCAAGAATGAAGTCAAAGTATGAAATCATTTTAGCAGCATAGACTTGAAATATTTACGAACAAATATGTTATTTCTTAAAGTTGTAATATTATGAGAAACAAAAGTAATTAAAGTTGTTATTGTTCTGAAAATTAGATTGGGGAAAAGTTATATTATTGTGGGAATCAGGTTAGAATTTACGAGAAGAAAATTTACAAAGATTATTTGAGAAAAAAGTGTAAAAATTTTGAAAATTAAAAAATAATAACAGCAAAAATGAGAAAAAAAAGAGCAAAGAGTGAAGTTGATGCTAACAATATGCTTTTTCACCTATATGACAAAGCTGAGATGCAGTTTTTAGCATATCAACATGAGCATATCATAAGAGTTGCTTTATAAAATAGCTAAGTGGCAAAGTTGCATCCTTTCAATTTTCACTATGTGGCCCTCGCTGGTTAAACATTTGGACACTCTTGGTTTTGCCATACAATAACCGAGACAGTGTAAGAAAACCGAGACATACATATTATTATATAGATATTTTTGGCAATCATTTTGGAGGAAAACCAACTCCTACGCAAACTGAGGTACCACTGTACATTTCCATCAGTGCCATTTGTCCAAATGGAGGTGAAAGCTGTAAAGTTATTGGTCTGCACTCCTGCTTTGCGCATACTTCCTGAATGACTAGCCTGGATAAACATAAGCATCAGTCGTACATCTGGAGACCAGTGCGGCTCTTGGTGTTCTGTTTGTGGTCTCATGCGCTATCTTGGTGGGAAGATTTTATCGCCTTTGAAAAAGTGCAAGAGGAGGAGCGTTTTTATGGGCTAGAAAGTAAGAGCAGGCAGTGAAAGTACCTCTTGCACCATTAATACATACAGTACTTAAGCAACATTTACACTTTCTGTTTATGCAGAAATTACGCACTTGGCATACAATTCGTCATCAAAAGTGGTGCGCATTGGCTCAAAATTACCATGCTACCGCACAACTTATTCATACCTTGTCAGGTAGTGTTTACATCTCGCGCACGACAACAGTACAGTACGTGGAACGTGCATTGTTCCTGCATGGGTATGCGTTGGCACCACCACTTCCCGCATTCGTGAAGCAGTCGTGGCATTATTTGGTCACCTCTAAAGCTTTATTCATTCCTTTCTTTGCAAGTTGTTGAATTACAGAGAAGAAGCTCATGCAAAAAAGAAAGATAAGTCTATGTTTTCTCCCAGTTGCAGATAAAGAATGCGCAAAGAGCAGGAAGGAGGCACTAAACTAGAAAAAAAACAGGCACGGACAGTGTGGGAGAGAGTATTGTTGACTAGAAGACATCACTTTGGGCATTATGATTAGTTATTATTATAAGAGGTGGTGGAAAAGTTAACCCATTCATGTCAATGATTAGATTAGATTGTACAAGTACTTTACTTATCCCAAAACGTGGAAATTTAAATGAGACACGCAGAGGCACGCTTTGATACGCACTGCCCGCATTGTTTGCACATAGGTTGCGGTTCGTTCACGTTGCATTCATGACTAGTTCACGGAAATTATGTGTGCTGCAAATTTTGAACATTATTTTTTTTTTGTGCACTAGAACGCAGGCCCACACAGTTTACAAATACAGTACTTCACACCTGTTTACCACCAATTTACTCATTGGCACGCAAAATTGCATACCACCGTGGGGAGTGCGTGCAAACGTAAACGATGCTGTACTCTTATTGTGTAGTCCAGCGAGAACACGTAAGAAAGAAAAGCCTGGAGGAGAGGATGTGGAGGCTCACCCCATATGGTCCTCCTTGGTGGTCCTTCCTCCAGCCTCGGGGTTACATCTGTGCCTCTGAGGTCTACAGTCCCGACGCACCCGATGGCCTCTGTAAGCTGCACAGGAGATGAATTTCAGATATGCGCTCACATCATCGGAAAGCTTGCTTGTTTCCTTCCTGTGCATACACGTGACCGGCTTACACACGTCTTTAACAAATGTAGCGCAGAACCTCTGATGCTGAACTCCCCCTGAGGTCGTACAATTTGTCATTTGAACATAATTTTTAGCAATAATATGACTCTAAAGTTGGGCAAAACGTTATGAGTGAAAATTTCAACGAGACTTCTGCTCAGTGAGCATCTTAAAGTGTGTTTGTGTTACTTTTTCTTTGGCTCGGGACTAGATAAGTAGATGCGTTATAAAGTGGTGAATGTTTATTATTACTGGTATAAGAGTGAATGTATACTTAAAATATTGCTTTACTTGCAATATTGCGGTTCGATTAATGCTCCGTCGCTATATTGTATTTTTTCAGAAATTAATTAATAAATGATCACTGTTTGGTGGTAGGCTACAGTCTGTTATTAGTCAAAACACATTGAAATACAAGTTATATGTAGTATTCTGGTCACTAGGTGGCAGTAATGACTAGGAGTGTCACAAGTTCTCGTGTCACAAGATCTCACAAAATTAAAACATGACAAGAGTTCAGAAAAAAAATGCCTTGTGTGCCCTAGTCCTGATAATAAATAATAAATAAATAATAATAAATAAATTAAAAAAAATAATTAATTAATTATTCACACAATGAAAATGAACTCAATAATTTTGCCGGCATCAGTATATGTTTTCCTCGTCTCTCGCTTCCAAACAGGCAGCAAGAGAGTTCACTGTGCATCGGTTTCAGCACCTTGGCCCATAGAACAACAGCATGAATGGAGTGAGCCCTTTTGTCAGTCATACGGTGTCTTTGTCTCGGTGGGTGGAGGCGGGCCGCTAGCATACACACAGAGCGCAGAAAAGTGTAACATAGTAGAAATTATATGACGAGATTGCAATTTGTCATATTTCTTTGTCACAGAAAACCTGTTTACGACCCTCTAATTATGCTTTTTTAAAAATTATTAGAGCTCTCTAGACATGAAATAACACACCTATAATGACTTTATACTTGTATTACCCAATATAATAGACATAATAAGAAAAAATAAGACATAAGTTACCATTGACAGTGTACTTCCCACAGTAACTATTTTCTCATTAATCTAACATTACAGACCCTTCGTGACCAGTGTAGAATGCTTCTGTAATTTTGCTGCCTGTGGTTAAGGAGGGACTCACTTCAGTGGTTTTATTAACAAGCAGAGAACACATATACAGTGAACATTTGCACAGGAGCTGCTGTTGGCCACAACTCAAGCCAGTCACTCGCACTTTCCACGCTGCTAACACTCAGCTAAACACAGTCAACTCTAGCTAGCTGACGTCACACACTTTACTTAACAGGCCCCACCTCTCTAAGCACACAAGAAGTCACAGACATTACACTACTTATCACATCGTTTGAATGCCTTATATTAGTATTTTCATTCATTTAGCCATTTTGATGCTTCAGACTGCTTCACCTGGCACAAGAATACTTACATTTTGCTTAAAGGAAAATGCACTTCCTCTAAGGAAGTGTGTTAGAATGGATTGTACAGTAAATGAAGCCTGACCTCTTTGTGTTTCTCTTGTAAAAGTACATGTGCAGGATACATAGAGAACTGTGCTACATTGTTGAGCCGTGATTGTATTCTGCATGGTCTAATCTAATCGATGGGTGAGGGTGTCCCCAAGGGGGCCCCCGCTGAGATCTGAGGGGCCACCAGGCTTATGCATTTGAAAGGCATCTGTTTATTTTCTAGTACATGCAAATGTGGCCTACCTCAAAAGGCTATAAGCTGAAGAGAACACACCATGTCAATGTATTGGAGCGTTGCACCAGGGGGGCCCGAGGCCCCACTTATGTCAAGTTCAGGTTCTGCAAATAACCCTCCCCCACCTCTTTTCCCTCCACGCCAGCGGCCACACACGAGCACGCTCCTCTCCGAAGCGAGGCGGCGGTGACAGAGGGAGGACTTTCACTTTCGTTATTTAGCAGCGTGTTAACGGTAGACGGGCACACAAAAGGTGCGACGCTCCATGTGCCAGATGAGGGCAGCCTGAGGAGAACCGGGCCAAACAATGCCAGATCTCCTCCCCCTGCCCTCCTCCATCCTGCCCCCTTTTGGCACCCACTCTTGTCCTCCACGGTGGAGAGGAGGAGGGGAGGGTTGGGTGGGCAGGAAGGTTAATGTGCTGACTTTGATCTTCGTCAAGGCATACTGAGTAAGAATTCATTTACATTTCAGATGAAAAGGTTGACAGTATAAAAAGGCATCTTGTTTCTGGTATGCGAGGGCCGCGTAATAGGCGAGGAATTTGCGAGAGGAAGTGGCGAGGAAACAGAAGGGATAAGCCTTCACTGGGAAGGAGATGAAAGGGAAGCCCGATCTCAGCGTGCACTGTTCTTTTGGAACATGGGGACCACATGCCGCCCAAAAGCTTGTCTGGGTGCATTATTAATCAATTATTACTGTTTCCTGGGCGACTCACACACATCAAAAAACAGGTTTGACAAAGATGTGGCCTTTTCCAACCTTCATTCTCCCCTCTTTTTGCCCCTTACTTGAAAGTGTAGGAAAAAGTGCATTTCCACTGGACACACTGAGGCTCCATGAGAAATTCCAAACTTGTAGGGGTGTCACGAGATCTTTTGTCACGAGATCCTGGGAGATTAAAACATGACGATGTTTCTCATTTAGAGAAAAGCTATCTCATGGGAACAGGGCAGCCACACGTAATATGGAAGTGGCTGTGCGCCAGGCAGGCTTGGAAGCGCAAATTAAGTGCTACGCACACTATAAACATTACAATCCTACCTGCACTCGGCATTCCCATCCCTCGCTTGCCTGTTTTTTATGCCGTTGTGTTCATGTCCAAAAAGAAGTAGTAATTTTACTTTTGATCAAAGTTACTTAAGATTTGTCTGGTCAAAACACGATCGCTGCATACAACTTCCATTAAAACATGTTATAGTAGAGCAGGGGTGGCCATTTGCGGCCCTCGGCTGTGTTTTTATTGGTCTGTGGAACATTCTAAAAAAATAATTTAAGAAAAGAAAAGCAAAAAAACAAACAGCAACAATGGAAAAAATCTGCAGTAACTTTAAAAGAATAAAGGTAAAATATTAACAAAAAAAGTTCTAACAAGAAAAAGTTTAAATTTTACGAGAAAAAGGTTGTAATATTATTAGGAAAAATAATGTAATTTTAGTAGCATAAAGTCGAAATATTAAAGAAAAAATACATTCAAAAATATTATTAAAAATATGATTAATATTATGAAAAACAAGCAAAACAACGCATAAAGTTGCAACTATTGGAAAATTAGTTTGTAATGTTATAATGTGAATAAAGTCAAAATATTACAAGAAGAAAATGTACAAGAAGAAATCGTTGGAAAATTAAAAACAACAACAACATAAATAAAAAAACAGCTGTACTTATATGTGAATAAAGTCAAAATATTAATAGAAAAGTCATATTCTAAGAGAGACAAAAGTTGCAATTTCACCTAAATAAACTCGTAATATAAAAGAAAATGATGTCATTTTAGTAGCATTAAGTTGAAATATGAAAGAAAAATTAGGTTCTTTTTTTTAAAAGTCATAATAAAATGAGAAACAAACAACACAAAAAAAGTTGTAATTTTTGGGAAATTACATTCGGGAAAAAGTTATCATACAACAGCCGTCATTATTTTAAATAATTATTTTTAGTTTTGTTTCAGTTTGTTGAAAGAAGTTGAACAGTTTAAAGCATCATGCTCTGGTCATGCATGCAAAGCTATAAAACATTTTAGAATGTACCTGTATCATGGCAACCCTAACGTATAGATAATAATTATTATTATATATTATAACATTAGTGGGTAATTTGGTCTCAAATAATGTTGACAATAATGTTTATATAATGATTTGGGGGACAATAAACATTTCAAAATGCTACTGCATTGTTGTGTGACTCAGTTAAATAAAAAATGCCCAGTCCTATATTTTTTCATTGTACTTTTCTTAAAAATAATGTTAAAATCACGTCTCGTCTTGCTCTTTGTAGACCCAATCTTGTGTATAGTCTCGTCTAGTGAACTGAATGTATCGTGACACCCCTACAAACTTGTGAAAGTTCTTTACCTGACTGGATACGGACAGCTGCCTCTTCTCGCTCCTTCTTCATTTGCTTGAGGTTCTGCCAAGCGACGTAGCCCTTCCAGGCTGGAGGAAGACAAAAAGTGTGTTTGTGTGAAATACAACACACACACAACATGAGATCCCACTTCAAAACAGCGGCTAAAGCAGGTGGCGGAGGGATAGATTCCCGCTCTGTGAACTCTCTGAAGTCTTATTGTCTCCCCTGAAACGTTGCTGTCAGCCCGCCAAGGTCAAGCTGCGGTTATCAAACACTTTTACCACTGATCACATCAGGCATCATTCAAACCACCAGCAACAAGCGCTGAAGTCCAGTTTAGCCTGCCACTTGGAACCGAAACCCTTCATGTAGCTTTCCAAGCTCCAGTCTCTGTTACACTTCCTAGACGTCCAGTTACACTGCTACCCGCTGACGCGCGGTGAGTTGATTGAGAGGTTTGAGCAAAAATTAAGCAGAAAAAAATAAGAATTTAAAAACTAATCTTATGTATAGTTAAGCCTGATCTTTGACAATTAGCCCTAATGCCCAAACATTTATTCTTTTACATCGAGCCTTGGCCCACTAACATTTATTATATGGAAAACAACGCATTGTGTCCGTATTTTTCTAAGCAAAAACAGTGACATCATTGAATCAAATGGCCGTTTAAGGGGTTAAAATAATAAAAAATATTTATATTTTTTGGTATTTTTAAATTAGAACTCAAGTTGACTGAGATATTTGAGCAAAAAAAAGCAAAAATATTGCTCTGTTATGTTTTTACAGCAGTTTTTGGGGGAGACATTTTTGTTCTCTCGGGACCTAAAAGGGTAGGAAAATTGGCCTTGCCATCTGGTTGACCTGGGAACAAATTTTAATTTTTAATTTTATGATTTTTCATGAAAGAAAAAACATCTTGGGAAAAATGATGCCATATAGAGTAACACAACCGAAGTTATGAGTGAAAATTTTAGCTGCAAAAGCAAAAAAGTCCTTAAATTAGTCCCATTTATTTATTTATTTTGTGAATTTTAAACATTTGTGTTCTTACCTTTAAATTGGATATGGAATAAATGCACCCTATCCTTCCCCAGGAAATGTTCTGATACTTTGTTGTAAAAGTCTGATCACCTTATGGTGAGCTTAGATATATAATCCACCATCTTGGCAATACAAATTCATTCATCCGCAGACGTTTACTCTCTGTGGACGGATGGCAGTGACAAGCACTTACCAGCCCTTTGCAGCACCTCCACGATTGATATTTCTATGCACAGCATTCTAATGTGGGATGAGCAAGGATAATGATGTCACACTTATTTTAAAGAAATTACATTGGCCGTAGGAAGTCATGGTGTATAATAAATGTTCCTGCAAACATTATATTCTCGGCCACATTCTGACACACAGAAACGAGCAGGCGCCATGCTCCAATTCAGTGCACTCAGTGAGTGCACTCAGACAGTAGGCACGACTTGCGCACTAAGCTGAGAAGTATTTGATCAGGAAATGTGCACATTGAGCCATTTTTACTTAAGAAAATATTAAAAATGACTGGAATCATACAGAAAATACATTTAGAACACAGTTCAGTGGACAAATATTCATATTTATTTTACGTTATCATTATTTGTTTTCGTTTTTTATTATTAATTTGTTTCAAAATGTTCAACAAAAAACAAATTGGCGGAAAACTGTAAATGTAAATCCAATTCACCCGTTAAGGCTACCCAAAAATATTAATATAAAATACATTTTGTACAAAATAATAACAATTTTATAAGCAGAAAACAATGCAAAATAATTATAAATGAGGAGTAGATGGAACTTGTTGTTGATGAAGATTTCTAATACATCCTAGCAAGATGCAATTCAATAGTGTTTGTCAAATTCTTTATCCAATTGCTGGGACTCGCACATTCTTTGGCCCCATGGCAGATTATTAGTAGTTGCACTCAATAAAAAAATCATGGACCGTGAGTCAGCAGTGCGTACGGTGCTTTGTTGAAGGCTTGTTGATAGGAGAAAAGTACACAGTGTGTGCGAACCGAAGCAAAACGGTGGCAAAATTTTCCAAGAAAACCGAATCATACAAAAACTGGGGTGTACAAAAACCAAAGTTTGACTATACTGGATCCCGAGTACTTTTCCCATTGCCAAATGGGTTTTCTGAGCAGTAAAAGTTGAAGTGATACTGTGTTAAGAGTATTTTTTTAGTCCCACCAGTTATTCATCATAGCCGCAACCTTACACAATAGAAATAAAGAGCAGAACCCACACAAGCACGGGAAGAACATGCAAACACCACAAAAAGATGACCTGAATTCTGTCTGAAGATGACTCTTCTCATCACGGTACCTGACTGGATGACAGTAGCACAGCGGTTCCTCTTGTCCTTCTGCTTTTGGTAGCGTCGTGCTTGCAGCCAGCCTTTGGTGTAGGCTTGCATCACCACCACACGAGCTATGACCTCCCGCAGCAGCAGGTTCAGCTGCTCTACATGGTAGTACCTCAGGAACACCTGACAAAACCAAACACCTGTTTTTGTACCAAAACAACTTCCTAATGTTGTTGAAGGATTGAAATATCACTCTACCTTTGTCTTCCCCAGCACCCAGTCTTGCAGTTTGGCTCGCTCCAGGATGGCAGAAACATTCTCTTTGCTGGTCTCTGGCATCTGGTGAGCCCGGAATGCAAGGTAGTAGTACCTGCAGGAGAAGGTAAAGGTGTGCAACTCAACACCGTGATGATAGATGTAATGTGAGGAAGGGGTATGTCCCAGTGGGTCAGTCTAGTGACTGAATTGATCTCTCCTGGTTTGCTTTTGCCTCAAGTCCATAGTGCTGGGATTTGCATTGCCATCTGTTTTGCATCTTGTGAATTCTGAGAGGGGAATAAACATTTGCACCTTTCACCAGACTCTCCAAAAATCGAATGAAGGCTTCAATGCTAATAATCAGTATCGTACAGTCAAGGGATGTTATGACGACATTAAGTATATATTAATATTTGTCCATTTAACTGTATTATATATATTTTTCTGTATAATTCCAAATGTTTTTAACATTTTATTAAATAAAAATGGCTAAATTTGCACATATACTGGGCAGAAATCTAAGATGAGGCTTCCATGAGCGTCTCTTAGTGTGCAAGACCTGCATACTGTGCAGTGCACTGAGTTGGATCATGGCACCTGCCAGTTTCTGTTTGTCAGCATGTGGCCAATAATATGTTTTCAGTAACAACTATTATACACACACTTTCTACAGCTTGTATAATGTATTTCATAACATAATAATCACAATAGTAACACAGGCTACTGTTGTCCAGCTCTGAACCTCTTCTGACACTTCCTGTCCACACGTCGAGAAGACATTTATTGCAACACGATTTATTGCATCAGTCTTATTTATGTCTTAAATTGATTATTTTCTCTTATTATGTCTACTGTAGATACAATAGGTAACAGGACTGTAAGTGACTATAGGGGTGTTACTTCATGTCTGGAGGGCTCTAAAAATGTTAAAAGCATATTTAGAAGATCACAAACAGGTTTTCTATGCTCTAACTACCAAAATGTTTGATTTATAAAGAAGGAATCCTATTTTTCGGAAATTCACTTATCATGGTCGGGTCAGGAAACAATTACCCGCCATAAACGAGGGACGACTGTGAGGAGGAGAAAAGTCATACGTGGAAGCGCTGCAGTGTTCGCCTCAGCCTGAAGGGGTGTGAGCGTGTGTGAGCTGGTAGGTGCTTTTCATTGCCGTCCTTACATAGAGACGAAAAGCCAGTATTTTGTTTGTTTTTTTTGGTTAGTCAGACCTTCTGGAATGGATTAAAGATGCTAACCAAGGTTTCACTGTATCTGAAAATGTTTTTTTGTTACAATGTAAATAAAAGACCTGTTTTCAGATAAATGTCAGGGTTTGTTTGGTGGAAAACGTTCCCATGTAAACAGACCCAAAGTTATACTTCACCGTCTCTCCTTGAGCCTTTTACAGAAGCTCAATGTTAAGTTGTATTCTTTCTCAATGGCTCACAAAGAAGGGCTGCCATCATCCTCGGAATATCTGCAGACATCCGACTACTTGCCTCACACTCACTCTTGTGTTAAAGTTTACAAAATACCAGCACTAAAGTGGTGCATGAAAGCACCAAAACTACAAGTACTTCATCTCTTGTGTTCCGCCATTGCTGGGAAAAACAACAATGGAGAGGAAAACTTCTTTGAACAGCGTTCCCCGCCTCAGCCTTCATTTTTTTCTTCTTGTTATTTCTTTGATGATAAACACAAAAGCGCTGCTCCCAGCATCAGACGGGCCTTTGATACGAGGGGATGCGTTTAAATCGCTTTTCATTTGAAGTGGAGTTTAGCCATTCGGACTTCCTGTGTGGCTCAGGTAGGATGATGCTGATCCCGTGGCTGCAGTATCACTCACACACGTATCATACACCCGGCTTAATATTAAACATAATGGTAACATATTAAAATAATAGTCAAACTTATGATAATATCTTAGAGTAAGATGAATAAGAAACTGTGGCAGACGACAGTAGGCCGTCATGCAAGGATTCTTCCATCATTAGTATTCTGAAAAATAGAACTGGGAATGAGGCCTGCACTGTGGATGAGTGGTTAGCCTGTTGGCCAGTCAGGAGATTGAGGGTTCTAATGATGGGTCGTTCGCAAACGCTTTGAAGTGAACGATCCAGCACCCAATCAGGAGACTTTTCTTTTCTCTTCTGTTTTTCTGTTCAAGCCACACGTGATTGGTCAAAATGTGTGCCACCGTCCGTGTCAACAACGCCAACATCGCCTCCAAAAGTTTGGAAACGCCTGTATATCTTTTTTATAGGCAGCAACCCAGACAACCACCTGACCCACGGTGCCATAGAAAAACAAATGTCATCACACGTGACACACAATGTAACCTACCCACTGCACCACGTGGACATAAACATGAATGTCTACGCACAACGCGCATGCCAAAATTACACCCATGTCTTCCCACCTCAAAGCATGCTGGGTCACTGGTCATGATCTGTGTGAGATTCAGTGCCAGACTCTTCCTTCGTTCCTCACCAGCAACCTGTGCCTTCCTGCCTTGTATTTCCCATGTCCGTGGGCCTTCTTGTCACATTACTTACCGTTTTGTGAGTATTTTTCTTGTTAGGTTATGTCCAACACCGATCGTGTTTTTGTGTGCATCAGCTAATGCTAGTACCTGATAAGATAACTGTCTCCCGGATTCTTTGACAAACTTGTGTGATGCCATCAGGTGATAGCCGGAGCTTTTGCTGACTTGTTGACACTTTTCTTGCACAACAGCACATACTTCTCCCTGTCTGTCTCAAGGCCTATTTTGACGATGTTTTTGTTCCCATATCTGGCTACTGGTCCTGGCTGTCCTTCGCTGATTGTACACTATATGTGAGCTCGCACTATTTCTGTTTGACCTTTGACATGCTCAAACAGCTGTTCATCTACTCAGCTAATTGTTTAATAAAGCATTATTTATATGAACCATTTGTATTCACTCACTCAGTTATTAGATTAATCAACAAAACAGTTAAAGGTTTTATTAAACAGGAGGTTAAACATATCATGCGGCGTACCCCAGGGGTCAATCCTAGGACCAAACTTATTTAATCTATATAAACGACATCTGTAAAGTCCCGAAAGACCTAAAGCTAGTATTATTTGCTGACGATACAACCCCATTATGTTCTGAAGACAGCACAACAGAGCTAGTAAAAAAAAAATCACAGATGAACTAATTATACTAAAAAGATGGTTTGATAAAAACAGACAATCACTGAACCAAAGTAAAACTTAAGTAATGCTATTTGGTAAGTGCAAAAAGGAAGCGTATGAGCAATTACAAATTGATGGTGTAGACATTGACAGGATGAACGAAACTAAATTTCTCGGGGTTATAATAGATGAGAAGATGAACTGGAAATCTAAAGATTTATACCATAAAGTGGCAAGAAACACCTCAATACTGAATAAAGCAAAAGTTGTTCTCGACTAAAAAGCACTACATATGCTCTACTGTTCACTGACATTACCATACCTAACTTATTGTGTGGAGTTTTGGGGTAATTACAAAAGTGCACTTCAGTCACTAACTGTGCTACAAAAAAAGGTCACTTAGGATAATTCATAATGCTGCTTACAGAGAACACACAACATTTTATTATGTCTTTTATATCTATTAAAACGTTTGGATCTAGTAAACTTTCAAACGGCTAAAATTATGTATAAAGCAAACAATAACCTTCTACCCAAAAATGTAAAACAATTCTTATCAACAAGAGAGGAGAAATATGATCTGAGGGGAAAATATAACCTAAAACACATATGCACGGACAACACTGAAAACTTTCAGCGTTTATGTATGTGGAATCAAGTTGTGGAATGGATTGAGTAAGGAACCCAAACAATGTACTAAAATAAGCGATTTTAAGAAAAAGTACAAGCAGTTGATGTTCACCAAATACAAAGAAGAAGAGACCTGAACTACTGTGTACATACAATACTATATCTAACCACTACTACACTAACTACTAACTCTTCATTTTGGTGAGTACATGGTCTGTACTCACTCATTATCAACCTACGATTCTGTCAACCATTTTATCAGTTATTATCATTAAGTTTGTAGCTTCCTTTCAGTAAGTATAAACCTTGGCTATGATTGCACTACATTGTCATGTAGCCTTACAAAGTACACCTGGAAAACAAGAGGTGAATAAATGTATTGCAACTGATGTGAAAATGATGACGGGTAGAATTAAATAAGCCTTGCTTCTTCCTACTCCTTTTTTGGACGTGCAAAATTGTGAATTGTACGATGTGATGTGCTCTAGTTTGATTCATATGCATGTTCAGGATGAATTAAAACATTAAACCCTTAATCATTACATTGTACCTATATGAAGGCACTCAGTTAATAATTCAAGCAATGAACATCAATAAAAACACTTTTTCTAAAATCTACTCAGCTAACAAGGTAATAAAACAACATTATCCTACACACGCCAGCACGTAACATCTCTATGGTAATCATAGGAACTACATCCCAACAGCTCCAGAAAGTCTTTTATTTCATACGAAACAGAGCAGGTGCGGAATCTGCACATTCAACAGACATATGTGGCTGAGAGGGACAGAGAAGCAGAAAAGCAAGCTTTCTACTGTTGGGGCTTTACAGGGCGAAACTCCCCCGGGATTCTTTTATTCTAATAGCTTTGAAATGAGTCTATGAGTCTCAAGGACAGTTTACAGTTTAATTCAAACAGGAGTAGATACAAACAATTGCAATGCCAGCACTGGATTAGTGGCCACCAAAGGTTTTAGCGAAGTCCAACTGATCTCCAAAGAAGAACCCTGTTTCGCTTTCTTTTATGACTTCTGTCAGAGAGGTGGTAGAAGGGGTGGAAAGGATATTAGGTACCAGCCCGTCTCAGTTGGACAGCTAATCGCTCCTCACACAGAGATTAAAATGGTGGCATATCTAGAAACTGTGTGTGTGTGTGTGTGTGTGTGTGTGTGTGTGTGTGTGTGCACAAGATAGAGAACAGTGTGTGTTTTTATCAGCCAAGATGTCCTCGTGATCACGTGTCATGTTTCTCCTTAAACATGTTTCTTTCAAAGCAAAGGGAAAATATTCCATTCCTAACAGTCCCCTAGACCAAATGTCTTGCTGTCCGAAAAAAACACAATTCATAGGCGATGCCAGAGGGAAAGTATTACATTCCTAACACTCCGACAAAGTATTGCAGACCAGTCTGAGGAAGACTGCAGGTGAGCAGTCGAAAACTGTAAAGTATGAATAACTCTGGTCTGTAAAAAGAACTGTTTAGAATGAAAGCATTGCAGAAAAGTCATATATTTTCCGACCTTTGGGTGTTTTTTTTTACCGTTTTCCTTTCATGGTTCACTGCGTTTGTCGCTTTCCCTGGTAACTACTTATATTTATGAAGGGAAAATTCCGTTCCTAATTCAATTACTTTCTTGGGAAAGTAATTAGAACAACGGGGGGGGCAATCACTTTTTCAAAAAGGGCAATGTAGGTTGGGATTTTTTTGTCCCTTACTAATAAGTTTCATTTAAAGTTTCATTTAAAAAGTGCATTTTGTGTTCAGTTGTGTTGTCATTGACTAATATTTACATTTTTCGTTTGGTGATCTGAAACATATTACACTTTTTCACACCACTGTATACTGTATGTTTGCTATGATGTACGTGTACACCACATCTCACGGCAGGGTAGGCTCCAGCTCACTCATGACCCAAAGCGGTATAGAAAGTGTATGGATGCATGATGGGATTTAAATGAGGGGAACATGCAGGATGGTCCAAAAGAGTGATGTTATTCTCCCTGAAGAAGTCCTTGGTCAAGCGAGCATTGTGAACTGCAGCGTTGTCCTGTTGAAAAACCCAGCTGTTACCACACAGACGAGGGCCCTCAGTCATGAGGGATGCCCACTGCAACATCTGCACGTAAGCAGCCGCCGTTTGACGACCCCGCACCACCTGAAGCTCCAGTGTTCCACTGAATGAAAAAGCACCCCAGATCATGATGGACCCCCTCCACTGTGCCAGGTAGAAAACATCTCAGGTGGGATCTCCTTGTCATGCCAGTAACGTTGGAAGCCATCTGGACCGTCAAGGTTACATTTTTTCTCATCATAGAATAAAGCTTTTTTCCACCTTTCAATGTCCCATGTTTGATGCTCCCTGGCAAAGTCTAAACGGGCAGTTTTGTGGCGTTGAAGGAGACGAGGTCTTTGAATTCCTTTTTTGTTTTTTAAAGCCTTTTCCTGCAGATGCCGTCTGATGGTTATTGTGCTGCAGTCGGCACCAGTAAGGGCCTTAATGTGGGTGGAAGACCGCCCTGTGTCTTGATGAACAGCCAATCGGATCCTCCGGCTCAGCGCAGGTGTGATTTTTTTGGATCTACCACTTGACTTTTTTGTTCCATAATGCTCAGGATCTTTAAAAAAATGTAGAATGACTGATTTACTGCACCCAACCTCAGCAGCAATGGCACGCTGCGAGAGGCCTTTCTTATGCAGCTCCACAATCCGACCACGTTGAAAAAGAGAAAGCTTCTTAGCTTTAGCCATCAGGAGGGCATGACAGTGTGAATGCCTGACAGAAAATGAACATTTTGAGCAGATTTTGGCTTTTATAGCCTAAACTTTTGGTCAGCTGATAAACAGCCTATTTCAGTTTTTTTTGTTGTTTTCAATAAATTACTTTTTCAAAATGCTTTTTGTCTCACTCCCCCTTCTTGTTTTTGCATATTGTAGCTCTACTTAAAACCTCATTAAGATCCAAATGTGCAAAATGCAAATTCTAGCAATTTTTCAACTGGTTTTAAGATTTTGATCAGGAGTGTATATACATTTAAAAAACAAATAAAAATGCATTTAGAAATAAAATATAAAATATTAATAATAATTAATCATATATCATTATTATATTTATATATTTTAATTTTATCATTTATTATTTAAAAAAATCTTAATTAATATTATATATAATTTATAATTATTGACTGTGACGTTGGACAAATATAATTAATTTATAATTTGTAGTTTAATTTAATTAGCACAGGAAGTGTTGCCATTTTGTCCAACTTTTGTTTATCCTGTAAATATGGTCACTTATTTTTTAAGAACACAAACAAAGTAGATAATGAGGAGGTGTTGTTGGAACTGCGGTTTAAAGCAATACCGAGGGGAAAAGGAAATCACATTAGAGCTTTTCCAGGTCACAGAATTGAAGAACAAACTCGTTATGAATAGTAAAGAGAAGAGCATTAAAATGCATCACCCCTTCAAATGGCACTTCCTCCCTGTTTGAATTTTATCCATGTTCCCAGACTGGAGTATCTATCCCGTTAAGACAGCTGTAGGACTTCTTCCTGCGCTATCGCTAATGATTCCCAATTAGTCAGCCTCTTGCTCCGCTCAACTTGGACCCCATCTAATTAAAGAACTCGTGTTTTGTCTGATGCAGGCCATGGCTGACTTGCTCAGTGTGTGTGTGTGTGTGTGTGTGTGTGTGTGTGTGTGTGTGTGTGTGCGCACTTGTGAGTCTTACCTGTTGACAAACTCTTCAAAGCGGATGCGGTGGGAGTAGCCCTGGCGGCGGATGCTGACCGTCTCCAGGATGCCCGTGTAGCGCAGCTGCACCATCACCCTGTCCTTGCAGAAGCACAGCGCTTTCCTGTCGTCGTTGGGCTTGATGCAGCGTACAAAGTGTGGATGACCCACCACCATCTTAGACAGCAAGTCCATCAGTGAGTACTGCAAGCATCACAACATAACAACATCAGAGTGGGCTGAATCAAGACCAGAAAACCTCCATCCTGCGGTGGAAGAGGCAATGAATAACAATAAATCTGTGTGGAAAAAATGTCACTAATTCAACGACATTTAAGAAAAAGTACTATGTTAAGATCACCAGTATGGTTACCAAGTGTGACCTGTATTCTGTGCACAAAAAACGTCTCTATGGCAGGGAGAGAACGATGTAAATGTACCGTAAGACAGGGGTTTTGATCATTGGGGTGCAATAAAATGAGAAATGAAACGTTGGAAAAGCGGAAATATATTTTCCCGGCCATAAGAATAACATGTAAACACAACATTTAACTCACCAACTGGCCACAACGTTAGGTACAGTAGATCCCTGCTTTTTGCCCACTCGCAAATCACGAAAAAGCGAGTAATTGATACACCCATAAAAACGTCTATTTTTCATACATGGCTCAGTCCTCCCCCTCCAAACCTCCCTGGTAGCTTGACGTTGATGTTCTCCTCCAATTTCGGATCACTGTTTGAAATAAATACTAATTATTATATTATATTCAGCTCCAGAAACCCCCCCCCCCCCTTCTCTCTTCAATTGTCATTGTTCACTTGCGCCACAATCCAGGTTTAATCCCTAAATATGTCCCACACACTTATTAAACAATTTCAAGAATAAATTGTATAGCTACGCACTACTAACGAATGATAACGGAAGATGATTCACATAACCAACTATGGTGCTGTGTCTATGAACTGCCGAACAAAGTGGGAAATCTCAACACTTGACAAAAAAAACATCAGTGAAGCCCAAAGACAAACATGTAAAACACGTGGGCTTTTTAAATAGTGGTCCATGAATGTTGTACATTTTATCTGTATTATGACCTATTTATAAATTATTACCAACTTACAGTGGACAAGCTGTGTTTTTTGCGGAAAAACGGCCTATGTTCTGAGAGAAAAATAATAATTTTTTGACCAAAAATCCACAAATTAGTGGGGCTGTGAATGCTGCATTGAATGTGCGGTCAGCACAATCACCATCAGAGCTTAAATGTGACTGGCAGCAAGGTATTGATGAAACATTATGTTGATCATTCATAACCACAGCAAACTACAACCACAAATATAAACATATTAAGTAAAACATCTCTGTAGTGTCAATTCAAAGTGGCATTCTTACTGTATATTTCTAGAGATAGAACTTTTAATATCTGCACAGTTGCTTCTTGAGGGAAACATCCAGTTCTTGTTCTTACTCTGTTGACATGTCTGACACTTGGCTGTGATAGGAAGATCACCTTTGTCACAACATCTGCTGCCTTGTGTGTGTTTATCCAGCCATCTGTAAGCAGGATGACGCAAAGCACCATCATGAAAGTCGAGGAGGGCTGCAAGCAAAAGCAGCTTAAGTGTTGATGAATAATCAAAAGTCACTGGAAGTAAATATTTATTTCTACAATGGCCTTGGCACGGGTGCGTCAGAGAGCTATTAATACACAGTTCACAGTGATACTGTAAGAGAAGTATTGATTTTACTTATAATGATTCATATTGTGGTTGTAGTTTGTGTACCACAGTACTGCAGCTCTTGTATGCGCACAAACTGGTGAGGTAGGCAGGCTCTGTCGTTGGCACTGAGCTGGACAGCCTGACATCTGTGGCAGAGCAAAGGACACTGAGGAGGCTTCCATCAACAGAAGAGCAGTTTCAGTGGCAGATTACTATCACTACCCTGCTCCATCGAAAGACTGAGCAGACTATTCCTCCCCCACGCCATGTGGCTTTTCAACACAACAGAGGGGGAGCGGTAAAAACACACACAGGACTGGACTTATTAAATGATTATGTGTTATTATGTATGATTATTATGTATTATTATTATTATTGTTATTATGTATTATTAAATTTGCCTTGATCTGCGCCATATTTATTTGTTTATTCATTCTTATTCTATTTTCTTATTTTTATTCTTAAAATATTTTGTTATTGTAAATTCTATCCATCCATCCATCCATCCATCCATCCATCCACTACATTGTGTTGGTGTACCTAATGTTGTCGCCACTGACTGAAAACGAGGCTATTCAACTAAATTGTCCAGGGAGCTACAATTTCAGAAAGCTAAGGACCAGAAAGGCCAGACTTGTCCCGTTATTATTATTATATTATTCTTATTTTGTATATCATGTCAATTCAAGGCCATACTTTCACACGTTTACCTCATCAAATGAACAATATATTAGGCATACATTAAAACACAAGCGATACCTTTCCACAAGTCAAAGACCTTCTACAGTATATGACCAAAGAGCTCTGCTGTTTTTCAGGATCAACAAGAAAAATGATAGCCAAAGATCCTCTGTGCAACAGGAGTGCTCTGCTGTTTTTAAAAACCTAATGTAAAAACGCTAGTCAAAGATCCTCTATGTCACAGGAGCAAAAACGCTAGTTAAAGATCTTCTATATGACAGAAGCTCTGCTGTTTTTCAGTACCGACAGAAAAAAAACACTAGTCAAAGGTCCCCTAAGAAACAGGAGCACTCTGCTGTTTTTAAGGACCTACTGGAAAACGCTAGTCAAAGATGTGAGAGGAGCACTCTGCTGTTTTTTAAGATCTACAACAAAAATCCTAGTCAAAGATCTCTATTTGTCAAGGGTTACGGTTGTTTTTCCCAACCACCAGTCTGTGGGTGGGGCCGAACCAGGTCATGGAAAACTTTCAGAAGCAATGAATGATTAAAAAAATGATAAAAAAAAAACAAAACACATATTTAACAAAATTGTTTTGTGAATAACTTCATTGAATTGCATGTAAATGCTTATCAATTTTGACAAGGCTATTGATTTATTGAAAGATTAATACAAGTTCACAGTTTTTGCATGTTTCTGTGGTTTTGTTTCAGGCGTATATACCCACTTTGTTTGGCGGTCCTTGAATGCACCATAGTGGTGTACTCCGAATGACTCTGGTGCAAACAGACTTCCCAGATTTCCCTTTTCTTCTTTCATCGCATCATTTTTCCCAACACCGCCCATACCACCCCCAGCCCCCCAAGCCTAACCCTAACCCAATCCCCTAAACCTAACCCTAACCCCTAAACCCTAACCCAACTCCTAACCTATAACCCTAACCCTAACCCCAAACCTAACCCTAACACCCAACCCTAACCAAACCCGCGCCCAAACCAAACACCTAACACCTAACCCAACACTAGCCTAACACTAACCCTTAACCCCGAGCTCAAACCACGAACTCTCTAACCCGACCCTAAACTTAACCAACCTCCTAAACCTCTAACCCTCTAACCCTAACGCAACCTTAACACTGACCCCATAACCCTAACCCCACCCTAACCCCAACCCGCCAAAGGTTTATTGGACTACAAACAGGACTGTGGACTCAAAAAGGTTGGGCAGCACTGCTTTATATAACAGGAGTGCCCTGCTGCCTTTCGCAATCTGCTGAAACATGTTCACTCCCACCGCTTGAACTGATCTTGCAGGCTGGTGTGATGTCTTCGACGGGCCTAATTTGGCCCACGGGTCCCGGGTTGAATACACCTGATTCATCTTGTACAAAGCATGATAACATTTATTGAGTGAGCAAAAAGAAAAAGAACCTACACGGAAATAGGAGGCCACCGTCTGTCTCCTCATGTTGGTGGTTTCGTCTGGGTGACGCATCATCTCCATGGTGTCCACCTGAACACAGACATCCCCAGTGAACACCGTGCATCGATGAGCGGACCAGAACCGGCGTGTCTTTCTTGTGCGGCACGTTGAAATGAGCTGCTGTTTATTTGCAAGCGGATGTTGCCTTGCAGACATAAAGGTATCATTCCAGCCGCTGTAAATGGGCCGGATGGGAACACACAGCTGTACTAAGCGTGGCGTCGGAATAACACGGCCCCATAAACAATTAAAGCTAACAATCTCGGGAATAAGCGAGTGCTGCTGTGGGGCACAGGAGAATTGCAGTCTGAATAATGAGACTAGACGTCATCAGGCACAGAGCCTTCTCGACGACGGATTAACGAGGACACAATATAAGCCTTCTAATGGCTTTGGCAGTTCATGGCTTCATCAAAATTAATGAAGCAATAGATATTTTATGGTAAATCTACGTGGCAAAGTGCATACATTACCTTAATACTTTATTTCAACAGAGAAAGAAAGGTACGTCCAAAGCTCTCTGCAGGAGCTCCATGAATGCTTTGAGCATTTCTGATCACTCGCACGTACAAAGGCGCATGCGAGACTTAAAATAAGCTAACTACCCTCATTTGACTTTATTCTGCTCCTTCTGGTGACTTTTTTGTCACCGTCACTTCCTCTCAACTATACTTGGCAGCTTTGATTGAGAACACGATGGCGTACATATTACATCAATACCACAGAGTTGCTATTAGAATATCCTGACATGCGAGAGGGTTCGTTGCCAAGAGGCGGACGAGCATTCAAGAGAGCAACTGGATTAAGATTCCAAGTTAGAGGAACATCGTTAAAGTTTGGATGAAGAGTATGATCAGATTGAAGAGTAGGATTCAACACCACACAGTACAGTTACGTTCAGTTCATTAAGGTATGCAACTTTTTGAGTTTTGTCTATGGGGACCAAAATAACTGATCCAAACCCACTGGTCTGGTAGCTTGGGTCGCAAACATGTTTTCAGTGGGCCGCGGGTGTTGTTCTTGTGCTTTTGTTGTGATGGGGATTTTTTTTAATGCGAGATGGACAGGCAAACCTCTTCATTTACTGGCCAATCTACGTTCCTACCCTCATCTATGGTCATGAGCTTTGGGTAGCGAAAGAATAAGTTTGCGGGTACAAGCAGCCAAAATGAGTTTTCTCAATAGGGTGGCTGGGCTCTCCCTAAGAGATAAGGTGAGAAGCACTGTCATCCGGGAGAAACTCTGAGTCGAACCGCTGCTCCTCCGCACTGAGAGGAACCAGATGAGGTGGCTTGGGCCTCCCGGGCGCGTAGCTGGGGAGGTGTTTAGGACAGTCCGACCAGTAGGAGTCGTCGGGGAAGACCCAGGAGAGGCTATGCTTCTCAACTGGCTTGGGAACACCTTGGGAAGAAGTATCCGAGAACAGGAAAGTCAAGGCTTCCCTGCTTAGGCTGCTGTCCCTGCAAGCTGACCTTGGATAAGTGGAAGAAGATGATGGGTGGATGTGTTAGTCCTGTCTCTTGTTGAGCCTTAGAAAGTGTTTTGCCTGTAAATATTTTATGGAATGTTCGTCGAATGTGCATCTTAGTCTTTTTTTGGCATTTATGAGACGATGGTGCAGCTTCCTTGACATCTTATGACATCGCTGGAGTGTTGTCTCCAATGGAGCTACAAAGCTTGGGCAGGGTAGTGTGGAGAATCAACTGTTGCCCTTGCAGAAGACCCCCTCACCATGCAGCCGATGGATCCAAGGGAATGACAAAAGTCAGTGCAGCTAAGCACCAAGAAGTTGCTGGAACTACGTTGAAGACAAGGTCATACCTTCTTCGGGACTCCAGTTCCTATTTGATGCTGCGGTTTACTCCCCTAGCCTTTCCCATGTATGGGTTTGAAACAGGGTCTGCCTTTCTCAAGGCATCCCTGCTGCCAAATGCAAGAATATTTACCCATAGCTGAGACCGTAATACAGGGGTGTCTAACTCAATCGCACAGGGGGCCAAAACTCAAAGCCTACTTTAGGTTGTGGGCCCAACTGGACATTATCCCCCTCCACATCCCCCAACTTTGTATCTTTGTTATTATTTATCCTGAAATGTTCAACACTTATTATTATAGATGCATATTTCTGCATATTGAAAGTATTAAACACGTAAAAGTCTTCTTATCCTTTTACCCAACATAATTGGTGAATGAAGCACATTCATATGCATCATCAATACACACACACAGATGCTTGTTTGAAGCTGCCAACATGACAGGACATGCCCCAATAAACCAGGCTGAAAAAACAGTAGTTAGTATGGTCAGATTTTGAGAAAATGTCTCATTAGCGCTGACAAGTAAGCAGCCTACATACCTGTTATCCTGGTTCCCCGCACATGCAGTGGCGGGATTGGAACATACAATAAATGCACCCCCCAAAATGCACATGTGTCTTTATGCGGACATACATTTTTTTAAAGCTTCACTTGTGTGGATGGACATTTTTTTCACACCAGAGTGGGGGAAATGTGCATTTTTTTCATGTCCGTTCATTCCTGCTTGACATTTCTACTTTCCGATAGTCTGCGGATATACAACTATGGTTGTTTTGACATAGTTGTTTGTTTCAATAAAGTGATTGTTAATCAACCACATCTTCGTCATCCTCTCAATGTTTGGGCAAAAGCTACAGTATTTTATATAAACAAAGAAACATCACAATCTGTGTTTGCAGCTGTGGAATGGGCAGATGGGCATTTCCCAGCATGCTTTGCGTAGTTAAAATGATCACTCTTGTCTTAGGCCTCTTAAAGTGTTATTTTGTACAGACAGGGTGTAAAAGTTAAAGTGTTGCATTGCCGTTTTTAGTCGTGTACAGTTAAATTATTTGGACTTTTGGTCTGCATTTGGCATTAAGAATGGCTGTGAATTGCTTTAATGCTATATACAATATTGTTTCCACTTTTCAAGTTAAAATGCCAGAAGAGTAGTTTATACCAGAAAAATCACGTAATTACGCCGATTGCTTTAAACAGTTTGTTTGATAAGGTCCGCGAGGCGGGACAGCTCAATGCTACAATGCTACAGTTCCGTGGGCCGGATAAAATTACAGCGCAGGCAAGAGTTGGCCCCCAGGCCTGAGTTTGACACATATGCCTTAACAGGTACTATGCCGCTGGGCCGGAGTGAACCCGGGAGTGATGGTAATTAAGGGGTAACTCCACTTTCCACCAGGTCTTCAGAGCTTGCGGCCTGAAGCCACACTACTGGTTGCAGTTAGTCTTGCTCAGGACCCTTAATAGCGGAACGTCGTTACCTGAGGACCACCTGTAAAGCTGTAGCTAGTAGTGGACTAAGGCCTTGCATGGTAGCGTATCTGTCCCCACCAGTGCGCACTCCGTAGAGGAAACCCAAGCCAGATCAGGTCCCAGCTGTTTCCTGGTGAACCCAACTGAACTGTACCAGTTGGTGGAAACGTGGATTTAAATTCAGACGTTCTGATTCCAACAGAGCCTTACCTTCAAGAGGTATTTGGGAGACTTTGAGGACAGCAACATTTAGGTGAGAAACATGGAATGAAAGAGAAAGAGAAGTAGTACAGTATATAGTACAGTACATATACAAATAGTACAAACAAAGGAGATAAAGTGCACATTTTCCAAAGTGGACAGTAGACTGCAGATATTAAATATTAAGCAAAGTTTGAAACTGAACTGTACAGACAAGAGATTTAAAAACTGATTTGACACATTGATGACTATCTTACTATTATCTTACTATTCTGGTATAATCCAGTATGACCAATATTAATTAAAAAAGATTCCCTTGAGATAGTTTAATAAAATATCAACATTGTGAAACGTTTTTCCGTAGAAATCAACACATTTCAATGTACTGTGTTATGGTTCAAGACAAATTAATGATGCTAATACTTTACAAAGGGTGGTAGTTGAGTCAAATAGTTGGGAGTTGATGTTTATCAACCTCAAGGGAAAATTTGTGTTTTCCTACTTGTAACCACAAGTATCACAGCTGGGTGTGTCTTATAATAAACTACAGTTTGGTTATTGCCCTAAACCTTTCGAGCCTTTTCCCAAGAGAACAGGATTTCACATGTACAGCAACGCACTGCGATGCAAGTGCTGAGGCAAACGTTTTATTGACATACAGTATTTGAGGCTCATCTCTGCACTTTTTGGCAAATTCCAGCCTGGCCTTCCTATTCTTTTTGCTAATGAATGCTTTGCATCTTCTGGTGGAGCTGTTGTACTTTTGTTCATGAAGTCTTCTATGAAGAGTAGATAGTGATACCTTCACTCCTGCCCTCTTGCATGTTGTTACTGTTGTCTACTAACAGTTGTTTCTACAGGGACTTTCTTTACAGCTGTCACAATGTTTTTCTCATCAACTTCTGATGTTTTCCTTGGTCTACCTGGTCCATGTCTGTTACTTAGTACACCAGTGGTTTCTTTCTTCTGTAGGACATTCCAAATGGTTGCAGTGGCTATGACCAATGTTTGTGCAATGCTTCTGGTTGATTTTCCATCTTGGCTTGGTTTCAGCCATAGACAGCTCTCTGGTTTTCATGTTGTTTTCACCGGTAAATGTAGTCTACACAGGCAAACCTAATCTACCCAATCTGAAAGTGAGCGTAGACATCCAGTACTATTGAGTGAATAAGTAAGGTATTTGGCAACAAAACATAGTCACATGTTCCAATACTTTTTTTCACTTAAAAAATGGGTAGCTTCAAACAAAAGGTGCGATCTTCTAAGCAGTGCATCCCAATGCAAATACCTGGAAATAAAACTGAAATGTTGCTCTCTGGTCTTATATTCATCTTTTAATGTCAAATCCAAATGTTTTCATTCTATGGCACAGATAAAGGAATTGGCTTGACTGTTTCAATACAAGTGGAGAGCACTGTATGTCATGTTTGTACAAGAAAGTGTGTTCCCAAATAATACCATTGAAAAAGTGGGTTAGTTTTGTGAGAACATCATAGTTAGAAGTTGAAAGTATGCTCAGCGGGCCTGATTGAGGCGTGTTGACTCTGTCATTTTGGAAAACCAAAAGTTCCCTTAAGTGGCCATAAACATCAGAAAAGTTGCAAAAAGTGTGAATGCCAGATGGCGATGCCGCATCACCACAAGCAAGAGAAGAAACATAACAGGGTAGTCTATTAATGTTGGCTACGCTTCACAGCGCCGTTTCTTTTTATTGGGCTGCAATGCCTGTGAGCAACTCATAAAAAACATAATGCTCTCATATGCCACAAGTCGGACCTCAGGAGTCTCACCTTGCTGCGTCCTGAGTTGAGTTGCGGAGGCAGAGATCGAGATGCAGCGCTCACCCGTGCTCGCGCCGTAGCGAGGTTACCTATCCAAAACAAAAACAATGTTTGTGAAAATAGGACGACCATATTTGGTTAGCTATGGAGAGGGTGGTATCATGGAAATAATGGTGTCCACACACAAGCAATTTGAGTATGCAGTGCTACTTTGGTTTTTGTTATTAAATCCTTCCAAAAGGTCCAATGGAAACTGCATTGTACAAAAACCAAAGCAATTTTACCCATAAGACATAATGTAAATTCAATTCATCTCTTCTAGGTACCCAACATATGAACACAAATACATTTTATAGAGAAAAAATATAGTTAACATAGTAACATATGTAATATATGTAATTAATATGTAATTAATATAGTACCAATGTGAAATAATTATAAATGAGGTATGAATGGAACTTATTGTAGATGTGGATTTCACCTAAATTCTGGCGAGATGGAATTCAATAGTGTTTCTCACCTTCTTTATCAAATTGCTGCACTCACAACGTTCTATGGAGTTATTTAGCAGTCGTACGCAATCAAAAATGCATGGAAGGTGAGTCGGTAACGCGTAGGGTGCTTTGTTTGGGCACTCGATTCCGAGGAACGATTCAGTACAAACCAAACGGGCTAGTTTGTTATTGTTGGGACAGGCCTGTTTACAGGGCAACAAGTCCCACCAGTTTCTTTTATTCTAACAGCTGGGAAATTAGTCTAGGAGTCGCAAAGACAGTTTACAATTGAATTCAAACAGGAATAGATACAAACAATTGCAATGACAGCGCTGGAGAGAGAGATTTGCAGGCCAATGAAGGTTTAGCAAAGTCCAATCGATCTCTGAAGAGGAACCTCTTTTTATAACTTCTGTCAGAGAGGTGGTAAAATGGGTGTAAACTTCCCGTTTATAGGCTCCAGCCAGTCTAGGTTGGACAGCTAATCACCCAGACAGAGATTTAAAAAGTGGCATATCTAGAAACTATTTGTGTGTGCGCAGATAAAAACAGGGTGCATCTTTTTCAAGTGAAAGATCTTTCTTATTGTATAACTGAAACACATACCGAAACAGGTAAATGTGACAATTTTCCTTATTTTCAAATGCAAATGTATGATGCAGTGGTGTTCACAAAACATAAGTACAAAACATTATCTTATACGTCATCAATGAATGCCTCTCTGACTGTCAATCACAACTAAGCATGATTATCTTTGTTAAGGCTACATTTTGATTCCTCTCTTATAGGATTATGAAGGTGTACCTAATGTTGGGTCTTTTAGGCATGTGCCGCTCGATCGGCCAGAGATCAATATCGGCCGATTTCCGTAAAAAAACGGCATATGCCAATAAATGCCTTTCAGAGCCATTCACAAAAAAATGATCGGCGTGCTACGGCAACCGCTACATGTGTGCCGCGTCATGCAGGGTTCCCAACACCTGTATTGAGCCGACAAGGGACGCACTTTGTGCCGTATTGCCGCGAGAATCAACGTTAGTCTGTAAAACCTCAATAGCTTCAGTTTGATTAAGGCTACGCCAATCCATGCCAACGTGTTTGATAACTCCCTTATCAAACCTATTGCTCTTCAACTTTTTTTGCATCTTTATTTACATGCTTTGCCTAGCTGTCACTGGTGGCAGCTAGCTAGCACTAGCTAGGGCTATCCGCCTAGCTTTTGGTCTTTGGACTCCAAATGTGACAAATATGCGAGCGTCTTCGTCACACACACAAGAATGGACAAGCGACAGTGTGCAGGGATACGGTGGGAGACAAATAAACGGCGAGTGATTTGTGAGGTTTGCGTTTTTCGAGGAGGCTTTTTATGATGCAAATGTATTACTCTTTTGAACGCATATTGTTTTGAGAAGCCAAACTCCTTACTTAAATGACCCAGCAACTAAGCAGAACTACGTTACTCGTCACAGAAATCTGACCAGAATTGGACTTGCCGGACCAACTGGG
Organism: Dunckerocampus dactyliophorus; assembly: GCF_027744805.1. NCBI lineage: Eukaryota > Metazoa > Chordata > Actinopteri > Syngnathiformes > Syngnathidae > Dunckerocampus > Dunckerocampus dactyliophorus. Next base: position 7,496,656 of record NC_072827.1, on the reverse strand, counting down.
GGCGAAGTCACTGTTGATGTAGTACACTGCTGATGGGGATTTCATACAACTTCATGTAAAAAATCTGAACTATCCCTTTAACTGAGGCAACTGAGGCCTGCAGTTCTCTGGATGTTGTTCTGGGGTCTTTTGTGACCTCTTGGATGAGTTGTCGCTGTGTTCTTGGGGTCATTTTGGTTGGTCGGCCACTCCTGGTAAGGTTCACCACTCTTCCATGCTTTTTCAATTTGGGGATAATGGCTCTCACTCTGGTTCGCTGGAGCCCCAAAGCTTTAGAAATGGCTTTATAACCTGTTCCAGACTGATATATCTTAATTAATCTCAGTTAAGTTATGTTTTAAAAGGGGGGCAATCACTATTTCACACATAGCCATGTAGGTCTGCATCAAAAGTTTAATTTAAAAACTGCATTTTGTGTTTAGTTGTGTTGTCATTGGCTAATATTTAAATTTGTTGGACGATTTGAAACATATTAGTGTGACAAACATGCAAAAAAATAAAAACTTCTTCACTGTATATCACTGGTGAAACTTACAGAGGATGAGACGCCTTCTTTAAGAAGACTTTGGATGTGAGAGCACATAATTTGATGGCGTTCTAGCAGGACTTGCAGGTACCAGGGCTCCAAGTGAGAGAGCAGTCGGCAAACCTGGTATCTTTCACCGCTGAGAGAGGATGGTCATCTCGTCCGATGAATTCAGTTATTTTTCGGGTTATTTGCTTTAGACTTCCGTAACACACATATGGGCGTTTTGGCTACATCAGCTGCCATTTGACTGATGATCACATTGTGAGCCTCAAAAACTCACCATACTCCGTCAAGTGTTTGTTCTTCAAATGCCGCATTAAGTGAAAGATTTTTAACGTGCTAACCGGTGAGATATTTTTCATGGCATGCTCTGCAGGGTGCGAGATTAATATCACTCTTACAAACTAAAGGTAAGCCCTACTTGGCAGGTTTGTTTTGGGGTTGGCACGCCTGCGCAGTGTGAAGGAAAGTGGGGGGGAGACGCTACAGCGTCGCTACAGCCTGCATGCCGCAATGCTACGAGCCAGAGGTGATCGGCTTTTGTGATCGGCACTGAAAGGCATTTATCGGCATATGCCGAGCACATGCACATGCTTTTTCATGGGCCGCACGGTGGTCTAGTGGTTAGCACGTTGGCCAACACAGTAACAGCCTGGAGATCGGGAAGATCTGGTTCGATTCTCCCCTGGGCATTTCTGTGTGGAGTTTGCATGTTCTCCCCGTGTGCGCGTGGGTACTCCGGCTTCCTCCCACATTCCAAAAACATGCAGGTGAGGTTAATTTGTGACTCTAAATTGTCCATAGGTATGAATGTGAGCATGAATGGTTGTTTGTCTATATGTGCCCTGCGATTGGCTGGCGACCAGTCCAGGGTGTACCCGAAGTCAGCTGGGATAGGCTCCAGCATACCCCCGCAACCCTAATGAGGAAGAAGCGGTATAGAAAATGGATGGATGCTTTTTCATGGGAAATCATCCAATTTTGATTGGTGGCTGATCAATCAGAATCAGCATCCCTAATGACAAATAACCACAAAACAAAAAATAAAAAATAAAAACGATGCCCACACTGTTTGAGTGGAGATGTGCTTGGTAAATAAAATAGTGTATAATTGAAATGCTGCGATTGGCCCCAGCAACCTGTTCAGTTTATTCCCTTTCAAGTTAAGCAGGACAGATTTCTATTCAATAAAGGTATTTATTTGTATTATTTTATTTTGTTATTTTGAACAAAAAAATGTATAATTGTTGAACAATTTATTAGTTTTTATTAGTTTTGTGTTAAACAGTACAAAAATGTTTCACACAAATAAATGCAAAATAAGACAATCCGCCGAAGAGATTGTTTTTTAACAATCACCTATTCGCCAAGCACGCCTGGAATTGTCTAACGGCGTGCCTGCCCAATAGCATTCATGTACAGTTAATTCGTGTGATCAGTATCGGCTGATCTCACTCATGGATGATCGGTATTGGAATCAGCAGCCTAAAACCCTGATCGGAGCATCCCTCGTATGTTTATACTGCGCTATGATGTTAAAAACGATTCCAAAGAAGCTGAAAGGCGTTAGGAGAGCATCTGCGTGCACAACAGAGGATGTTGTGAATGCGGCATATGCATGACAGTCTCAAAGTTTCTGCACAAGATGTCCAAATGTTTTCTCTGGCTATATCTTCACAGGCTAAACTGTGATTAATAGCAGTGAAAGCAGCCTTTGAAGCAGGATTGTGGCATCAAAGTCCTAATCCATGGGTGGCAGGATTTTTATAATGAGTGGGAAGTATCTTAACACATTTCAAAGGCTTTACTCCATGAATAAACAATAGCTGCACAGATGTGCCACACACACCTTTGCAAAAAAAAAAAAAAGAAAGAAACACACACAGGAAGCAGCATTCTCCAAGCAGGCTCGTATCGCAAGGAGGAAAAGCTTTGTAGGTTTTGTGACATCGCGACAATTGCATAAACACACACAGGGCCAACTTCTTTCCAGTGTTTGTGATACATTTTTAATTTCAAGTGCAGGTTTTGACAAACGAGCTTTAAAGGCTGGATTAGCACCTGCTCTCTTCTCTAAAATAATACTTGCCTTACAAATGCCAATCAAACTGAGATTAAAATCAAACTAAGATAAATCACTGCGGCCTTTTTCGACAGTTGACACAATCACACAGCATCACGATACATGTGATCACTTCAAAAGAGACCCATACATCTTTTAAGATTGCAAACAGTGCTGCTTTGACTTTGACATTTATCCTCTAATTATTTATTCATCTTTACCCCTTTATGCCATTTTAACTTATATATTTTGTGTTTGCACCGACCGTGCACTTATGAAAAAATCCAATCTGAGGTACAGCAAAAGCTCCAACGGATCTAAGAGAGGTCCGTTTGGAAACGGAGTAACATTTTGTGGAAAAATGCACGTCAAACTGTCGTCATGCTATATTGTATGGGGGCAGGTTTTTTTTTTTACTCAACTGCAGATAGGTGGAGGCGTCTATTACGTGTGAAGCCTTTATGTTGTACAAGCAAATCTTCTTAATGATATTTTTAAAAATTCATTTTGATGAAGGTTAGCGGTGTAGGCAAAACCTGTCAAGGTGACTAAATAATGGTTACAAATGTGTTAGTAAATAAAATACAAGTACATTTGTTCCTTGCTACATCGCAGTTTGAACATCGCTCCCTCGCTCTAGCATGGTTTTCCAAAAAGTCCTCGGGGAAGACCCAGGACACATTGACAGACTATGTCTCTCAACTGGCCTGGGAACGCCTCGGGATCTGCTAGGAGTACCTGGATGAAGTGGCTGGGAAGCCAGAACTCTGGGCTTCCCTGTTTAGGCTGCTGCCCCCGCCACCCGATCTCGGATAAGCGGTAGAAGATGGATGGATGGTTTAAATTTTATGCTACCAAAATGACGTTATTTTTCCTCGTAATACTACGTTATTCTCATAAAATTAAGACTTTATCTCTTTAGATCACAACTTTTTTCTCTTAATATTTTGACTTTATTCTTGTAAAATGACTGCTGATTTTTCCATTTTTGCTGTTGTTGTTGTTTTTTTTTTTTTAGTTTTCTTGTTAAATTATATTGTTAGAAAGTGCTGTGGGCCAATAAAAAAACAGCCGCGATCTGCAAATGGCCCCTGTGCCACACTTTGTTAACCCCTGCCTTAGAGAGTCCACAGTAAATAACGGTCGTGTGTTCAAATGAGATTTAATAACCAGAGAGAACGCACCAAAAAACAAAAAAAAAACAGAGAAGAGTCGCGGTTAAAGTGTGTTGGATGTATCCACAGCGCACATGAGTGGGGGCTTTGTGGGTGGATAGGGGGGCCCGCTCCAATTAGCCCAGAGTAAAGCTGCTTGGATTAATTGGAGCGGGTGGTGTGCAAATGAAGTGCGCTCTCCCCTCTCCCCATTAGCGCTGCTGGGCCAGATCATCTGAGCACATTTGTCATGATGAATTAGCGGCTGCGGGTGGAACGGCCTCGCACAGCGTCACTGCGCTTTCACGCCTCTCACTTCCATGACACCATCAAGGGGAGATGAAGGGGCTGCGCCGCCGCAGCGCAAACTGTGACAGTTGTACCTAAGCCTTCGCCAATGGACGCTCACTGCTTTCTTGGCGTACGCATTAATTCATCCTCGCTAGCGGGTTTCCTATCCCCTCTTGACTGCATGATTAGAGCGCGGGTTAATAGTCTGCATCCTCAAAGATGTCTGCCTCCGGAGACATGAAACCGAGGGAGCACCTGTGATGTCCAGCCTGAACGAAGACCTCCTCATTTAGATCCAGACAGGAACTTTTCTAATGATGAGGATTATTAGAATTCAAATGCAGACAAGAGGAAGTCTTGCGCCATCTAATAATGAAGATAAAGCAGAGGGTTGTGGAGATTCCGAGGAGAACTGGTGAGAGGAACTCAAGGTCAGGTCAGGTTACTCAAGCAATGTTTCCAGCCCAGTTCAGTCCAGTATGGAATCAGTAAACCCTGATCACTCAGTACGCAACTTGTCAATGAAAATGCTATGTGCTGACATTACCCATAAATTAAATGATGTGTCAGGGAAAAATCTGCTGCTGGCCTCCAAAATGATAAGACAAGACAAGCTCTTTGAGAATAATGAGAAGTATACTTGAAAAGGCATGCATGCACGGAGACAAATCAATACAACCTGAACAGACAGCCACTTGAGAAAATGTCTGACTATCCATACTGAAATGTTAGTTAATACAGGAAACCACATATGCGAGGGAAAAGGTGATCGCCTCCTCCTGTGAAGGGCAGAGACAATGAAGGTCAGACTCACATGCCTCGACACCCACGGCTGTTTCAATCAGGTGGTAAGCATGTGGAGGACTTGTTTTGGAGACAAGATGCCTTTAGCCCCCAGCAGAAAACCATAGCAAGTCAGTGTGACATTAACGACTTAAGTCCAAGTCAAGTCTCAAGCGAACACAAGACAAGTCGGGTCAAGTCTGAAGTCATAGGCTTCAAATGTCCAAGTCCTTACAAGTCAAGACCAGTGTGACAAGACTTAGAGAAAAAGAGTGCTGACATAGCATTCAGGATTTAGCCAGTGCACAAAAATGTAATCCACACATTTGTTGTCCGAGTCACGTCCGTGTCATTGATGCCAAAGTTCAAGTCAAGTTGCAAGTCTTAGATGATACGGTCAAGTTGAGTCCAAAGTTATCAAAATTGTGACTTGGAAGTGATTCGAGTCCAAGTTGCGGGACTCGAATCCACACCTGTGCCTGATACTCATGAACTCAAGTTTGCTAAAAACAAACTGTACAGAATGTATGGATATTTTGACAGCCTTCACAGTGGAAACGGTGCAAATACCAAATAAAACTGAACCCAAACTCTTGTTTGAAACCAGTTGTTAGCGGCTGCTTACAGTGTTTTTAACTGGAAGCAGAAAAAAAACAATATCACTTCAGGAAATTTTGGCACCTCTAAATAAAAATGACACTTTTTGTTTCTGCAAAAAATGCAACCAACTGAGGACATGCGGATGTTAGTGCTCAGCGTAGACCGCTGTTGTTGCATTTGTTTTGCTTGTTTTTGGTTTTTCACCTTAGCGCTACTGCATTACAGTCTGATAATGAAGGTTAAAAAATGGCTCCAATTTTTACATGTTCATGTTTTAATGCTTCTGAAATGATGGTTGTTCCTCAAGTATTGAGATATCGTACTTGGTTCAGCGGTCCTTGAATGCACCATAGTTGCTGTGCAAAAGTGAAACATATATGGATCATCTTCCATTATCATTGATTAGTAGGGGTGTCACGAGACACCCAACTCTTGAGAGGCAATGGTCCACAAGAAAAGTGCAACGGAAAAATATGACTAAACAAACTTTATTTGACCGAGTCACAAAACAATGCAGGTGCGTTTCTTGAAATGTTGGCTTTTCAACTGTATTAAAGAGCAGCATTACTTTTGCGATGACCTTCTGTAAATGCACACCATTTTGCGCTGTGCTGTTTGTATTTACTTTGCCTGCCAAATGTCAGTAAGTGTTGACTGTCGCGACGAAAGGCTCTGCATCTTGATGTGTAGTTTTTTCCCCAGATGAGAAAACTGGGTCGAGTGGATATTTTTGAGGTGGGCAAGTTTGTTGTGTTGTCTTTTATGTTTCTACCACTTTCAAACAAATTGGCTCGTTCTTGTTGATGTGCTCATTAATATTCTCACAAGGTGGCTGTGTCATATGGCTTTGCAAGCATCTTTTTCCCTCCTAACTTCTACAACGTTACCTTGCTTTGCTCCTGACAAGGCTCCACTCTTTTGCTGTGTGTGTATGCAAGCAGCACCCTCGAGAAATCTTGTCACGTTTTAATCTCGCAAGATCTTCTAACACCCCTATTGATTAGTGACGAGCATCTATACATTTTATCCTTTAAATGTGTTTAATACCTGGGTGAGGCATATTTAGGGATTGAACCTGGATTGTGTAGTGAGTGAACAATGGCAATTGAAGAGAGAAGGGGAGGGTTCTGGCGCTGAATCTAATCTAATATCTACAACAGTCACTTTTGTTGCTAATGGTGATCCAAAATCGGAGGAGAACCTCAACGTCAAGTTAGCAGGAAGGTTTGGAAAGAGGAGAAAATAGAATCAGAATATATTTTCATGGCCATATAAGTTAACTCACTGATTTTTACTTACATAAAAAAATGCTAAACTGATAAATATACTCACAAAAGATACTTAAAAGACATGATGCCCACATGGGTCCTGCTTCTTTACACAGTGACGTCGCCAACTACTGGCGTGGTATGCATATTACAGCATTTTTGGCCAGGAATGGTGTTTGATAACGCATGCATGTAAAACTTTCCAGTTTATACTAAGTCGATGTTGTGTAAAAGTACCCTGAGGGTTAGCAGGAGTGTCCTGCTGATCACTTGTGTCTCAGCATGTTGCTCTTGGCAAGCACTTCCAGGACAAACAGAGCAAGCAGAGCCATGGAAAGGGAGGCGGCGAAGCGGTGGGGTTTGCAGATTGAGAAAAAGCCATCCTTGGCATCTGTGCATTCACTTTTCAAATTAAACCCAGCAAGAATCCCAAAGGGGAGAAAGAGAAAGCTCAAGCTGGCACTTGTATTGGGGTTCTATTGACAAGAATAGTCAATGTGCCCGGGATTAAAAAGCAATCCCACGTTCAGTGTGACACCTCCCTGCACGCCTTTATGAGTGTCAGTGTGCGCCTTGTACTTCACAAGCCGGGGATCGAGCTGTCGACACGGGGGACAATCGCAGGCGTGAGGGGGGTGCTGAGTGAGCAAGACGCTGGCTGGATATCACCACCGCCGCTCTCCCGCTCTCTTTTTGAACACATGTGATCTGGAAACTCAACTCAGCAGCCAAGCAAATGAGATTAAAGCACCCGTAAAACGCCCTCCACCCCCGCCACGACCCCTCGCCGCCAACACTCTCCCCACCCGCCTGGAGATGGCTCCGGGGGCTGTTGATTTAAATGGCATCCACCACTGTCGGAGCAGATCAATCATAAAAAGCGTGGTGTAATTGGCTTTAAATGACACAACACAGTGTTGCGTGTATCAAAGGATGTTGCAGCACCGTGTGACTTAGGGGCGGCGGCTCCTCGCTATTGATGTGCAGCGCCGTCACATTCCCACTGCTGACTCCAAACATTTTCCCAATACCACTTAAACTGGAAGAGAAATTGAAGAAAAGTAGTACTTGGTTTTTCTTGAGGTTTCTGCCCACTGGGGTAAAATAAGAAAGTATTTTCACTGGGCGAGAACAAAGAGCCCAAAGTGTCAGATGGCTGGATGAGGCCTGTCATTTCTAGGAACGGGAGAGAGGGTCTCCGAACACGGACAGAAAGAAAAGGGAGAGGCAAGGAATGGCAGAACTGTCACATCTTCGCGTAGAATCTGCAAATTCTGCAACACACAATCTTCAACTTATAACCCCTGACTTTTATGTACTTAAACCAACATTAGGAAAACTTCTCATGAGGTCTAATACAGAAGTATAAAAAAATGCAGCCTTTATGAAGATAATAACGCATTTTTTTAATTTGACACTGTCAGGGAGGTAAACATATAATATGTATTTCTCTCACTGTAGCTTGGTGTGATACAGAACTGGTGCAGTATTTCGGAGTGTAAGTCCTGCGACTTATCGGCAGGTGAGACTATATTAAAGGGTCCCTGACGTGATTCATCGACTTTGCTTGGATGTATTATATATTGTAAGTAATTATGTTCTTCATTGTTCGATTTGTTGAAAGCAAACAGTAAATGACTTTGTGATGCAGTTAGGCACACACATTTTGTTCCACAATACACTTCTGCTTTGGAGACTATGTGTCTGTAAGTGATGTGCAACTATAATTATACTGTATAATACCTCAGCCTAATCGCTTCTTTGTTGTAAATCAGCAATGATTGAATCAAGGCATCAGGACTCTTCTTTTTGTCATTCTTTTGTCCAACAGGTTTCTTCAGTTCTAGATTTTTGGGTGTGGAACTTCCTTATTTATGTCCCTAATGTGTATGTTCCCAGGAAGTGGTCAATATATGGTTATTTTTGTTGTTGCCCTTATGGCTGGTGAACAACTGTCCTGCATAACAATGACGCCTCGTTTACACTTGCACGCACTTTGTCTATAACGCAGTGGTATACAATTTTACTTGCCAATGGTGTGCTAGTGAGTAAATTGGTGGTTAACATGCGTGAAGTATGTGTAAACTGTGCGGGGCTGCTTGCCGGTGTGCTAAATTTTGAAATGTTCAAAATTTGTGGCACACATAATGCTCGTAAACTAGTCGTTAATGCAATGTGAACGCATCGTGAACGCACCGCAACCTATACGCAAAGCGTGCTTCTGCGTGTCTCATTAACTTTTCCACCACGTCTTGGAGCAATTAGGGGGAAATTGTCAAGTAATTTCTGTAGCCTCTTGGATCTTCATTGTGATTTTCTGTCAATAACTAATCATAATGCCCAAAGCAATATCTTCTAGTCAGCAATTCCCTCTCCCACACTGTCTGTGTCTTTTTTTCTAGTTTATTGCCTCCTTCCTGCTCTTTGCACATTCTCTACCTTTCTTTATTGCATGAGCTTCTTCTCTGGAGTTCAACATCTTGTAGGTCCCTTGCAAATTGATGAATTAATGAAGCTAATGCGGAGTGATGCGTGGCGTTACGCGGGACGCAGCGAGACACAGGGGGATCAAACAATGCCACGACTTCTTCACAGATGCGGGAAGTGGTGGTGACAATGCATACCCATGCAGGATCAATGTACAGCGTACTATTCTCGTGCACTAGACAGTACTTGACAAGGTGTGAATAAGTCAGGCCGCAGCGCACCATTTTTGGTCACAAATTGCAAGTGAGTAATTTATGCGTAAAAACAACGTAAACAGTGTGCAAACTCGTCTTCACGCTTCAGCCGTGCCATAAATGAAGAAATAAATGACCCATATTGCTACGGTAAATTGTCCGCCTGCGTGGTGGTAAAAACAATTTGGTAGTGGCTACTCTCCTGTGGAATGCGACAATCTTTGGGGGGCACATGTTACAACATTGTTGTAAGCAGATGATAGGTGATGAAGGTAGGTTGTATAGAAAAGGCGTTTCTACTGTAGTTTGACATACTGGAGATATCTTCTTTCGCTCTTCCCTATCCAGAATTTAGACGTCATTGTCCTCAAAGGAATGTCCTTTCTTTTTTAAATGAACTGCTGACTCTGAGCCTGAAGAAACTGCTCTCCTACGTCGTGCCATGTGTACAAGTGTTGTTTTGGTCCCTCCAATGTACAGGTCATTGCGCTCATTACTACACTGCACTGTATAAACAACATTGCTGAGTTTGCATGTCGGAATTTTGTCTTTAGGGTGAACCAGCTTCTATCTGAGGGTTCTGAAGGCTTTGAAGTGCATGAGTATGTTACGTGTGGAGTTTCTCTGACAAAGCAGCCACATACGAGACCACCACATTCCGCTTGTTTCTATCCTTAGGCTGGGGTGTTATAGGCCTTCATTTGCTGCCATTTTTGACAAAGGCCCAGTTAGGAAACCCACGTCAATTCATTGTGTCAGACATGTACTGACAAATACTACAAAGCCATAGACACACACATATACCCCCCCCCCCCCCCCCCCCACACACACACACACACACACAGTGACCGTAGGTTCCTGAAGCTCTAGTAGGCCTGAACAATCTCCAGCCAATTAAAACTTTGTGATCCTCCTGTGATCTGGAAGAGGCCTAAGCTTGCAGGAATTTGTCCGTGCAAAGACGTCTCATTTCCTCTGACAAAACAGCAGCACATGTGCGAGCTTCAAGGAGCCTCAAGTGGTCTCACTATTCCTCGCTCTTGGGGGTTTGCACTTTGAGGGGCCACGCCGGTCTCCTACGGCGTCATTAGCCCCGACATCACTCTGCAGCAAGTGGAATCAACGTGGAGATGATTGTGTTTTCATATCTGAGGTGATGAAGGGAATTGATTATGCTTGTTTGATATGTGCACTGCATACATCTGCCTTGACATCCCGTAATGCATCATTTCAGCAGGCTGCATATGTTGTGTGTCACCTAGTGGTGACACGGTGAGGTGGCAGCCACCCAGCTTCCAAACTGATTTTCATCGGATCCCCCCTCAGATAATGTTCATTTCACAGATAACAGTGAATCTATAATATGTAGTAAAATGCAAATTAATCCATCCCTCCCCCATGCAGGAAAAATACCCCGAAGAATAGACTTCATTTTCTTAGCATATCTCTCTTGAAATGCTGTTCAATCTTTTCGAGTGTGATAAGCTGGAGTGCAGCTTTAAATAGTTTTTTTTTCTTTTTAATCGAATAAGATAATTCAGTACGGCAGACAATCACACCTTCAAACCTCGGTTTTCAAACGCCTCTTTGGACCTGCCCTTTCAGCAGGGCAAAGTCCATCCCGATTCTTTTGCTCTTTTGAGAAATAGCGCTAAGAGTCTCAAGTAAGGTTTACAATTTCATATCACTGTAAAAGAGAGTAGATACAAGCAATTGCAGTGCTGAATGCTCAGAATGGTCAGCCCACCAGCCAAAGTCTAGTGAGGTCCAAACGATCTCAAAAGTGAATCCTCATCCTCCTCTTCCTCATAAGCCTGCTATGGAGCAGTGTTGTTTTTGGCAGCCATTTAATTTTTAGCCTGAGTCTTTTGGACAAAAATGCTTCTTATATTTGTGACATTTTTTCTAAATTGCGATAGTTTTAGTCCAGATTTACTCGATGAAAACTAAAAACCACTTTAGTCGCCAAAAACTAAAAACATTTTTGTCAGTTTTTGTTTAAAAAAAATAATTTAAAAAAACATAATTTATGTCAATAAGTATTGGAAATTGGATGAGGAAAAAAACAAAGAGGAGATAGAATTACTCTTTACTACACCTGTAAAAGTCTACAGGTGAATACAAAATCAAATGTAGGTATATCATATCTTAAAATACATCATACCCGCACAATAGCATTAGCATTAGCATTAGCAATAGCACCCGCATTGTAAATGTCAGAATGTTATCCATCCATCCATTTTCTATACCGCTTCATCCTCATTAGGGTCGCGGGGGCATGCTGGAGCCTATCCCAGCTGACTTCGGGCGACAGGCGGGGTACACCCTGGACTGGTCGCCAGCCAATCGCAGGGCACATATAGACAAACAACCATTCACACTCACATTCATACCTATGGACAATTTAGAGTCGCCAATTAACCTCACCTGTATGTTTTTGGGAATGTGGGAGGAAGCCGGAGAAAACCCACGCGCACACAAAAACACACAAAACTCCACACAGAAATGCCCAGGGGAGAATCGAACCCAGGTCTTCCCAATCTCCAGACTGTTCCTGTATTGGCCAACATGCTAACCACCGTGCGGCCCTCAGAATTTATGTAAATGAAAATACATTTTGGAAATATGGGCCATTAATTGTATTTAAAAAATAACTCGTCCCACTTTGTTTGATGGTCCTTGAATGCACCATTGCGCGTGCTAACTTTCTCCCATGCTGTACAGATAGAATACTTTACTGTACTTTCCCCCTTTTTCCTTCACCTCATATTTGGTACCAAAGGATACAATCTGTGAATGCATAAAGGTACGCTTTGATGACCTTACTGACTTGTAGTGTGCATATTTTTTGGTCAACCAGCTCAAGTTAATGTATGCTAGCACACTGCCTCTTACCTCACACAACAAACAGTGCCGTTATAATCTTCCGCCAGAGATTTGTGGAAACACGAGCCAGTCAAAAAAGGGTCAAAAAATGTCGCGAACATTTTTGCTCAGTTTTGTCTTGTCAACAAAAACTCGCATACGACTCGTCACAATTTAGTCATCAAAGAGCCATGTTTCATCGTGAAAAAAAGATTCATCAATAAAATAATTTCGTCATCGTCATCATTGATGAAAACAACACTGCTTTGGAGGCAGTCCCAATGATGAGGAAATTTACTGTTAACTGTTTGTTGGTGTGATGTTGTGATCTGGTTTCAACCAATCCTTGGCTAGGGGGCTGGGCGACTCAGTCAGAGACAGAAAGATGAGTCATAAAAAAACCTATGTGTGTATGTGTGATCTTTATTAAAAAGAACAGGATGCCTTTTGTTCAAAGTGAAAGGTCCTGGTGAATGTGTAATCTTTCTGTTGTAGACTTGTAGAATCCAGAACAGAGTGGAAAATATTCCATTCCTAACAAGGCCCCGTTTTCCCATGATTCAGTTTTCCAATATAATGTTCGTCAAAATGTTGCCTCCATTTTTGTGCACTGTCTTGGTTTTTGCACATTACTGTGCCTAACAAACTACTTTGCCCAAACAAAGCACCCTCTGCGTTGCTGACTCCCGGTCTGTGCATTTACCCATTGAGTGCGACTGCTAAATTTGATAAAGCAGGTGACTATTGACTTTTTCATGCATCCTGTCACGAATGACGTTGCCACCAAATTTGGTGACCGTCTTTTAAACTAGTGGCAAGGGCTAATTTATTTAAAAATTTAAAGGGGGTGCTTCTGAGTGAGTTTTGGTTGTTTGTGTTCGAGACCACTGACATTTTCGCCAGACCTGATGCAGTTGCAAATTTTGGCAGGTTTTTGTGCATATTAAGGCCCTCAAAAATGTGAGGAAAGTGCCGGCATGATGATAATAATAATAATAAACAGTTTTAAGAGGACCTTTGCACGTCGGCCCTAATAAACAAGCTTTTAGACCTAACTGATGCCGTGTCGGCAATAAACATGACAGCAGGTTTGAGTGTGCATTCAGCGCCTTTGTGCTGCAATGAAGCGTTTATGGCTTCTCCTGTGAAGCTGCTAATTGCAAGAAAGAGACTCAACCTGCACTGCAAGTTTGCACACATTTCTACCGCCAAGGTGTCCTTTGTGAGTGTGTGAAGATTTTCTTTAAATGCCACGAGGAGTGAAAGCATTTACAGGATCCCAAGAATGAACTAAATGGCACATTTAGCTGAGGGAATAATGGAACGTCTACTAGCAGTGCCGCCTAGTCAAGTGGCCGTCATGACGAGCACATTACTACCATCATTAAAGCAACAGAAAAGAGGCGGGAAGAGTTGCTTTTGTGTTCACTAAATACTGTTTCTTCATCCCCGGGGTATTCCAAACCCCTTATCATAAAAATATCCCAGTGCAGCCACAATCTGTAGATAGCATTGAGCAGTGGGAATCCAAGAGGGACAGCTTAGTGAAAATAAAAACAGAGCGCCGTGCCGAGAGCTGAGCTTCTGCAGAGATAATGCAGAGTGCAGCTTTATCCGAGGACGGCACGCAGCCGCTCCAAATGAAAGGAGACTGGGAGGCGTCTTTAAGAAACCCACTTACCTGAACGTGCATGGAGGCTGCAGACGGCAGCACAATCGCACAATAATGCCGCCATTGTTCACACTACTTTGTCTCACGCAAAAGTTTCCTGCCCGCTGAGCTTAGCGGGTGAGTGATGTTCCTGCACGGGGCCGCCGTGCGAATATTTGTCATGAGAACTTGTCTCTTACCTATTTTAGTTAAAGGGCTGGAGAAGAGCTGCTGCAGAAGTTTGTTCTCGGATGTTCTCAGCACGACCACGATGTCTGCAGGGAGAGTGTCTCGGTTCTTCTCCAGAAATCCAGTCACACTGTACATCACCTGTGCAAACATGCCGTATTTTATTCTTTTCATAGCTTAAACAGATTGAACGCAATACATCAGGGGTGTCCAAAGTATGGCCCGGGGACCATTTGCGGCTCACGGCTCTTTTTTTATTGGCCCGTGGCACATTCTAAAAATATTTGGATAAACACAAAAAAACATAAAAAAGAAATTAAAAACAGCAAAAAGGGAAAAATCAGCAGTAATTTTACAAGAATAAAGACAGAACGTGAAGAGAAAAATGTTATAATTTAACAAGAAAAAGTCATAATATTACTAGAATAATGTAATCTCATGAGGAAAAATATTTTAGTAGCATAAAGGTGAAATACTAAGGAAAAAAAAAAGGGGGTTGTTACGATCAGGGTTTTATGCTGCCAATTCCAGGTGCCGTGTAAGGGGAACAAGTCAGGAGAATTCCAAGGTCCCTTGACTGCCAGGAGGCCCAAAAAAAAGGTAATTATTAAAAATTAAAAAAGGGGGCCCAACGTGATTATTTTTTTCAGAATTCCTGGCTGCACCCCTGCTATTGACTATATGATATGAAAAAGAGAACCATAAAATCACCTTCATTTGACTTTTTCAAGAGAACATGCATCACCAGTGAAACTTCCAGAGGATGAGACGCCTTTTTTAAGGAGACTTTGGATGTGAGAGTACATTGGTGGATCTCTAGCAGGACTTGCAGGTAGCACATAGGTGCGCTCCAAGTGAGGGAGAAGTCAGCAAACCCGGTGTCTTCCACCGCTGAGAAAGGCTGGTCATCTCGTCTGATGAATTGAGTTATCTTTCAGGTTATTAGCTCAGCCTTCTGACTGCCACGCACATATGGGTGACTGTTGTCCAGTGTTTTGGCTGCGTTAGTTGCCGTTTGACTGATGATCACACCATGAGCCTCAAAAACTCACCATACTCCATCAAGTGTTTGTTCTTCAAATGCCGTATTAAATTAAAGCTTTTTATTTCGTGGCATGTTTTGCAGGGTGAAAAATGTACATTATTGTCACAAACGATATGGAAGTTCTACACGGCAGACATCTTTGTTTTTGGTTTGGCATGCCTGTGTAAAAAAGTGAAAACTGGTAGGGGGACGTCTACCCAAGACGTTAGCGCAAAACACTACACTGCACATAGGGATCGCTATAGGCTGCAAAAGCACAAGGCGGAGGTGATCGGGTTTTGTGATCAACGTTGAAAGGCATTTATCAGCATGTGCTTTTTCACGGAAATCGTCCGATACTGATCGGTGGCTGATCAAGTGGAACATCTCTAAAACCGACAGTTTTTTTTTGGCCATAATGTTACGACAAACGAAACAAACTAAAGTTGTAATTTTTGGAAAATTAAGTTGTGGAAAAAGTTATAATATTATGGTAATAATTATGGTAATATAGGCGCGAGCATACCCCCGTGACCCTAATGAGGACAAGCGGCATAGAAAATGGATGGATGGATTATGGTAATAAAGTCAAAATTATTATGGAAATAATGTCATAATTATAAAAAAAAGAAAACAGTCAAATAAAACAGTAAAATAAAAAACTGCTGTTGTTTAATGAGAATAAGGTAAAAATATAAAAAAAAAAAAATCGTTTCCTAATGAGAAAAAAGCCACATCTGTCATGTTTTGTCTTTGTTGCTTTGCATGCTGTCCTGCAGAAGGCGGAGCTGATTACACACACCTGTGAACAATTACCTGGACCCTTATTAGCTGCTGCAAGACAGCAGGCTGGTGCCAGTTATTCCTTGCATTCTCCTGCTCACCTACAGCCATACCCGCTCCCCTGGGGATTCCTAACCGGTATAGCCTTGAGTATCTTTGTATCTTTCCTGCGTGCTATCTCGCAGTCATTGTTACCTGTCACTAAGGTTAATACTGCTACCTTTTTCAGCAGCTCCTTTATTTCTGCTAGTATGTTTTCTTCCCTGCCTTTATTTTCCACGGCAATGTTTTTCGTTATGTGTATTTTTCTGGCTTTTTGCCCTGAGTCTTTTTGTTACCATTTTTGTACACTTTTGTTTGTCTTCGAGCAACCTTCTTGTAGTAAAATATTTTTTGTTTCAACACCGTGTGTACCACTCTCTGCGTCTTGGGATCCAAATCCCGGCCAAGCCGAATCGTGACAACATCCATCCATCCATCCACCCATCCATGCATTTTCCAGGTCCGGGTCGCGGGGGCAGCAGTCTCAATAGGGAAGCTCAGACTTCCCGGTCCCCGACCACCTCCTCCAGCTCCACCGGGAAGACACCAAGGCGTTCCCAGGCCAGCTGTGAGACATAATCCCTCCAGCGTGTCCTAGGTCTGCCCCGAGGCCTTCTCTCGGTTCGGCATACCCGGAACACCTCACCAGGGAGGCGTTCGGAGGGCATCTGGACTAGATGCCCGACCCACCTAAACTGGTTCCTCTCGATGTGAAGGACTAGCGTTCTACTCTGAGCCCCTCCCGGATAACTGAGCTCCTCACCCTGTCTCTTAGGGTGAGTCCAGCCACCTTACAAAGGAAACTAATTTCAGCCACTTGTATCCGCAATCTCGTTCTTTCGGTCATGATCCAAAGCTCATGACCACAGGAGAGGGTGGGAACATAGATCGACCGGTACATTGAGAGCTGAGCCAAAGTGCAGCATGCCCCCGCGACCCTAATGAGAAGAAGCAGCATAGAAGATGGATGGATGGATGGATGGATGGATGGATGGAACTCATAATATTAGTTATAAGTTTTTTAAAGACTGGTTGGGGAAAAAGTTAGAATTTTCTGAGAATAAAGTCATAATATTACAAATAGGTGGATACAGTAGATGCCCATTATACACAATCCTGTGTTTGAGACATGAACACATCTTTCTCTTTTCTGTGCATTGTAAAGATATAACAACAGCTAAAAAAGAAGCAGCTAATTAATGAGGGTAATTGCACACACCTATGCCGCCTACAAAGTCCGCTATTAAAACGGCTCCAAAAACCTCCAACAAGGTTTTATGGTTTTATATCCATGCTGTGAGCATGTAATAACAGGTACATAGTTGCTACGCTATCTGGCTAGTAGCTAGCCAGTGTGGTGTGGCAAGGTGTCAGTTACGGCAGTAACGTAGTTCTCTCTATAATAACAATGTCGCTGTAACTTGGTTAATATGTAGGTCACATTATGTAAATGGAGCGTTGTTGGCACTTTTTGGAGTTTTTTTCAGAAGGCTTTATAGGCAGAATAGGTGCGTTACACTACGTGCATTCTTAGCTGCCTCTTTTTAGCAGTTTTTATATCTTTAGAACGCACAGAAAAGAGAAAGACATTTGTGTTCATGTCTCATGAGGATTGTGGATGATGGGCAAAATTTTTAAAAAGTGCAGTGTTCCTTTAGGAAAATGTTATTAAAAAAACACCTGATACTAATAACAGTTGATACTAATAATAGGCCTTTTCACCTATATGACAAAGCCGAGATGCCGTTTTTTCTTGAAATATATATAACTTCTTATTTACAAAATATCAACGTTGCATCCATTCATTTTTCACTGTGTGGCCCCCACTGGCTAAACGTTTGGACATCCCTGCGGTACAAAAGGCTTAAAAGCCAATGATTCTGCTAAATCAACACGGGATAGTTCATGCACACATTAGAGACTGATTGGATACCTTTCCTGCAAAGTGCAGAATCCCAAATGAAAGCTCGAGCCGTTTCGGTATCCAAAAGTATTTGCAGCGGAGATTGTCTTCAAACTTGTCTGGAAAAAAGAAGCAGACACACAAACATAAAGTTTGTTCAGTATAGGATGTAGCGTAATCCCTCAGTCATGGCGGTTATAAATGTTTGTAGTTAGAGCACAGAAAACCTGTTTACAACCTTCTAAATAAGCTTTTTAACATTATTAGAGCTCTGTAGACATGAAAAAACACCCTTATAGTCACCTTTACACTTCTATTACCCAATATAGTAGACATACGGTCAAACCTGTCTGAGCGGCCACCTGCATATAACAGCCACCTGCCTATAGCGGCCACTGAAAAATCCCCCGCAGAAAATTTGCGTGTTATAGACCCTGTGTATAGCAGTCACCTGTCTAAAGCGGCCAGCGGCCACCCATTTTGTATCCCTTGGTCAATATCTGACCGCATATAGCGGCCAAAATACCGACTCAAGCAGAAGCTTCACGCACGAAAAAGTTTTGTTTTTTAATCAATGAAGCCGTCGTGTGTAGACTTTAATTACTGAGTTCTAGCTCAGTCACAATCATTCACAAGATCCACACAAACTGTCAGTTGTTCCACATAAAAAAAAGCAGTCTTCTTTGGAGCTTGTTGCAGACAGTGACACCGTTTATTTCCTGGTGTGAGACAATGTGCACTGGTCAATACTATAATGCCGCTTGTTGTGGGGAAGGTGAGACTCACGTCGCCGATGCACTTTAATGGCTTTATTAACAGCGGAGAACACAGCAGGACTTTACATCCACGCCAACATAAACACACTTCCCAACTCTCTCCAAACTCACAGCTAGCACTGAGCCTAGCTCTCCTGCTCGTGATGTCGCACTGTCACTTCCCAATGAACTAAAGCTGTAATGACACTCTGCGGTATACTTGAATATAGTAGCACAGCTTTGTTCCGTGGGTGGTGTAGAATAACAAGCCTAGTTGTTCTTTACAACTTTTATCCGCAGTCCCACAGTGCCCTCTACTGGTCAACATGTAACAGTATAATTATATGTATCTGCAAACACAACAAGCTTCGAATCACAGACATGTTAATATGTGCCTGCACAAATTCAAAATGGCCGCCAACCTGTCTATAACGGCCACCTGCCTATAGCGGTCACTTTTGCCGTTTCCCTTTAGTGGCCGCTGTAGACAGGTTTGACTGTAGTTACATAAAATAAGCCATTAAAGACATGATTAAGACTCATACTCGTGTGTATTGCTGTGAATGTGTTCCAGTGGGACAGACAGGAAGTGAGTTCAGAGTTGAGTTGAGTTTTAGCTTGGCGTGGGTTATGGTTGCAACAGTAGCCTATGTTAGGGATTATTGTGCCTGTTTGAGGATCTCTTGTTCCAGCAAATAAGTCTGGTGCTTGTGTGTCCCATCGAACATTACAGACACCTAGTGACCAGTGTAAAATATTACATGTCATCAGAGCATCTTTCAGTGCGTCTTCTGAATGCCTTATATTTGTATTTTACTACATTTAGCTATTTTTATGCTAAAAAAATATTAAATTGAAGCAAAAAAATACATAACATTTGCTTAAATATGCAACTTTTTGACTAATAAAAGGTCCAATTCAACCACGAAACAGCATGATTTATTAATGATTTTTTTTTAAATTAAACATTTAATTTAACATTTAAAACAAAAGTTAGACAAAAATAGGTAAAATTTGCTTAAATATGCATATTTTTACAGAAAATGCAGACTCAAAGTAATTTTCCCCGCATCGCTTTGGCGCCCCTGCTAGCATGACGCCCCTATGCATACAGTGCATACCCACTTTTGATAAACATTGTTTTTAAATGTGCTAAAATAGTCACATAATAGCTAAATACAAACATCCTCTTTATACACAAACGGCTAAATATCCCATAATATTTGAATAACTGCCAAATAATACATCTGTGTGACCTACAGGATATTTAATGCTACTTTTGGATATCTACAATGTGTTCGTATGGTGTGGGTCCCAGTCAAAGGCAGCCGCTCACAGGTCAGACTTTTATATAATGAAAACATGACATTTACAGTGAAATATTTGCAGGTCAGCGCATATCAAAGTAGCCGCTAACTACGTGGGGTCAATGTCATACTGTCTAGTTAACCGAGCAGTGGCTGTGTGGTCCAAAACGGCTGTGGAAGGTGGAGAGCGCAGCCCATCTCACGGACCTCCTGCCCCACCCACATACACACCATTTAGACACCTTCTACTTCCTCCTATTGAGAAACGTTTTTGAATGTGTCTTCTGAATGCCTTGTACAGTAGACGCCCCTACAACGTAAATAATTCGTTCCGAGAACGTTTATGTTATAGGGTTTTTACGTTATACGAAGCGTAAAATACATGTAAATAGCCTAATCCGTTCCAAGAGCTTCCCAAACTCACCCCTTTGGCCCTTCAAAATATTCAAACTCCACCAAATATGGTGGGAAAATATAAGATAACGTTAGCATAAACATAGTAGAGCAACATTCCAATATAAAAGGTAATAAATAAGATTACTGTAAATGAATAAAACTGAAAAACAAAAACTATCAACTAGTTTAAGGGCGACCGCGATGAGGAAGGGAGGTTGGGACAAGCCTGTCTCTCACACAAACTCACGTATGCGCTGTATAAATCAGCCAATGAGATGAGAGCGTAGGCGGTGCCCCGATAATCAGCCAATGAGATGATTGTGTTTTATGCATGTCAGCGCCCTCACCCACTAACGTGTGGTCGGTGGCCTGTGGGAAGCGGCTCTCCTCGTCCAGCAGGGAGAGCAGACCCATGGGTTTCTGCAGGAACATGTCCAGGATGGGCCTGTTGTCCTCGTACTCCACCAGGCTGGCATCCACTCCCTCGCTCTGGTACTCCATCTCATCACAGCCGCAGCATTTGGAACAATCACGTTAATGAGTTCTCCAAATGACCCAATTAAACAAATATTATTTGTGCAAGTTTCTAATCAAGCTATCCAAACAGCTGTGTGTGTGTGTGTGTGTGTGAGTGTGTGTGTGTGTGGTTGCAGCATAATGGAGTCTTTCACTGAATGCATAACATGGCTCTGAAGTAACAAATAGTGCCACTTACTTATTCATAATTGATTTCAATTTGCAAATAACCCAGAGTCCTATCACATTATTGCATCTATTTAATTTTAGATCAAAAGTTGCTTTAAAAATATATTTTAACTAATAAAGTGGAACCAATGGCTGTAAATCATCCTCATGTATAAATCATGATGTCACTGAGTGTGTACAACAATATTGGATTAAAATCCCACTTGTGCTGAGGCCTACAAACACTCACGTCTTTCTAGAAGAGAAACTTTTTCCACTTGCTGGAGGCCTGATCAGTGAAATCATTATGTCATTCTGTACATATATAATCTTATCATTAATGTGGACATCTGAAAAGCACATCAATTCTTCCTAAATATGATACTTGTCTTAGCTGAGTATTTTTTATGCACGGCTTCTAAAGAAATGACCGGTATGTCACTTATATAATTAAAATAAACTGCCATTTCCAGCCTTACGAGTAATTTCAGACCGTAGAACGGTGTATATTCATATTAGAGTTGCAGGATATCTTTTTTTTTCAAACCAAAACTGATAACTTTCTGCTTCTCAAGACCGTTATGGCACCAATAGTCCAAATCAAATATCATGATATTATTACTACCGCATCACTACTATCAGGAGAACCAGAGTATAGAGCGGAGGGAGCCACCTGCTGTGGCCCAGCAAAGTGCACTATACTCGGACACATGCTCCGAGCAGCCGGTGTGACGCCAAGGAGGTCTCTGATAAAACCTTTTGCATTTTTCAAACGCCGCGTCGCTGTTGTTTCAGGTGTATGATAAAGTTTTTTTGTGTGCTCGATGGTTTTGGTTTCTCCTCATCGTGGAGCATTTGGTACAGCTAGCACGCAAAATGTCGTGATATACGACAGGCCGTGTGTCATAATCTGTGTTGTCGCTCTGCTGCCGCCTGCCTGCCTTTTGTTTTATTTCATGCTGGCCTGCAGAGGCGGAGCTGTCGGCACAGACCTGCAGCCAGTTACATCTACACCTTCTTAAGCTGGTTGAAGGCAGCTGTTCAGTGCCAGATTGCTCCTTCATTCCTCACCTGCAACCTGTGCCAACCTGCCTTGTATATTCCTTGTTCGCTAGCTTTCTGATATCAGTACCTACCTGAGTATTTTTCCTGCTTGGGTACTTCCAGCAGTGATCCTGGTTGGTGTGCAACAGCTAATGATAAGTACCTGCTTGGTTTTCAGCAGTGATTTCTGTTCACCTCTTGTGTGTTTTTTCCCTGCAGCACCTTTGGCTCGCAGCGCTTTTTGTTAATCATTTATCTGTGGCTTATCCCTGTATTTTTGTTCTTGGACTGTTCTTGGATTTTTGTATTTTTGTGTTGCCTTTTTCCTCCACGGAGGTCTCTTTTTGTCTTCAACCTTTGTTAATTATTAAACCGTCGTGTTCCTCTTTGCGGATTTGCTCACCCACACAGTATTGGTAATCTTAACTGATTGAAGCGTTTTTTGAAATGATCAGTTATCAGAGCTATTTTGAATGTTATCGGATTTATTGGTTTGATGTCATAATTCCTTCATAATTCCCGATAATTACCATGCACCCCCAATTTATAGAAAACACATGGTTTTCTAAGTGTGTATTATTTATTGGTATTGACTTCACTCAAAAAGAATATTTCCACCTTTAAAGTAGAAGAAAAAAATAAGCATTTAAAGCAGGGATGTCCGAGGTTTTCACTGGCCCTCGGTATATTGTAAGCATAAAATCCATTCATTACTAAAGAGGTATATTGTTACACATTACACAAATTTAAAGCTATGTAATGACTCTACAAATTCCATATTCCATGTGTATTTATTTATATTTAGATTTTTTATATTTATTTTATTTTTATTTTATATATTTTTTTATTTTTTATTTTATATTTATTTATTTATATATGTATATTTTTTTATCTGAACAGTATTTACATATTATATTTTTACGGTTAGGGGCCGCATACTAAAAAATGAAAGGAGGTGGGGGCCGCATTTACATTTTTTTTAAACCAACCCATGTAGATATGAAAAAAATGTTTTCATATTTCAAGAAAAAACAGCCTGCATCAAAGTATATTATTAGTATGAATGAACTTTTTCTCCTTACGTTAAGCTTTTTTGCTCTTTTATCCTTTTTTTCTGTTTTTATTTTATACATTTTACAAAATTTCAACTTTCTTCTTGTACATTTTTTTCTCTTAATATCATGTCTTTATCCTCAGAATATTTTGACTTTCTTATCGTAATATTATAACTGTTACCCAACCTAAATTTTCTAAAATTGCAACTTTTTTCTTTGTTTTGTTTGTCATAATACTATGACTGTTAAAAAATTACATTACCAGTCTTTAATACGCTATAACATGCTATGCTATTTTTTTGTCTTAATATTATTACTTTTGTCTTTATTCTCGTAAAATTACAGCTCTTTTTTCCAATGGTGCTAAGTTTTCTTGTTTCATTTTATTTTTAGAATGTGCTGAGGGCCAAACAGCCACGGGCCCCCGGGCTGCACTTTGGATACCCCTGATATAATATATTGTAATATAATATTTTTATATAATATAATAATATTAAAATAAATAGCAATGATATCTAATATTTGTAAATATATTATATATTTATAATCCACTTAATAGATATATTAAATTTATAGATATAAAGATATATTAAATAGATAATATATTAAATAGATAATTAAAAAGAAACATGAAAGAAATGATCAGAAACGAATTACAATGAATGCTCATGCTCAGCATCAAGAACGAGTTTGTGTTATAAATCACAAATTGAAATAAACTTTGATCACGTAAGCGTGCCGCAAAGTTTGTACAAGCGCTGCAAGACGGGTCAGATATTCGCAGAGAAGCTGGAGTGAATCATGACAGGTGGCCTGGCTGGTCCACCAGTATGTCATTTTCAGGTTAAGATTCATTACAACAATTACAAAAATGACGCCTTAAGACGCTCTACGACAAGTAAGAAAAATTGCCATTCCGAGCATGCGTCTTGATGATATTAGGACATAATAATATAAAGCATCATGTAAAATCGCCCAGTCTAATAAAACTCACCTGTTCCAGGGCAAAAATGTGCTGGTTGAAGTAAAACTGGATCTGCTCGTTTGCGATGTTGATGCACAATTGTTCAAAGGAGTTCTTCTTGAAGTTTTCAAAGCCAAAGATGTCCAGGATTCCCACGTTCATGCCGCTCTCTGCGGCGCTTCAAAGCAAACAAAAAAAAGCGGGACAAACAAACTTATTAGAACGGCAAATCCCAGCAGCCATTTCCATTCATCAAACTTTCATGACAATCAACCCAAATACTTTGCCTGCCTGCTGTTGAGAAGTAAAAAGTATCAGCTTCATTCATATCAGCGTGTATTGGTTCAACCTTGGGTCATTTTCATGACACCTTCTCATACTAACTAAAAACCTGACAGGGGGAGTCCAAATTTCAGGTTGAGGTGCACTCAACACATGCTTTTTTTTTCTTTCAGTGTTCAGTCATAAAAAACATGCAAAAAGATAACTGTACAAAAAAGGTGACCAAAGTGCGGCCCTCAGGACCTTTGGCCCAGGGCCCTGGGACAATTTGTTTTTTTATTGGCCCATGGCACTTTCTAAAAACATAATTTAACAAGAAAGAAAGCCAAAAAAAAGAACAACTGCAAAAATTGGTCGGGTGTCTCCGCACAATTGACAAAATCTCTCGGCGAGAAGCTCGGGTCCGGGGGAACCTGGCTGCCCTGACGGAACATTCACCGCCAGTAACGTGGTGGACAGTTGGGGGACGTGGAGGGTCATGTGTTTCCCGATTCCTTCCGTTGAGGATGTCAAAAACATCGACCTATTCTGGGCCATAGCAGACTGTTGCTGATTGGGATTAGGCACTGCCCTGGTTTATCACAAGTTTCTGAAGACAGAGAGAGCAGTCCTCGTGCCCAGCAGCTGCCCGTCATGATTGATGGCTCGATCGAGAGACCGCAATGGACAAATAGAGTAGCCGAGTCTATTGGAATGTGGCTACTCACACTAACACAAATAATCTTATTTGCATTTCGGCCTCCCCCCCAGACATTTGCCTCAGCCAAGGTTGTTGCTAGAAGAACTCCTCCAAGAGATTGCTTCAGTGATACACTCTGGAACATTCACCCCTCTTCACGGACACCTGTTGATTGTTTGAGTCTGTCTGGGGCCCGTTCACGATCGTCTCCTTGGCAAATGCTGTGTTATGGCGATGACATCCTGCGTACTGACGCACCAAGATTGTGCACTAGATGGAGAGACTTCCCCAGGCCTAGACACACACTCAGTCAAGCACACTCACACACATGCACATATGCTACACACACACACACTCCCCCCCATCCCACGCATTCGCCGCTTCATCCCCCCGGTGTGGACAGGCGCCTCCGCAGCACGCTGCAATTGCAGTGGCCGGCTGCCGGCCTGCGCTGGGACACCTCCACCCCCCTTGCCCCTGGTGCAAGTCTTCGAGTTGTTATGCTGTAAAGTGTGCTTACTTGTGTCTATGCTGCCGAAGTTTTTTGCCAGTCCCACACTATACTGCCGCATAGAAGCATAGTTGGGAATTGTTTTTTTTTCTACCACCCCCTCATTTTGTTCTTCCTTTTCCTCTGCCCCTTTTATCACCCAGTCATCCTGTCTTGTCTACCTCCCTCATATTGTATACTGTAGGTACGGACGGGTAATTGCACTATTTTGATTTAAAAAAAAAATTAAAAGACTGCAAAAGTGGAAAAAAAGAGCAAAGACTGAAGTTTGGACACCCCTGCTGTACAATTTTAAGCTCATGGAAAATACTGACAAATAAACCTTGCACTCATCGAAATAGATGTATTAATAATATGTATACACACAGTCATGGAACAAATTATTACAGCCCCCTTGTTTATTCAGTGTCTTGTTCATTTTAATGCCTGATACAACAAAAGGTACCTTTCTTTGGACAAATGTAACAATGACAACAAAAATAGCTTATAGGAGTTACATTTTTTGGCAGTACAATGCTATAGCTACTCTTTTAAGAACTTAAGTGATTTTGGTTATCAAGAAAACCATGGAAGTTGCTAGATATCAGCTCTTCAATGAAACTCTTATGAGCTATATTTGTTGCTATATTTGTTTCATTATATTTGTCCAAACAAATGTACCTTCAGTTGTACCAAAATGGATCAATAACCTGAAGAAACAAAGGTGGTCTAATAATTTTCCCATGACTGTATATAGGCGCTTCCTAAGCTAACGC
This sequence comes from Dunckerocampus dactyliophorus, assembly GCF_027744805.1. NCBI lineage: Eukaryota > Metazoa > Chordata > Actinopteri > Syngnathiformes > Syngnathidae > Dunckerocampus > Dunckerocampus dactyliophorus. Next base: position 7,470,399 of record NC_072827.1, on the reverse strand, counting down.
TCGTGATGGCAGAGGACACAAAAGGTCACAGATTTCCAAAGTTCTTGTACTTGGCAAATATTATCCGTGTAGCAGAAATTGTGTGTGTATTACACTTCATATCAGAACTACTCAATAAAACCATTACAGTGTTTGCTCGTTCCATCGCGCTTCACCTTTCGCAGACTCACTGTTTCACTGATTTCTTTTGTGCAATTTTAGTGTTTGTTTTTTTTACAGCATATGAACGCTTTAAGCCTGGCCCTTTAAGAAGAATTGCATTGTGGGAAGTTGAGTGTTGTAGTTCTGTGCCTCAGCACAGGCAGCGGGGTGTCTCTCTATTCTCTCTCTTCTGTCTGCACCGCTCATTGTCTTCTGTCTGTCCTGATTGGCTGGAGACCATTGTCAATCAATCTCCTTTGTGCTGTCTTTTGTTGTGGTCATGGCTAGCAAACTAGCTAAGCATGTGAGCTGCTTGCGAGCCGCCAATACTGTAAATAATAGAAGAAACAAGAGACGTGTGAGGAAAATACGACGACAGAGGCAATATGTTTTAACATGGATACAAAAACTCTACAGCCGAAACAGCGCCAGGACGAAAAGGCACAGTCATAGGAGGAAATTTGTGTGAGTCACTTAATGATATCTTGTGTCCAACTTAGCAGGTTGATTATTAAAATTCAAACAAAATTTGAACTTCAATAGTGTTTAAACAAGAGAGAAATGTGAGAAAATATTAATGCCTGTCTGAGGAAAGTGATAACGTACATGGTGAGGGGTTTTACAGCTTGAAACTATATATGATCATTGTAAAAAAAAAACTATAGTTGGCTACTTTGCGGATTTCACTTATTGCAGGCTATTTTGGGAACCTATCACCCGTGATAAACGAGGGAACACTGTATACCATCATTGTGTCTTTTTTTTTCTTCCGATATCCTGAATTAAATCGTCCACCAAGAAAAGCTAAATCGTTATCAAAAATTCATTTTATCATCAATATACCTCAATCATGAAACAATTCTAACCATGGAATTTCCATTTCACCTACCAATAACTCGTTGAAACGGACCATCGCATTCCCATGCAACACGGGTTTCACATGAGTCGGCAGGGACGCAGGACTCTACGCCAATAACCCCCGTTCAAAGGAAATGTGTTTGTCATCTCTGGTTTTTGCCCAAAATGGTGACTTCAGATAAAATTGGCTGCCTTCCTGTTTGTTTTGAAACACGGGTTCTTGAGCCTTTTTCGTGCTTTCCTTCATGATGGATGTCTCCACCAAATTTTGTGTTGATCAGCGAAACTGCTGGCAGGGGCTAATTCAAACAGGGGGTGCTAGTCATTGAGTTCACAGCAAAATATGAATTTTTTTCACCAGGCCTGATGCACAAATTTTGGTTAGTTTTGTGCGTGTTAAAGGAAACTTGCACTTTTTTTTATTTTGCCCATCATCCACAATCCTTACGTGAGACAAAAGCACACGTCTTTCTCTTTGTTCTGCATTGTAAAGATATAAAAACAGCTAAAATGAAGCAGCTAATTAATGCACGTGCACGTTTTTATGGTTTTATATCCATGCTATGAGCATGTAATAACAGGTACATTCATGATAACATCTAATACTTAGCAGTATTTTGGCAATTTTAAGCATTAGCGGACCTTTCTTCCTGGGTGCATTGATTTCACATAGCAACATAGAAAGGAACGCTACACCTAGCGTTAACTTTTCCAAACTCAAAAATAAAAACACAGCAGCAGTGGTGGCAGGTCCAATATGTAGCGTTACCTTTTGGTAGTGGCCTGAGGCATTGTGAGCAAGTGTGTGGTGAAGCTAATTGCTAGCAGTGCAGTGTGGCGAGGTGTCACTACACCAGTAACGTAGTTCTTGGGTGTAACAATGTTAATAACAATAATAATAACAATGTTGCTGTAGCTTGGTTAATGTGCAGGTCACTTTATGTAAATGGAGCTTCGTTGGACCTTTTGGAGGTTTTTTTCAGAAGGCTTTATAGGCGGAATAGGTGCATCCCATTATGTGAATTCTTAGCTGCCTCTTTTTAGCAGTTTTTCTATCTTTAGAATGCACAGAAAACAGAAAGACGTGTGTTCATGTCTCACATAAGGATTGTGGATAATGGGCAAAATTCCAAAAAAAAGTGTACTTTTCCTTTAAGTCCCTAAAAATGCGAGGAAAATCGTGGAATAATAATTATAAACCGCATAAACCCTAACCATAAATACTGTAGAATAGAATATCTTTGTTAAGATCTCCGCACACTTGAGAGAACGTGTCAAATATGTAACAACTTTCATTTCTACAGTGTATGGTGTGTGAAGTGCATAGATAATCTACTCTTGGTGGTCACCTCTTGCCATCAGGGATGAACGGCAATAGGACACGCTTATCAAAGATGACCAGAATGAGGAGATTTGTTTTTTTTTTTTTAAATCTCACTGAGACAACTCCTTGACGTCTGACGCTGATATTTATGAAGGAACTCTTCTGGATCAATGAGCAGCCTCTTTGTAGTCTCTCTGAAGTCTTTTTAATCATCTGAAGATTATTTTCTCTGCACGCAATCGCTATGAAAAATTTATTATAACTTCTTTTTTTGCTCGGCATTGATATTCTCCTGCGAGTGTTTGCATCTCGCTCTGCAGACCTCCACAAAGGTCATCGGAGCTTTGTGAGCACGGCGGACGTGCACACGCGTGTTCATCACCTCACCAGATGTTCATGTCGGGCTGCAGCAACGTGTTGATGCGGTTGACGATCCAGCTGAACAGTCGGCCGTACAACGCTTTGGACATGGCGTCTCGCACGTCCACCGCTTTGTCCACCGTGTTGGTGCGGATGATGGTCTCGCCCCTGGTGACCACGCACTGGGAGGTCAGCGCCTCCTGGAGCTCCTCTGGCCCGATGCAAAGGAGGGAAGCAGCTGACGAGGAAGAAGACCAAAGCTTTGGTAGTTCCCCTTGGGGAGGATTTACTTTGTATTCATAATTCATAACATGCTATGGGCCGAAATGACAAGATTCAAGGTTATCATGAAATATAATGCAAGAAAACTATACCATGTTATTTAGTAATGTGTATACAGTAATGCTATTGAGTGGTGACCAGTCCACCCAAAGTCAGCTGGGATAGGCTCCAGCTCACCTGTGAGAGTTAGAAAATGAATGAATAAATGAGAATAACACTTATTTAAAAAATTGTAATCTACAGTAGAGCCGCCTTTCAAAGGGATTATTTTCCGAGACCAGTCGAGAATTGCAAAAAATTTAAAAACAGAAGTAAAAATGTGTCTTTTTCTGCACTATGCTCCTGTGTCTGGGCTGGACCTATCAAGTTGCTTGAGCTTGACATTTATACCCTCACTCACACAACACAAACCAACAGGAGGTCATCCAACCAAACGCCTATCTCACTCACAATGCAACCAAAACAAGTAACACATGTGGAACTGCACCACAGGACTATGTGGGTTTCGAAATAAAGGCTTAGTCGTCCCTTGCGACGCCGCAGTTCGACTATTGCACATTGTAATTTTTCAAAAACGAATGAATGAATTAATGATGGCTGTTTTGTGGTTGACTATGGCCCATTGTTAATAAAAAAAACATTGTCCATAAAAATATGTAGTATTGTGGCCTCTAGGCACTGGTAATGACACAAACACTGATGAGACATGACATCACATCACTTTACCGTCACGCTGCATGTAGTCAGCCACGGCGTGTCCGACATGATAGAGTGAAAAGAAGTTCTCTTATTCCATGAGGAAGTGGTAAGTTTTTGGCTTCTTTGTTTGCCTTGCTTCCCCACTCCGTTTGAAACCCTGGAGGCTAACTAGTTAGCTTGCGAGCACGCTATGCAGCCGTGGCCGTCTCTTGTGTCCCTGCAGTGATCCCGCAGCCAGCGCATTAGCAATGTGGTGTAAACAAAGAATAAAAGCAGTGTAAAGGTGACTATAGGGGTGTTATTTCATGTGTACAGGGCTCTAATATGGTAAACAAATATTTACAAAGTCATTAACAGGTTTACTATGCTCTAACTACAAAAATATTCCACGATAAACAAGGGATGACTGTACAAGCAAAACCCGCAGGGCATGCTGGGTAACTTCCTGTTGGGGAAGTGTGCGTGTGGCCTTCCGAGCATGCCTTATGAGTTATGAATACTAGTATTATTAGATAAATCATCATATATTGATACATTATCACCAAGACAGGGTAAATGAGATGGGGTTTCTCCCAAATTATGCAGATTGAAAACATTTATGTTTTGATGGTGCATATGCGGGAGGCCACCGTACTACAAGGCACACAAGTATCTTGATGAGGGTTTAGAACATAAGTTTGCTGTGGGGTAGAACTCCAGTACAGTTTTACGTCCCTGCAAACTACAAACACACTAATAAAATATCAGCATATTTCTAAATGCACACCTCTCTGATCAAATCTGAGCATTATTATCTTTGTTTTTTAATATGCTGACTCTTCTTAGTTTGTGCATGTGTTCTTATTTTTGTGGCCAGTGAATGGATGTAAAGAGACAATCAACAAGCACACCCTCTTCTTCTGAGCGCCGTCATCAAATCTCACCGTTCTCCAAGGCCTCGGAATTCGGCACCTCACTCTTATCAGTCTGGTGTTGGGACGTGATGGCGGCAAACTCAATATTGCCCGTGTTCAAGATGGCAGACAGAATCCTGTAAACCGAGCTGACCTCCTGAAATAGAAAAAAGACGATGATGGTTTTATTTATTTGGGACAAGCTTAAAGGGATAGTTCGGATGTTTTGACATAAAGTTGTATGACATCCCCATCAGCTTTGTAGTCCAATAACAGCGACTTACCCCCCACTTGGTCTCCTAAGTCCAGTTCTGCTCAGATTTCCGTGATGAAGAACGTAGTTCCGCTTAGTTGCTGGGGACAATTAAGTAAAGACTTTGGCTTCTCAAAACAATAGGCCTTCAAAAGATAAAGACATTTGCATCACAAAAATGCGTCTTTGTCACGTTCACATCAACACACAGGCGACAATCTTTTGAACGCATATTGTTTTTAGAAGCCAAGCTCTTTACTTGGGTCGCTGTTATTGGACTACAATGCTGATGGGGATGTCATACAACTTCATGTCAAAAAATCCCAACTATCCCTTTAACAAACTGCATAAAAGAACATCTCATGTTTACACTTCAATTCAACACCTACGAAAAGCAATAGCAAGAAACACAGCTTATTAGTTGCCAAACAACTGGCATCTATAAACAAGAATTCATTACAATGGCTCCCCTCACAAGGCCACGGGGAATGGCTGAGTGGTTAGCACACAGTCAGGAGATCGGGAAGACCTGGGATTGGGCATCTCTGTGTGGACTTTGCATGTTCTCCCTGTGCATGCGTGGGTTTTCTCCGGGTACTCCGTTTTCCTCCCACATTCCAAAAAGGTTAGGTTAGGTTAATTGGGCACTCTTGCCCATAGGTATGAATGTGAGTGTGAGTGTCTATATGCGATTGGCTGGTGACCAGTCCCCGCTTCTCGCCCGAAGTCAGCTGGGATAGGTTCCAGCATACCCACGCGACCCTAATGAGGATAAGCGGCATAGAAAATAGATGGATGGGCTCCCCGCACATTCACAGCACCACAAATTCACAGATTTATTTTTTCTTTCCGAAAATAGGCAGTTTTTTTCTACAGAAAACACATCTCATGCAACCTTATGTCCATAATAACTAATAACTAATAATAAATATTAGAGATGCATGATATCTTTTTTTTTCAAACCAATACCGAGAACTTTCTGCTTCTTAAGACCAATATGGTACCGATAACCTTTTTATATCTACTTTTTAAATAAACTGTAGTTTGTGCACACCTGGAGGTAAGAACAAATTAGGATTTAACCAACTGTACCTGTTGATTAGTCTTAATCAAATATCATGACATGACTACTAACACATCACTACTATCAGAACCAGAGTATAGAGCGGCAGCAAAGTGCACTGTATTCGAGCACACGCTCCGAGCAGCCGGTGTGAGGTCCCGGAGGTCTCTGGCAAACCTTTTTCACTTTTCAAATGCCGCGGTGCTGGCATTTCTGGTGGCTGATAAGGTTTTTTGTGTGCTCAGTGTTTTTTTTTTTCCTGTCATTGCAAAAGCATTTAGTACAATTAGCACGCAAAATGTCTTCCTCGGAAAGTGAATGAGTTTTTTTACAGGTGTGCTCAGGGGAAGTTGTGACAGGCCGTTCACGTCACAGGCAGGAGAAAACAGGAGCACTTTATTTGCTCACCTGCACAGTACAGATAATCTCGCCTCATTGCAGCGTTTTTTTCGGTTATTGGAGCTATTTTTAATGTTATTGTATTTGTCGATATGAAGTCATAATTTCCTCATATTTGGCTGATAATTATTGTGCACCCCTAATGTGATGATACGAGTAAAATGTACAGCATACATGCACCACAAACACGTTTATGTCATTATACTTCACTGAAAATGCTTTTTTGTCAAGTGTTGAGATTTGGCACTTTGTTTTTGTGGTCCTTGAACGCACCATAGTTGTGTGCTGAGATGCAAAAGTTTGTTTGACTACGTTAGCACCAGTTTCTACAGTCAATCCAGATTAGATTATGTGGGCATGTCTTGAAGAAACGCCTTCTCTAGCCTGCTAGCCTCCAGCGCCAGCCTGATAACCAGGCTAAAGGCTACACTGTGACTCCCATTCCATGTGTTGATGGGTCATCTTCCATTATCATTGATTAGTGGTGAGTAGCTATACATTTTATACTTGAAATGAAATGCGTTTAATGAGTGTGTGAGGCATATTTAGGGATTAAACCTCGACTGTGTGGTGAGTGAACAATGGCAATTGAAGAGAGAAGGGGAGGGCTGCAATTTAATAATCACACCACTCACTTATATTGAAATGTTGACCCGAAATCAAGCTACCAGACTGGTTTGGAGGGGGAGGAACGAGCCGTGTGTCAAAAATAAATATTTTTATAAGCTTATCAATTACTTGTGTTTTTTCGTCATTTGTCGGTGGTCCTGTTCATAAACACTGCAAAAAGCAGTAATCTACTCCATAGTACAAAGGTACCTCCTCAGTAAATCCAATGTTGCGGAAGCATTCCTGGATGACCTCAAACTGCTCCTTGTAGAGTTTGCTGGAGATGATGTCTTGCATGACTTTGCAGTACGGACTGTCAATGTACCTGCACATTCACGTACATGAGTTCAACACTGCAACACGTTCACGTCCTTATTCAGATGTGGCGCCAACCTGGGAGCCATCCTGTCTGGTAATCTGTACGTCCTCAGCTCATCTTGGTGGTAAAGTCCTGCATAAATGTAATAAAAGATGTGGAAGTTCTTCTCTCCGCTGAAGGAAAACAGAATTAGGTTAAAAAAATGTAAATGAAGATGACGGCGATGAGTTTGAAGGACGCCTACGTCGCCTGCTTGATGACCCTCGACTTCTCCAGCAGGTACTCAGACATTTTGGCGCCAATGACCGCTCCGGTGGGAGTGAACTTCATCTCCAGGTACTTCCCAAAGCGGCTGGAGTTGTCGTTGATGGCCGTGCAGGCGTTCCCAAAGGCCTCCACAAGAGGGTTCACCTGCAGAATCTTCTCACGCAACGTCCTGTTGTTTGCCTGAGTTCACATTAAAACGGTTTTAATAGGGATGCACCGATTGATCGGCCACCGATTAGTATCGGACGAGTTCCGTAAAAACATGTGATCGGCATATGCCAATAAATGCTTTTCAAAGTCAATCGCCGTGCGGCAGCAAACTTCCTACTGCAAACCCTGCATGCGTGCTGTGTCACATAGGATTGCCAAAACCCGTATGAAGCCAACAAGGGATGAACTTTGTCCCGTATTGCCGCAACAATCAACACTAGTCTGTAAAACCTCAACGGCTTTAGTTTGACTAGCTTGACACACATCCATGCCATCGTGTTTGATCACTTAAACCTATTACCATTCGACTTTTTTCGCATCTTTGTTTCCACGCTTTGCCTAGCTGTCACTGGTGGCAGCTGGCTAGCTAGCTAGCAAGAGTGGTCCGCCTAGCTTCTGGTCTTCGGACTCCAAATGTGACTTTTTACCACAGTGACATTTTGTTTTTGAAACAAACAAGCAATGCGGTTAGTTCGGAGCTCGTTTTTGTCCCACAAGGAAGTGGACATCACGTTCATCAAGTTTTTCAAGCGTCACTGAACAACTTTACTATCTTGTTGCTATTATACTGTAGCGACGGGTATATTGTGTTGCTCCCAGCTGTGGTTTTGGTGTGTGAGCTATCGGCGGCAGTTGGGTTCAGCATGTTGGTTGGAGCGAAATTCGCCCGCCAAAACCACAGCTGGGAGCAACACAATATACCCGTCGCTACAATACTAATGATGTCTCGTCCTCCACACCATTTGTGTGTGGTTGTTTCATGAACATAAACACATAGTGTGTCCAGCCTTATGATAGTGATACTATCACAGGGGTCTCCGAGCTCGACAGCTGATTTTGAGTAGCTCACAAACGGTCAAAGCATACTTGCTTCAACTCTTAGTAGTTTTTTATTGTAACTGTTGAGTTCAGACTTTATGCCAAAATAGCATCAAGATGATGGCCACACTGTTTGAACGGAGATCTACTTGGTACATAACGTAGCGTACAATTGAAATGTTGCCAGTCGTAAACAAAACACAAATAGTAGACAGCTCTAATAGTGATGAACGTTGGACACCCCTGCAACTTGGACACTCACTTTATTCTCTTTTAAGTTAAGTTTCTATTTAACAGAGATTTGTATTATTTTAGTCGGTTTATGTTGTCATCTTCAACTAAAACAATAAATATTCAACAATTTATTTCCCATGTACTCGTACTCCAAAATCAAATTAAATTCAGGTTTGTGTCAAATAGTACAAAAATTGTTTCACAAAAATAAAGTTTTAAAAAAATACTATCCGTCCAAAAGTTAGCCAGGGGCCATCGGAATTGACTAACGGCACCCCTGGCTAATAGCTCTCATCATAAATAAATTGAAAAATCTAAGTTAATCCATGTGATCGGTATCGACAGATCATACTCATCAATGATCAGTATCGGAACAGGCAGCATGAACTCCTGATCAGAGCATCCCTACTTTATAATAACTTACAATATGATACACAACTGGCAAATGTGATCCTTTACCTTTCCTAAGAAGGTGAGATGTTGAACAATCAGATGAGCGCTCTCAGTTTTCCCAGCACCACTTTCTCCACTGATGATGATACACTAAAAAAAAAGACAAATATGCCGATTCATAAAGTTTTTTCCGGATTACAAACATACACAAAGTTGATAAAAGTATCTGGACACTCGGAGTACAGTGGAAACCCACATACTCGTGATTCAGCATTCACGGCCCCACAGATTGGATTGGGTTTTTCCATGATATGGTATGTTTATTTTTTTCAGACATGCGTAGCAAGTTATATTAAAGAACATCACATAGTTACATTTGCACAAGTCAGCATGTCTGAAACGGAGTAGGAAGAAGCAGCATTCATATTTAATCCGACTATTACCATGCCTATTACTGATAATTGAGGGTGTCACGACACACTCAGTTCACAAGACGACATGACACACGAGATTGGGTCTATGAGAACGAGACAAGACGGCATTTTAACATTACTTTTAAGAAAAGTACAATGAAAAAATGTAAAAACAGGACAATATAGTACAATCTACAAAATAAATTTCTCGTATGTTACACTCCTCTGCACTCTGTGTTTATGCTAGCGGCCCCACCTCCACCCACCGAGAAAAAGAGACTACAACACCACCTTTCATCCCTTTCGTCATTTAGCCTCCAGGAAATAAACAGGCATAGCCACCTTGGTTTCAGATGGGTCCATGACCATCATTACATCTGAACACCATCATTATGTCTGAATGGGATGCTAACCAAGGTGATACCACCCAAACGACCATTGGCGGGCAGAGGCCCCACTCCATTGTATCTTAACAATCGTCATTTGACATCACTACGTAAAGAGCAAACCATTCCTGTCTGGAACTGCATCCTCCTTTAGAGGATACATAGATTGGATCTTGCAGACTAGAGCTGTCCTATCTAGTCTGACTGGTGTGTGTCTCACCAAGTCTTTGAGCATAAACCGATGAAGCCTTCTCGGATGAGAGAAGAAATGTCTGATGAGACAACCTGAACAGTCCAGTTGTGATGGATTGAATGGCCTGAGAATACAATCACCTGGATGAATGACAATATGCACACCATCAGGAGAGTAAAACTAACATGTCTCACGACGGTCTAAACCCAGGTCACGTTCACTAAATTTTTCATGTATTTTTGGTCAAAAAGTAATTTGTTATTATTATTATTGTTTTTATTTTTTTTATATGTTTTTATTTAAAATGTTTCTCTTTTCCACAAAAGGCAGATGTCAAAAATAGACGTTTTAAAAGCCATATCAATTACTCATAGTTTTTTTCCGTGTGCTGGTAGCCCCTTGCAGCTGGCTTCCACCTCATCTGGGTGCACATAGATTAAAAAAGACACAAATATACTGATTCATAAAGTTTTTCCAGATTCCAAACATAGACAAAGTTGATAAAAGTATGTGAACACTCGGAGTACAGTGGATACCCGCATACTCGCAATTCAGCATTCACGGTCCCACCAATTGGATTTGTCTTTTTACGACCTCATCTGGGAAAAGTTGTCTGTAGGAATTTGTGTCCAATCATTTCGTAGGACTTGTTTTGTACACTGGGGTGCAGTCATGTAGGAACACAAAGTTGGAAGCATAGAATTGCCCAAATTGTATGCTTCCAAAAATCCATATTGTTTGATTTCCTGCATTCCAAGCAACTTTTGACCAGATCAGTTATGCATGGCATAAAACATTGTGAAACAGGTCGTGTTGAGGTTTGTAGTCTTCTACTTTGGCAACATCTATACCTGATCTTTGCAGAAAGTCACCATGCTTTGGTAGGCTGCATCCGCCGTGGCAAAGATGTGCGGAGGGTTGTCGGCCCTCTTCACGCCGTGGTATAGCTTAGAAAACTAACAGGAGACAAAGAAATATTATGTAAAATACACTTCTGATCACAATTTTCACATCACTTGAAAATTGCAAGAATTTACATTTTGCACTGTTGGATCTTAAGGAGGTTGTTAGTAGAGCTTCAAATGCAAAAAGAAAAAATGGGATGAGACAAAAAAAAAAATTGAGTAGGCAATTAATTGCAAACAAGCATTAAAGTGAAATAGGCTGTTCATCAGCTGATCAAGTTAAAAAAAAACAAAAACGAAATAAAATGTTGATAAAAGGGGCCTGCATGGTGGTCTAGTGGTTCGCATGTTGGCCACACAGTCACAGTTGAGAGATCGGGAAGACCTGGGATCGATTCTCCCTTGGGGCATTTCTGTGTGTGTTTTCTCAGGGTACTCCGGTTTCCTCCCACATTCCAAAAAACATGCATGTTAGGTTAATTGGCGAGTCGAGAAATATGTCTATATTGAATAAAGCAAAATATGTTCTTATAGAGCAATATCAAAAATCACTCCACACTCTGTACTGTTCCTTAGTATTAGCATATTTAATGTATTGTGTGGAGATATGGGTAATAATTACAAAAGCAATCTTCACTCACTCACTGTACTGCAAAAAAGATGTGTGAGGATCATTCATAATACCAAGTATAGAGAACATACAAACCCTTTATTTTTAAAATCACAGATATTAAAATTTGCAGATTTTGTATTCTTTCAAACCGCTAGAATAATGCATCAAGTTAATAATAACTTGTTACCCAAAAACCTAATAAAGTATTTTTCAATCAGAGAGGAGAAATATGATCTGAGAGGAAAATTAAACGTAAAACATTTATACGCAAGAACTACGCTGAAAACACACAGCATTTCTGTATGTGGAATTAAATTATGGAACGGATTGAGTAAGGAACTCAAACAATGTACAGAGATGAGCACATTCAAAAAACAATACAAGCAGTTGACATTTGCTAAATACAAGGCAGAAGAGTCTTGATCATCACAATGATTGTTCTGTCAGGTTCATTTTTTTTTAAGTTTTGTTTTTTTAATTTATATTTATCTTTATATATATATATATATATATATATATATACATATATATATATATATATATATATATATATATGTATATATATATGTCTATATATTTTTTTCTTACTGTTATTTATTATGTATTATTATTATGATTATTATAGAAAACATGACATGGAATACAGGAAGTGAACAATATGTACTGCACTAGATGTGGAATAGATGGATTAAATAAGCTTTGCTTCTTCCTACTCCTTGTCCGTAGGTATGAATGTGAGTGTGAATGGTTGTTTGTCTATATGTGCCTTGGGATTGGGGCGACAGGCGGGGCACACCCTGGACTGGTCGCCCGAAGTCAGCTGGGATAGGCTCCAGCATACCCCGCGATCCTAATGAGGAGAAGCGGCATAGAAAACGGATGGATGGTAAGTAATGAGTAGCTGCACCATTCTTGTTCATCATCTGACAAATGGGTTAGTGCATGCTTGATGCCAGTGTTTCCAGGAGCCTAGTGGGAATGTTGCTCCAGGTGGTGAAGATGGCTTCATGGAGGGCATCCACTGTCTGGAACTGATGTCCATTTTTGTAAACTTCCCTCGCCATCCACCCCCAAATGTTCTCTACTGGATTTAGATCAGGGGAACATGCGGGACGGTCCAAAAGAGCTTATCAGCTTATTCCTCTGGAAGAAGTCAGGCAGGCATTGTGAAGAGCAGTGTTGTCCTGTTGAAAAAGCCAGTCATTACCACACAGACGAGGGCCTTCAGTCATGAGGGGTGCCCCCTGCAACATCTCTGCATAGCCAGCTGCCATTTGACGCCCCTGCACAACCTGAAGCTCCAGTGTTCCTTTGAAGGATCATGATGGCGTCCCCTCCACTGTGTCGTGTGGAAAACATCTCAGGTGGGATCTCCTTGTCATGCCAGTAACATTGGAAGCCATCTGGATCGTCAAGCTTACATTTTTCTCATCAGAGAATAAAACTTTCTTCCCCTGTCCTCTGTTTGTTGCTCTCAAGCAAACGGCCAATTTTGTGGCCTTGAAGAAGACGAGGCTTATGAAGAACTTTTTTCTTCTTAACGGCCTTCTCTGGCTTCTGATGGTTGGACTGCATTCTGCACCAATACCAACCTTCATTTGGGTCGAGGATGGTCCTGTGTCTGACAGACAGCCAGTGGGATCCTCTAGCTAAGGACCAGTGACATTTTTGGGTCTACCACTTGACTTTTTTGTTCCACAACAACCCTAGGATGTTTGAAGAAGTTTCCAAGGACTGTCTTACTGCATCCAACCTCAGCAGCAATGGTGCGCTGCGAGAGGCCTTGCTTATGCAGCTCAACAATCCCAACGCGTTCAAAGAGAGAAAGCTTTTTTGCCTTTGAATCAAGACATCACGACAGTAAATCGACAGTAAAAACAAAATCACTCTTAAACTTTTGATCAGCTAATGAACAGCCTATTTCACTTAAAATGCTTCTTTGCAATAAATTGCTGACTCAAAATATTTTTTGTCTCACTCCCATTTTTTCTTTTTGTATTTTGAAGCTCTACTCAGAATCTCCTTAAGATCCAACAGGGCAAAATGTACTTTCTTGACATTTTTCAACTGGTCTTAAAATTGTGATCAAGACTGTATTATGTAGAATACATGGAAATTTACAGTCATTGAAAAAATTATTAGACCGCCCTTGTTTCTTCCGTTTACTGATCCATTTTAATGCCTGGTACAACTAAAGGTACATCAGTTTGGACAAATATAATGATGATAACAAATGTAGCTCAAAAGAGTTTAATAGAGTTTAATTTAAGAGCTGATATGTCGCACCTTCCATGGTTTTCTTGCTGATAACCAAAATCAATTAGGTTCTTACATGAATAGCTATAGCATTGTACTGCCAAAAAATGTAACTCTTATGAGCTATTTTTGTTGTCATTGTTATATTTGTCCAAACAAACGTACCCTTAGTTGTATCAGGCATTAAAATGAACAAGAAACTGAAGAAACATGGGTGGTCTAAAGTTTTTTTTCCATGACCGTTTCATTACTTGAACAAAAACACTTACACCAGGTGGCACTGAAAACTCAGGTACAACTACATCATACTGCACATGATGCTTACGACTGTGTTAATGTAGAACTGTACTGAATCATACGGACGAATGTTCCTAAGATTCTGGTTACCTTGTTTCGTTACCGTCTCTGTGTGACGCACCTCAGGGCTACAAAGTAGTTGATGTAGATATAGTAGGTATAGATAGAAATGCAAGAGCCATTATTCAAAACAGTTGTTCAGTTCTACAATTCTATGCATGGAGTTTTCCTATTTGGGTCCCCTGGGGGTGGTCACAATAGGGTAGTTGTTATTGTGGCCCAGCATGGCTGGTGAGCGACCGTCCTGCATAACAACAGGCTTTTGGCCTGCTTGGTGGCATAGTGGGCACTCTACTCGTGGAATGAGACCATCTTGGGGGGAGAGATATTACTTGTAGGAAATGTCTCATATCTCCCCCAAAGATGGTCTCATTCCACAGGAAGAATGGCTGCAAGCAAGGCCGCAAGCATGTCGTCCATTAGCCACTTCGGACAGTTACAACTACCCGATTGTGACCACTCCCCATGGGACACGCCCCCCAGGAACATAAATAGGGAGACTCCAAACCTAAAATTTTATCAGTGAAGAAGACTTTTGGATCAAAGGTGAAACGTCTTCAACAAACAAGGAGAGTCCAGTTGCCTCCATTCAACCTTTGCCGATTACCATGACCTGGCTGAATGTCACTTGTCACTTTACTGTGGATCTCGTGGGTTGTTTATGTTTCCAATATCAACGCAACGAGAAAAACGTTGGTTTGGACTGGGTGTCGACACCTGTGGTGAGTAGATGCTGAGGTTCTGGAAAGGATTGAGCGCGATGAGGATGTCCCCCACGTACGTGTACACTTGCAGCTCGTCATACCTCTTGTGGAGATGGCTGATAATGATCTCCTGCAGAAAGGAGGAAGCAACGCATAAAAGAGCATCGTATCTATGTCCGATCAATGCACACAGAGATAAACACCTTCAATCTCACCTCGTCCAAGAACTCCAGGTTGACCAGATCATCATCAGGACAGCCTTCTATGATGAGGGTTTTACGAGTATTGATCCGTTCGTGCCTGGAATGTATGAAAGCCAGGACGTGAACATGCTGGAGGATGCTCTTAAATGAGCATCAAATGAAAGAACAACACTTCAAACAGGCTGAACTGGTCGTGTGAAGATGCCATCGCAGTCCCCCCCGGGGGGGACACGTGTCCACTTAACAACGTTGCACTTTATTACAATTCAGCTTCTCACAGCCTTAAAGAGGTCAGCAGGCGGTGAGTGGAGATCAGAATGTGTAAACTAGACAACCTAATGTGCACCTGTGGCTCAGCAGCAATGTTTACATTATTGCTCAATTATTTGGTCAAATACAACTGAAATAAACTTAAACAAACTGCAAGTTGCTCAAAACAAAGCACTGGGACACAGGGATATAAACAAGGGACATTTTTGTTTGGGGTCCCACAACCCCCAAAAAGGGGGAAATATATTGTAGAATGAATCTTTCTGTAAACTCCAACTGCACTAAAGAAGACGTCAACCCTACCCGAGCTAGTTTAACAGTTGTTCTTTGTATGTTGTGCTAAATTCCTTAAGTGTGAAGTACGCCCCTTGCATAAGCTCGGGGTCTGCCAGAAGCCACATTACCTTAGGCGGAAGCATGTCCAGATCAGGAGTAACTTCTGGTGATGTCACATTGTTTGTTATTGTTCAGAACTCTATTTGGAGCACTCTTCTTGCTCAGACTGCAGATGTGTCTTTGACGTGTTCCTGCATAATTTGTAATAGGTCTGTCACAATAACAAATTTTGCTAGATGATAAGTGTAATAAGTGTAAAATATTGCAGATAAACAATATTATTATCAACATTATTTTGAGACATTTTTTTCATTAATTTAATGATGATATGTGGCATAATAGTATGGAATCACAGGAGTGCCAAAATTAAAAGGGAATACGTGTGGAAATTACAAAGAGAATCAATAATACAAAAATATACAAAGAGAATCAATAATTTAAAAAAATATACAAATGTAGTCATATTATTTTTCCATTTTGTCATTGTTTTTTCTGTATTGTATTTGTTTTTTCCAATTTGCCGTTGTTTTTCCTGTTTTGTATTTGTCTTTTCCACTTGCGTTTTGTCATTGCATTTAGTAATGACAAAGACAATATCATGCAAATGCGAAAAATGTGGGCAGGTCATTCTGCCAAGATGATGACTAGTCCATACGTGATTACACGATTCCTGCTTGCGGGGGCTTTGTAGTTAAGGAAACTCGGGAGCCCGGAAATAATGTCACGGACGGAAAGTAGACGCAAATACACGTTTATCAAAAGTAAACGGGGGAAATTTAAATATGGTAGACGTGCATGAATTGAGAAGAGGTGTTCAACAAGAATTATGAGCAATTGCTCGGTTGGTGGAAGGTGTCATGGAAAGTTTTGATTAAAAAGTCTATAAAGTCTTTAAAGGCTACATCTGCGTTGATGAATGCAGATATGGATGAAGCTGTGTGGCGCAATCTTGAGGAGGTAAATGCCTTATTTTATCTTATTTAAATTTCCCCCGTTTACTTTTGAATGAGGTCATTCTTCCGCATTTGCATGGTATTATCAAATGCAATGACAAAACGCAAGTGGAAAAGACAAATACAAAACAGGAAAAACAACGGCAAATTGGAAAAAACAAAGACAAAATAGTAAAAGAATATGACTACATTTATAAATTTTTGTATTATTGATTCTCTTTGTATTTCCACACGTATTCCCTTTTAATTTTGGCACTCATGTGATTCCATATAATAATGCAAGTACACCGAAGCAAAAGCAATAAACTTAAATTTCTCAAGAGTATTTAACATTGTAATTAGAATGTCAAGAGCTTTTAAATAAAATAAATTAAACAAATAAACCAACAACATAATAAATTAAACAAAATAGACAAAAACACCACAATGAAAATTAGAAAAAAAAACTCCGTCTCTTATCAAAAATTGCACTTAAAAAATAGCAATCAATTATAATATTTCTGATTTTGAATCAGTGTCACTTTCGTTATTGTCTGAATATTGACAAACAAATTGCATTTACACTTACTTGCTTCACTTTTAGCCACATTTTCTGTGGAATACGCTGTTTACATTAAAGGGGGTGTAATGTTTTGTTGTAGTGAGGTGTTATACTAGACTTAACTTAAGTTCCACCATTTTGTGTCATTTATTTAATTGTCTTTCTCACAAACATTTTCACGTCACAAAATGACGATGCACAAAGGGGCTGAAATTGACATTAGATTGTGTTTTATACACAACAGGCATGAAGAAAGTATTCCGCGCTGGTTCCTCTGTTTATTCAATATGTTTGCAGTATATAGTCATGGAAAAAATGATGAGACCACCCTTGTTTCTTCAGTTTATTGATCCATTGTAATGCCTGGTACAACTAAAGGTACATTTGTTTGGGCAAATATAATGATGATAACAAATATAGCTCATAAGAGTTGAATTGAAGAGCTGATATCTAGCAACTTCCAGGGTTTTATTGATAAAAAAAAGTAAATCTTAAGTTCTTACATGAATAGCTATAGCATTGTACTGGCAAAAAATTTTACTCTTTTGAGCTATTTTTGTTGTCATTGTTATATTTGTACAAACAAAGGTACCTTTTGTTGTATCAGGCATTAAAATGAACAAGAAACTGAAGAAACAAGGGTGCTCTGATTGATTGTTAAGCAGCGTTTACACTTGCACGCACTTTGCCTCCACATTGTCCTGCAATTTGGCAATACGCGTCGGCACACTTGAAAAGCACGAAGACTGTTTTTCGCACAGTAATGTGTGACTGAAAATGGTGCTCACTGGCATAAAATGACCAAGCTCTTTTGATTTTTGACTCCAGGACCTGGAAGCCTTGCTGTGTAAATGGAACCAAGCTGAAACCAACTTGGGTTGTGCAGCAGGACAATGATCCAAAACACACCAGCAAGTCCACCTCTGAATGGCTGAAGAAAAACAAAATGAAGACTTTGGAGTGGCCTAGTCAAAGTCCTGACCTGAATCCTATTGAGATGCTGTGGCATGACCTTAAAAAGGCGCTTCATGCTGGAAAACTCTCCAATGTGGCTGAATGACAACAATTCTGCAAAGATGAGTGGGCCAAAATTCCTCCATATCGCTGTAAGAGACTCATTGCAGGTTATCCAAACGCTTGATCGCAGTTGTTGCTGCTAAGGGTTGTTATTAGAATTAAGGGGCAGTCACTTTTTTACACAGGGCCATCCACGTTTTGGATTTGTTTTTCTCCTTTAAAAATAAAGTTTCATTTAAAAACTGCATTTTGTGTTCAGTTGTGTTGTCATTGACTAATATTTTAATTTATTTAATGATCTGAAACATTTAAGTGTGACAAACATGCAAAAAAAAAAAGAAATCAGGAAGGGGGCAAACACTTTGTCACACCACTGTACTGTATATTCAAGTTTGAGATTGCTTGCCTGTGCATTTCCATCACACTGTGAATAGAGTGTATACAAAAAAATGGAAATAAAGTACTGGATCAAGTGAGGGCTCATCATTGAATCCCTTCAGAGACCTTTTGCTCCAAGACTTTTAACTACAGATCCCAATTTTGCACCTACAGCAGTGACTTTTAACTTCTCTGCTTTTTTCTTCTTCCTATCTGGAGATATTGTGCGCCTGATCTCTGGCACCAAAGACTAAAAGCGGGTGAGGTTTAGGTTCTCGCCCTACAAGCTGCTAATCCAATTATCCACTTTCACTGAGGACAGGAATTGAGGGATCAGGCTCAAGGCGGCGACTGCTGTGCTCTTGGGAGTAAACAGAGCTGGCACCACATCAAAACACTCAAGGACAGCCTCGCTCGGCTCCTTCAAATATCAGGATTTCTTACGTCATAGACAGATGGGAGTCAATCATTGGCCACAATATTAGGTACACCTGCGTGCTCTAATGGGGTCTAATCGAGCTGTGCCAAAAATTCTGCTTTTCCAAAGATGATAATGCAAATTGATATAGATTTTTCAAATAGTTTTTAATTCTATATATTAAAAATCTGCTTTTATATTTACAGTATATTTATAACGTATGTTTATTATTGTGGTTGTTGACTATTCTTTAGTTTCCAATATTAATTTTACAGCTGCTTTTAGCTCTCATTTGTGCAAACAATTTGTACACCACAAGAAAGAAGTACAAATGTTCTGCCTTTTATTGTCATGAAGTTCACTATGTATGAACTGAAACTTGAACTCAAGCTGTAAGATACCACACATGTCTGACAATCTATTTGCCCAACACCAGCCTCTTTAAAGTAGCACAACAGTTGATCCCCAGAGTCATGAAGAGTTGTGTTTAAAGACACCAAGTAATTTAAGTTAAATTCAAATGTTTTGAGTGTAGATGTATTTTCTGGGATTTCCAAGCATACTTAAATGCAAAAAATTGTACTTCCGCAGTAAGAGTTACATTAGTGAGTGTTAAGAATATCCACTTACTGTTTTTCTTTGTGTTTCTGTCTGTTTCGACCACACTTACACGCATAATAAAGATATTATTGTCATTTTCGGAGTGTCCGTGAATACGGTTGTCTAGTGACAATGCCTAAGTGTAATTCCGGGGAGGACTGGAGACGTGTTTGTGAGCTGGAGATACACATATGGTGTTGGAATTGCACTGCTGTTGATGTGTTCAGGTTAGAATAAAGTTATAAAAGAGCGTCAGACTCTGTGTGACTATGTGTCGACACTACACTGTTCTTCCGTCTGCCGTCATAACAGAGATGTGGCTTGACATGATGCGCATGCGTTAATTACGCAATTTAACATAATTAATGAAATAAACTGTTACCGCTGTTAACACGCCATTTTTGACAAACCTACAAATAATGCATCTTTAAACACCTAATGAGTCTCTTTATATGATACATGTTTACTCCTGAAGTGAATTCTGTTACACTTTCTCTTTAATTAGACCATTCAAGTGGTTTCATCCTTGGTAGTAATGACTATCAAGCCACTTATTGAAGACTGGTTAGTCAGCAAAACTATCAGCCACTCTGAATTAGTCACGGTGGCCTAACTTCTCCTTAATCACACATTGATGTCCATTACTGCTGCTTCTCATCATCTCAACGCTGGCCTGCCAAACCAAGATAACAGCCTGCCCCCTACTGGCCGAACGGTGCAGCAGCCAGCTTAGTCATGTTATGTCTTCAGCAAGTAGATGGAAAATGAAAGAGACTTACTTGGTTTTGGCCGCACAGCCCAGTTCTTGCTGTTCCTTGATGAGCGCTGCCAACTGCTGTCGCAGCGCCACATCTTTGCCGTGGGCCTGCTTGATGAAGGGATGCTCTAGAAGGTGAGTCACGGATGGACGTGCCTCGAAATCCTTGATTAGACACCTTGAGAGCAGAAAAAAACACCACACAGTTACCCTCCTTCACGCTGCAAAACGCAGACAAAAAGACCTGCAGTCACCTGAACATTGCAGCAAACGGATTTGTTGGGATCTGCTCTGACAGACTTTCACACCAGAGGGTGAGCGCCTTAAAAGTGTGAGGGACTAATCTGGCTGCTGTCACCATGGCCCCCGAGTCCAAACAAGCCCTGCCAGGGCCCAGCAGCACATCCTATCTGCCGTGTGCAGTGTTTGCCAAAAGTGATGTCACCTTGCGATACACCCGAGTATCCCTTTACAACCTGGACATGTGTCGTGTCCGATACTGTTACCGAGCAGCACATCCTGCATATAAAATGCTTCATTTACATTTCATTTGGGGGAAGAACTAAGAAATTTTAAATTTCAGAACAGCAAAATTGTTCATCCGAGGCTCTGCCTACAACATAAATAAAAATGGACAGTGATAAATGTGCATTTGTTGAGCTGTACAGTGGTGTGAAAATTGTTTGCCCCTTCCTGATTTCTTATTTTTTTGCATGTTTGTCACTCTTAAATATTTCAGATCAACAAACAAATGTAAATATTAGTCAATGACAACACAACTGAACACATAATACGGTTTTTAAATAAAATTATTTATTATTAAGGGAGAGAAGAAATCCAAAATTACGTGGCTCTGTGTGAAAAAGTGATTCCCCCCTCTGTTAAAAAAAATCTTAACTGAGATTAATTGAGATCTATCAGTGTCTGGAAAAGGTTCTAAAGGCTCAAAAAGGCTCTAAATCTTTGGGACTCCAGCGAACCACAGTGAGAGCCATTATCCACAAGTGGCAGAAACATGGGACAGTGGTGAACCTTCCCAAGAGTGGCCGGCCAACCAAAATGACCCCAAGAGTGCAGCGACAACTCATCCAAGAGGTCACAAAAGACCCCACAACAACAGTTAAGGTCAGTGTTCATGACTCCAACATAAGAAAGACACTGGACAAAAACAGCCTACATTGCAGAGTTCCAAGACCAAAACCGCTGCTGAACAAAAACAACATTAAGGCTTTTCTCAATTTTGCCAGAAAACATCTTGATGATCCCCAAGACCTTTGGGAAAATACTCTGTGGTCTGACGAGACAAAAGTTGAACTTTTTGGAAGGTGTGTGTCCCATTACATCTGGTGTAAAAGTAACGCCACATTTCATAAAAAGAACATCATACCAACAGTAAAATATGGTGGTGGTAGTGTGATGGTCTGGGGCTGTTTTGCTGCTTCAGGACCTGGAAGACTTGCTGTGATAAATGGAACCATGAATTCTGTTGTCTACCAAAAAATCAAGCCCTCAAGCTGAAACCAACTTGGGTTCTGCAGCAGGACAATGATCCAAAACACACCAGCTCTGAATGGTTGAAGAAAAACAAAATGAAGACTTTGGAGTGGCCTAGTCAAAGTCCTGATCTGAATCCTATTGAGATGCTGTGGAATGACCTTAAAAAGGCGCAAACGCTTGATTGCAGTTGTTGCTGCTAAGGGTGGCCTAACCAGTTATTAGGTTTAGGGGGCAATCACTTTTTCACACAGGGCAATGTAGATTTAGACTTTTTCTCCCTTAATAATAAAAAGTTTCATTTAAAAACTAGATTTTGTGTTGTCGTTGAGTAATATTTTAAATTTGTTTGATGATCTGAACCATTTAAGTGACAAACACATCTCAATCATTCTAAGTAATTAATAATGTGTAAATACAAGATAACACAGGTAATGTGTAGAGCACGCATGTACGAGCCCAAATGTTTATGTCTTCATACTTCACTGATTATGTTTTTCGCCAAATGTTGTGATGTCTCACTTTGTTTGGTGGTCCATGAACGCACCATAATTGACTGCTACTAAGCAAAAGTGATTCATATTAACAGTAATCCCTCGTTTATCATGGTTGCAGAGCCAATAAGTGAATTTCTGCGAAGTAGGATTCCATATTTACAAATCAAATATTTTGGTAGAGCATATAAAAACCGCTTTAGACCTTATATATACATTTTTAAATATCATTAGAGCCACTCTAGCCATGAAATAACACCCCTATAGTCACCTTTACAATCTATTAACCAATATAGTAGACATAATAAGAGAAAATAAGCAATTTAAGCCATAAATAAGACTTAAATAAGGCTCGTGTGTGTTTCAATAAATGTCTTTCGAATGTGTGGACAGGAAGTGACGTCGGGGTTCAGAGTATGATTATGATGATGATTATTATTATTAGGGGCGCACAATAATTATTGGGCCAATATGAAGGAATTATGACATCATACCGATAAATCCGATAACATTAAAAATAACTTCGATGACCAATAATTTAAAAAAAAACATGATTACCTGTACTGTGCAGGTGTGCAAATAAAGTGGTCCTTTTTTCCCCTGAGCTTACCTGTAAAAAAATTAATTCACTGTCCGAGGAAGACATTTTGCGTGCTAATTGTACTAAATGCTTCGCTATGACACGAAAAAAAAAAAACATAGAGCACACAAAAAACCTTATCAGCCACCTGAAATGCCAGCGCCGCGGCATTTGAAAAGTGCAAAAGGTTTGCCAGAGACCTCCGCGATGTCACACCGGCTGCTCGGAGCGTGTGCCCAAATACAGTGCACTTTGATGGGCCATGCCCGGTGGCTCCTCCCGCTCTATATTCTGGTTCTCCTGATAGTAGTGATGTGGTAGTAGTGATGTCATAATATTTGATTAAGACAAATCAACAGGTACATTTGGTGAAATCTAAATTTGCTCATGTCCTTCTAATCTCCAGTTGTGCACAAACTACATTTCAATCAAAATTTTAAAAAGTAAGTATAAAAAAAGTTTATCGGTACCATGTCGGTCTTGAGGAGCACAGTTATCGTATCGGTTTGGGAAAAAAAGATGTTATCGATTTATTGCACTACCATGAGGCCGTTCGCACTGTGCTTGGGCTCAACCCACGCCTAATGTCCGGCACGTTTGGCTAAAGTGAGCGCACTGAAGTTCGGTACACTTCCTCTCTGGCACGATGGGAAGAGGTGGGCCAGGACACAGCACTGTCATTGAAGTATTTATAAATGATTACAGAATTATGGTGCATGAGATGTGTATTATGTGGAAAAAATGAGAATAAATAAATAAATAAATACAATTGTATCAAAAAACGGGGCCGTGACTGCTGAGTCACGAATGTGCGGGATCCACTGTAATAATAATAAGTTTGGGTAAGGTAGGTAAAGGTCAAACATGGCATATGGTTGCTTTAAAGTAGTATTGATTATTGAGTATTGAGTAT
Source organism: Dunckerocampus dactyliophorus (assembly GCF_027744805.1). Taxonomy (NCBI): domain Eukaryota; kingdom Metazoa; phylum Chordata; class Actinopteri; order Syngnathiformes; family Syngnathidae; genus Dunckerocampus; species Dunckerocampus dactyliophorus. Next base: position 7,446,495 of record NC_072827.1, on the reverse strand, counting down.
TGTATTGATTATTGTTGCTTTAAATGACAAATGCATTGAAAGAGAATCCACCTTTGTGCTCTTCATTCACCTGAGCGGCTAAAGACTTGAACAACAGCCAACAGGCGCCAGATAGGATGGAAACAATAATCTCATTCAAAGCGCCTCATCTTGTTTTTTTCTCTGCTTATTTGTGCTCTCAAAGTTAATTCCATGAATTCATTAGTGTCAGGACATTAAGCAGCAGAGGTGGCTGCTATTAGCCGCGCCGCGATGGCGGGATTGTGAATACCGAGCCACTTTGTCACACGAGTCAGCCTCCCTGGCTGCACAAGCGCAGACGCGGGTGATGGATTTATTATTCTGAAAACACACACACAGATAGCCTTCACAAATGGCCTGTAGAGCCTGATAAGATTGTCCAGCCTCCCCACATTGAACTCTGCTAGGTTTTGTTTGCCAGAGGAGATTAATGCCGAGATGACATCACAATCCAGTAGCAATGGCTGCAATGACACAGCATTGCGTGAAAAGTATTCAAAACTCTACGTTTAGTGCGGAGTGCAACGCTCCTTGACGCAGGGCTGACCAATCAATAACACACAAAGCAAACAGCCTCTTAAGGCAGACGGCTGATTTGTTTTAATATCATTTCCTCACTCCCACACACTGCCAAGAAAATCGTCTTCTACATAAAAATAAGTCTCCACTCCAATGGAATCTTATTTGCTCATTGTGGTAGTGAGCGGCACACTGCAGTGTGGTGGATATTAAGGTTATATATTTGGAGCAGCGCTGATGCTGGAAGGTTAACACGGTGTAGGAAATGAAAAGTTATCTGCAGGGCTCAGATGGAGCTGATAACTCAGGTGAATGACTTTCTTCCCCTGTGGCAGATTTACTCCAATGAAAAGTCAATAAACACAAAGCCATGAGCGTTAATCTGCTTGTAAATATCAACGTTAGCTCCCCACATCTTCACACGCGCATTGCTGCTTATTGAAAGTGGGTTATTGACGACATATTTATTGATATGGGACATGCAACATGAGAACATTCTGTATGTTTTATATGAATATTATAAAATGTATTTTTAAATAAAAAAATAATATTTAGCTAATACATCTTTTTAGTTTATTTTTTTTAATCAATCAATTATTTTTATATATATTATAGATATATACATACCTGTATATACACATATACATATATATTGTTTTCAAAAATATTTATTTCTACATAAAAAAGAGATGGACATTTGACTACTTTCTTGGATTGACAATAGAGAAAATTAATCAATGAATTAAATGTTGTTGTTTTTTCTCAACACCCATCCATTGGAGCTGCCCAGTGCTAATCCCATGCTTGGACAAACAAAAAAAACTTCAAATCATGTGATTCACTTGCTGTAGTGACCCCTGACAGAAAAAAACGAATGACAAGGAAAGGGAGTACTTGTCCCTGAATGTTCTGAACTCCTGTTTCCGTGAACTCCTGAGCAGTTGTGGAGGTCTGTGTTGATGAAGCCAAACTTGCCCCAGCTAATATAACCTTTTCTTCTTTAGAGCGCAGTCTTAATGCAGTAATCTAAGAAAGCAAGTCAACAACTCCAACTAGTGCACTCCCCTTTGCCTTCATGACACTATCAATGAATAATATTGATTCATATTGATACAAACCACATAATCATATCCATAAACCCTAATCACACTCAATACATTGTATTCTCAGGGCATTGAATCCATCACGACTGGACTGCTCAGGTTGTCTTAGAAGACGTTTCGTCACTCATCAGAGCAGGTTTCAGCAGTTCATGTTCAAAGACCAGATAGGACAGCTCTGATTGTCCTATCTAGTTTCCCATGCCTCTGCCTCACTCTCTCTCTCTTCCATACCTATCTAGTCATTCATTCATCTTATCTAGTATGTATGTTCAAAAACGACATAGGACCTTGATGTCTCTGTCCTATCTAGTCTTCCATGCATCCTATCTAGTAGGATGTCCCGATTCAGGTTTTTTGGCTTCTGATTCAATTTTTTTTATAGTCTTTCCGATCCAATCTGGTACCGATCGTTTTTTTGTTTGTTTTGTTTGTTTTTTGCATAATAAGAACTTTTTGTTACAAACGTGAATTTGTTAAAGTTAAAAAGCAAAGTGTTGCTGAATGTACTTTTTTATTACACAGCATGACCAACAATATTGTTTGGCCTTTGGAACAAAAGTCAGGCCCCTAATCAAAGAAAAGATCCAATAAAAGTCCATCCAATAAAAGATGAAACTGGAAAAAATGGCCGTGCAAAATACTTTGAGGGTAGGAATAATCATTTCACATGGTTATAGATCAATTTGTGGTGTGATTTAGAATATATGACTTTATACCTTATTTTGCCAGCATAGAGTGTGTGCTATTTGAGTTAGTGAATAAAATGCAAAAATCCTTACATTTATTGATGCAATACATCATTGGCCCATTTTGTCCAGTAATTGAGAAATGTTTGTAGTTTAGCTAACTTCTCAGCCTCAGCACATATTGCTACAAAATCTTCAACCAACTGTAATGCCCGTGCTTGTGATAAGGAAGATGGAGTCACAGATGTAATTCCAATCGTGTTATTAATGTAAGATATTTTAATGACCCCCTTATTTTGTTTACACAATTACAACAGTGATAAAAGTGATGTGTGCACTATTATTTTGAAGGCCGGAATGTGTTGTGTGTGCTGAGAATGGCAATTGACGGATGATACGCGCCGGGTGCCAGAATGAACGTGCCTCTCGTCTTTTTTCACTCAGAACCTGCACGTCATCCGTGGGCATTGTAAAATGGTGCTTACATTAAAGCAGTAAAACACAACACATTGAAACTATACTCAACCCGCCTGATTCGCGCGCACACATACACACACACACACACACACACACACACACATGCACACACAGCCGCAGCTAAACTAAGCGAACCCCGCTAGCTTCCATTCACACTTCGTAATAGCAGAGCGTCCAAGGTTTTTCGTCGCCGTTTCGACACGTTTAGTAGTATTTGTGCGGCCCCTATTATAAGCAACCAGAGCGGCACGTCCCATGTGAGCTCCCTACACTATGACGCACCGGTCCGGGCACAGTGAGAGGGAACTACCGCTGTAGCTACGGAGCCAAATGTCCAACGTCCAACGTGAAACTAACTTCGCCACGGTACACCGCGGACATGTCTGCATGTGCTGGTGCTGCGTTTTCTTCTTCTTGCAGGTGGCGGGAGTCGAGAGGCAACCAGCTTCGAGGTGCTTTATTGCACCTACCATGTTGGAGTGTGGCTCAGAGTTATGAACGTGACATGGCATCCGGATCGGCCCGATCTCATGGCGGAAGCTGATATTATCTGATCTTCACAAATACAGCGGATCGGCAGCCGATCCCGATCCTGAAGATTGGATCCGGACGCCCCTACTATCTAGTCCTTTATGTGCAATGTTCTATCTAGTCTTTTATGCATTCTATCTAGTGTTTTATGCTCAGACTATATAAGACAGCTTTGTCTCTGTCCTATCTAGTCTTTCATGTTCAATGTCCAATTAAGGCTTTCATGCATCCTATCTAGTATCCTATCATGCTCAAAGACTAGACAAGACACCTGTGGCTGTTCCCTATCTAGTCTTTGAGTAGAAAGGTCTTCTAAGACAACCTGAACGGTCCAGTTGTGATGGATTAAATGCCCTGGGAATACAATGATATGGATAAATGAGAATATTCACAGTCAGGACAATATTCACTCACTCTATGAATTCATTTACAAAAATTCATTATGTTTAATGCTAATGAGAGGCATTAAAATCTGAGGCATACAGAATAACTAATTATGAATTCATACAAAAATCTTGATGACTGGCTTGACTTACTGGCTGATGAAATGACTGAAACTTCGGCACCACTGGTCCGGGTGTCTCAGCGTAGGGGATGGATTTCTGAAAGAAAATCACAATAAAATTTGTATGCGTAATCAGCATCTTCCTCAAGAGACAGTCTGGTTGTCTAAAAATGGCTTTCAAATGACATGACAGCACCGCCGTCTCTTCAGTTGGTGACAAATGACGGCTGGCACTCGCTCACAGGGAGTTTTTGGGAAGAGTTGGTCGCCGTCCAGGTCTGTAAGTGACTCGGTCTGCGCTTGGCAGCCGGCATCTGTGACTGGGAGCTCAAAGTTATGAGAGAGAGGAGAGCGTCTCGCCTCTGTCAGCAGCATTCACGGAGGTCATCTATAACCCGGCCAGCACACTTCAAGTGTCTCGTGACAGCAACAGTAAGGATTTTATACGACAAAAAGGGCCAGGCTTCGGCAAGCTACATATCAGGGAAACTACTGTACTCTCTCTTACCATCTCATGCACCTTTGAATGCAGTTTCTTTCCCAGTGGCAATGTACTAAACAACATAGACTAGGGGTGTCCAAAGTGCGGCCCGGGGGTCATTTTGAGCCTGCAGCTGTTTTATTCATGGCCTGTCATGGCCCACAAATAACTACAAGAATAATGACAAATATCATTATGTATTACACTAATTTGCTTTGTCACCAATAAGACGCAGCTAAGATGTGGATGTTTTTTTCAGATAATTTAACATATGTTGACCTACATTGGGTTGCTTTTAGCATTTTTTTGACCAGCAATGTGGATTATGTAGAGGTGGCTTGGAGAAACATCTTCTCCCACTGCCTGCGGACCAGGGAAGCCTCATGCTACCGCGAACCACTTCAGAGGAAGGTGGAGGTGGCCCTACAACTGACGTAAGCACAGTTGCAGCACTAGGCTAAACGCTGCAAACTCCACACTGAGATGCCCAACAGAGATTCGAATAATCTGGTGTATGCTGTCCAGTGCAGTGAAGAATGTGCCAATTTTTACATTGAGGAAACCAAGCAGCAGGCTGTTGATGAGACAATAGCCACCTCAGGAAATACGCTGTCCACAAAACAACAAGGAACTGATAATGTGTGAGTCTGTTGTCTTATTTATGTATTTTTTCTCAGTTTATATCTACTATCTTGGGTAATACAAATGTAAAGGTGAGTATAAGGGTGTTATTTCATATCTAGATGGCTGTAATAATGTTAAAAAGGGTATTGATATTGAATCCTATTTTGTGTAAATTCACTTATTGCATGTCATTGTCGGGTCTGGAACCAATAAACCGCCATAAACAAAGGATTACTGTACTTTCATTCTGGGCTCTTCCTCGATAGAGTACAGTGCTGTGACCAACTACAGTCATGTAAAAAATGATGAGACCACCCTTGTTTCTTCAGTTTACTGATCCATTTTAATGCCTGGTACAACTAAAGGTACCTTTGTTTGGATAAATATAATGATGATAACAAATATATCTCATAAGAGTTGAATTTAAGAGCTGATATCTAGCAACTTCCATGCTTTTCCTGATAATAACCAAAGTCACTTAAGTTCTTACATGAAAAGCTATAGCCTTGTACTGCCAAAAAATGTAACTGTTATGAGCTATTTTTGTTGTCATTGTTACATTTGTCCAAACAAAGGTACCTTCAGTTGTATCAGGCATTAAAATGAACAAGGAACTGAAGAAACAAGGGTGCTCTGATCTAACAGCCTTTACAAAGCTGGTTTTGGAAGACACTGTTCCACTGACCTCTAATGGAGAATCGTTTTATTTTCTACTTTCCCGTCACCTCATGTGTGTTATCTTCCAATCAAACTGGCATCATGCAGAATGAAAAGTGTCCCAAAACAAATCAGAGGGAGACACAATCACACATCCTTCCGCAGCTCCACTGGCTCATTTTTGGGAGCATGTTAGGCAAGAAAATCTGTCATTTTACACAGCTCTGTGCGATAAAGGATTCAGGCAGCCAATCCTTTCCAAAGTGCAGATCAAAGCCGGCAAAGTGACTGCTTGAATGCAAGCTCTAATGTGAGCCTGAAGACATGTTCTCGCCTTGATGTGCTACCACACTGCTTATGCATGACTATGCCAATATAGAAACACACACACTGATAATACTCTCAAGTGTGCTTATTGTGCTTTTTTTTCTTGTAGCTTTGAGTATTGGTGAGAGTGCAGGCTCATAATGTAAACACAAATGGCTTATTCAAATCACGGGTTGGGCAGAGCTCCTACTGTCAAGACGCTCCTCGGAATGGATTGAAGGGAAGTCAGAGAGGTGTCAACAGCACTTCACAGTCGGCATTAAGCCACAGAGAAAGACAAAAATGAGGCCAAAGAAATATTTGAGTGTGATACTGGCACGTACGCACCATTCATAATCCTCCACATCCCACAGAATGTTATATCTTTTCTTCTGCTGTGGAATTGTTGCATTGGATTCAGCTTTAAGTGTTCCAAACTTAAGCCTACGTCACAACCGGTCATGCACGCATCTAAGGCCGGTCTACGTGAATAAAACACAAGAAACGCACAAAGGGTGCGTGTGATTTGCTGATTTTCCAGCCGTAGGCTGTCCGCAGACCGGACGCAGTGGTTCTTTGTCATCTCAAACAAATTCTACGGGCGCTTGCGTTTTCTTCAGGTTGCAAGACAATCTTACATACATCCATACGAGCGTACGTGTCTTTCATACGTTTTGTGGTGTCAGGTTTGGGCAAAATATCATTTTTTTGGCATACGTCGGACTCGCAGACTCTGTATGTACGTCGTACACCACATGTGCTCCACGCATACGTAATTCGTGCAGCCAACGCACGTTCAGATATTTCTTCCATGCTCCATGCATGTCAAGTAAGTCGGTTGTGTGTTGCTCGTACGGCGAGAGTGTATCAATTGCACAAAATGTCAGGTATATAAAGCTGCAGGGGTGCCTGCCTACCGCTTTGTTTTATATGCTTTAGTGCATCTGTATTTGTATTTATCAATGTATATTTGTTTTTTCCTCAGTTTACTATGTTTCTATTGTAATATCTGTAAATATATATTTCTAAGTGATTCCTGTTGCAATGAATATTGTTATTTATGTCTTACTTCATGTTATTATATGTGGTTTATGTTTGTCTCATGGTGCAGTAGGTGGGTTACGTTGAGCGTCACATGTTGACGTGTTGTGTTGTTTGGATCACCTTTTAGTACAAGCTACAGATTGCCTCTGACTATTTCCTGTACGACTCAAGCGTGCCACAATAGCACTGCAAGTCATGTTGCATACATACAGCTTCAATGTTATGGGTTTAAAAAAAGAAATTTGGAAACGCCCGGTGGGCCAGATACGTTATACGTTTAGCAGCTCCGATGAGGCCCACGGGCTGCAGTTTGCCCACCCCTGCTGTATCTGGAAATAGGCACAAAAAAAAGTGATCACTTACATATTTATTATTGTTTGTCGCTTGCAGCGGTGTGAGCCTTACACCAAGTGAGCCGTGTGTAAAAAGTAGACATTTTTATTTTATGAGCGCATCAATTCCTTGCAGATTTTCAACATTTGCTGCTGGTCCTGAAATGTAACCCCCGTGAATAGCAGGGATCAACTGTATATGACCCCATTCCAAACACACAAAAAACACTCAAACACCACATTTTGCAGCGTAGAAGTTATACAATGTATAGTTTCACTTTTGCGTCTCACTGCAACTATGATGCGTTCAAGGACTGCTGAACAAATTGTGGGCTTTTTCAACAGTGGTACATGTATACTGTACATTTTACCTATATTAACATGTATTTATACATTATTACATACTTATGGTGAGTGAGATGCGTTTTTGGCAAAAAAAAACGCCTATTTTTGGAGAAAACTAATATTTTTTTACCAAAAAGGCACAAATTTGTGAATGTTGAATCGTGAGTATGCATCCATCTGCCTAAAATCCACTTAGTAATTGCTATAAGTGAACTGACAAGGACGTATTTTGATGGCATGCTTACTTGCAATAAGAAGAATGGCATTTGTGAGGTAGTCTTGTTTAGTGGATCCCTCCCACGTTAGTAATTTGCACATACATTCATGGCAGTGTTGCTTAAATGCTGTTGATTTGTATTACCACAGTAAGAACAGGAAGTTCACTGTTCATTGACGCTTGTTTATTTCTTTCGCCTATCATTTATTTCTGTCTTAAAAGATGTACGCGCTGTTAACTTGTAGTTTATATTTTCTAGGATGAGGCCCAACAAACACAACCTTGGACACCTTTGCCTTCAAACCTTTACACAGCATTACACACACACACACACACACACACGCACGCACACACACTGCAGTTTGATGTTGCATGGACAATGCGAGGCGGGGCACCGGAGAGAAAATTGACTCGCAATATTAACCTTGTGCATATTAAATATCACAGGGCATCTTTGTATTTGTAATTAATTTTACAACTTTCCCCTCTGACACGCTCCATTAGCTTCTCTCGTGGACGTGAGGAGGAGCTCTCATCTGTCAATTACGCCGCAGCGCACTCAATTCATCACAGGAAATAGAAAACGGAGTGAAATGTTTTCCGTCATGTTAAAAAGCAGCGTTACAGACATGCAGCAGCCTCATATATAAATATGGAAATCAAAAGAAATCAGACATGGACGCAAGTGGCTATTCTTAAAGCGGAAGCAAAAAGAGACGCCGTGCCAAGGTGACCCCACTTCATGGAGCCCACAGGACATTAATAGCCTGAGGGGGTTCCACTCACACACTCCCATAATGCAACCAGAACAATGTCACACACAATATCTCTCTCTGTTATTACACGCCACAGTGTCACGTGACAATAATGCCTGGATGTCCTCCACTAAAATAATGCAAATATCAGCATGTTGCTCAGTCATGGTTATGCTAACGGTTTTAGTTTATTTGGAACATGCAATCAGGTGACATCGGAATACTTCACCTTACAATTCACAATTCCATTTGTCCGCAAAGGAGCAGAAGAAAGCAAAACTTATTCAATCCTACCCCCTCTCCTTTTCACATCAATTACTACTGCATTTGCTCACTTCCTGTATTCAACATGTACCATTTACGAAATCTGACATAACGTAAGCAAATGATCAGGATGTATAATATGTTACAGTAGAGTTAAGGTTTCTATATTATTCTAGATTCTATCATTATCAAGTCTTCTTTACATGCCCCATCACTGTCCAACAACAACAAAAAACATTATATTTAATTGGGAAATAAAACATATTTTCTTTGCAAGTAAAGTAAAACACATTTAAAGATGTATGCTTTTTCTTGGACAGCAGTAAAAACTTAATATAAAATATAATAAATATATTTTAAATGTATATATATATATATATATACAGTACATATATATTTATATAATAATATATAAAATATTTAAATTCTGTTAATATTAAAAATACAGTAAAAATAAACACGCTGATATAAAACAACATATTGCACATTGCTCATATTGTGTCTTTTTATTGTTTTCCTCAGTTCTATTTAGCCCCAGGACTCCAACGACAGCACAGGTGTCAAACTCAAGGCCCAGGGCCAGATCTGGCCACCACCTTATTTTATGTTATTTTATGTTGCCCGCAAAATCATGGACAGTTTGGTTTGGTTTGGTTTAATTTTATTTGAACATGCATGCAGGTTACAATGCAATACATCTCATGAATCATTCCACATGTCCAAAAGGAGGAGGAAGGAGCAAACCTTATTTAATCCTACCCTCCATCTATTCCACATCTGGTACAATACATATTATTCACTTCCTGCATGTAATATTATTCCATATAATAATCAGTGTAATAATAAATAAATAATACAAAATAAAAACAAGCATGACAGAACAATAAACATAATAATCAAGACGCTTCTGCCTTGTATTTAGCAAACATTAACTGCTTGTATTGTTTCTTGAATTCGCTCATCTTGGTAAATTGTTTGAGTTCCTTGCTCAATCCGTTGCGTCACTAAATCATTTCATTTTTCTTGATAGATGTATTTGTTCTTTCATTTGTGAATTGTACTGCATGCAATTGCATATCTTCTGAACTTTAATATTATCGTCTCGCACATATATAAGTAAATTGGAGAGGCTCACTAGTTAGCTCAGTAGCTTGCTATGCTAGAGGTGGCCGTCTCTTATGTCCCTGCAGTGATCCTGTAGCCTGCACAATGTGATGTAAACAAAGAATAACAGGAGTGTAAAGGTGACTGTAGGGGTGTTATTTCATGTCTACAGGGCTCTAATAATGTTAAAAAGCATATTTACAAAGTCATAAACAGGCTTTCTACGCTCTAACTACCAAAATATTCCATTTATCAATATTGAATCCTACTTGGAAATTCACTTATCGCGGTTGGGTCTGGAACCAATTAACAGCGATAAATGAGGGATTTAATATAAGGTTTATACAGTTTATACAACTGTGATGTGGCCCTCAAAGGGTTTGACACCCCTGTCCTACAGTTGTGGAGGATCATTTACTTTTCAGCAACTAATGATAACATTTTGGTTTGAAATGTTAGCACTGATGCTTTTTGCTAGCATGAGAGGTGTCCTGGCTGGTCCACCGGTATATAAATTACTAAAGTTTGTAAAGACAAGGACAGATATGTTCTTCTGTTTAACAAACCAATGAAGCATTAAAACGAATTCCAGACTGATGATTAGAATCTATTTTGCTTTAAGATGAAAGACAAAGAAGAAACGGCACCACCAACCGCACGGCCGCCACGCTGTTACAAGTGGTGAGTATCTTTCAAGTATAACACGATCTATGTCGCATCCGTGAAGAATGTGAGAGAGGATGAACGTGACAGTGAAGTCTGTCTTGTGGAAAGACATAAACGCCTGCAACAGTAAAAGGCAACAATGACTTGTGGGGATTCTCGTGCCATGTTTTCATGCTTCTAAAAGCCGCACCCAAGGACATGACGCCAGAGAAGGCACCTCTGCTAATATCTCGTAAAACATTGAATAGGAAGAGAGATCAAGTTTACAATCATTAAAAGCTGTAAAGATGAATTCCTCTCAGTTTGCCATAAATCATCTCCAGCAGCACTTCAGGCTCAAAGGTGGAACACATTTCCCTATTTGGAACGTCATTCATACTCCCGTCACCGTTTACCACTGATTCCTCTGCCACCGCGTCTGCTGTGACGCAGTGACGGCAAAATGTATTTGAGATAAATGACATGTTAACGGAATCATTTCACGGTTCAACACGTTGCCGGTGATTTATACTGCCACCGTCTCTGCGCGCTCGCCGTTTCCCTGCTAAAGGGCAGACTATCTATTTGGATTCAAGCAGGGACGAAGAAATAAGAAGTACATTTCTCAAATTTTATTCCAGCCCTGCAAACTCAAATTCATGTTTGGCCTCATTCGTGTTTAAATAAATACTCAATGGTAGAGATGCAAGGTATCTTTTTTTTCTTCAAACCGATACTGACACCGCTGACTTTGTGCTTCCCAAGACTGATATGGTACCAATAAATATCAACTTTTTTAAATAGAGATTTAACTATTTAATTGTAGTTTATGCACACCTGGAGGGAAAAAGAACTCAAACAAATTGGGATTTGACCAACAGTACCAGTTGATTAGTCCTAATCAAATACGACATTACTACTACCACATCACTACTATCAGGAGAACCAGAGTATAGAGCGGAGGGAGTCACCTGCTGTGGCCCAGCAAGGTGCACTGTATTCGGGCACACGCTCCGAGCAGCTGGTGTTTCAGGTGGCTGGTCAAGTTTTTTGTGTGCTCGATGAGCAAAGTGCTCAGCCAGAATTTATAGTGCTGATGAATTGATTGTAAACAATAGTACCACAAGTGTAACAAGCATGACTGTCGCACCAACAGCTGAGTAGAAAAACAAACAGTTTAAAGCGCATGCAGAGATAGATAAATCTGCTGGATGCTGACCATGATAACTTCTAATACTGATACTGCCACCTTATGAAGTTAATAAAAACTACACCGGGAGGTTGCCTACAGCCACAGCTGTTTCTTGACCCTGCGCTTTTGTAGACCACGCAATTTTAAAAGCAACGTCCCTCGCCATATTGCAGTTCTAATTTCGCAGCTTCACTCTATCACAGTCTTCAATAATATCTGAATTAATAAATCATGCTGCTTTGTGGTTGAATACAGCCTTTTATTAGTCCGAAAATATGCATATTTGAGCAAACTGTATGTATTTTTGCCTAAATGAAGCATTTTCAAGCATAAAAATGACTGAAGTAAAATACAAACATAAGGCATTCAGAAGACGCATTCAAATTGTGATATGCAGTATTCTGCATTGTTCACTAGGCGTCAGTAGGTGAAACACACCAGACTTGATCGCCGGAACAAGAGGATTTTATTGCAGGTTTGAATCATCTCACAACAGACATAATAATGACATAATAATGGCATAATAACCATAATAGCTAAAACTCAACTCTGAATCCCCAACTTCACTTCGTATCCATGCGTCTGGATCAAATTTATTGCAACGCACACAAGCACGAGTTTTAAATGTCTTTAAATGTCTTATTTTACCTTGTTATGTCTATTATATTGGGTAAGAGGAGTGTAAAGGTGACTATTGGGTGGTTATTCATGTCTAGAGGGCTCTAATGTTAAAAAGCACATTTAGAAGTTTGTTTACAGGTTTTCTATGCTTTAACTACGAAAATATTCCATTTATAAATAAGAAATACTACTTGGCGAGAAACGTAGGCCTACTTATCACTGTCGGGTCTGGAACCAATTAACGGTGATATGAAGCAGGATGTTTGGTAGAGCAGCAGTGTGTTGGAAGGCATGACAGACATCCATTTGGGATACGTTGTGGTTGTCAAATGTCAACTGCTTAGCGGATTTCCATGAAAGGTTTGGTTCACGTCCAAGATTTTTCATTGATCACAGTGCAAAAGCCGTGTCACAGGAGGCAGACATTACCGCCACCTGCAGGACAAAAGAGGTGTAGCTGGGCAGCGTTGAGGCGCCGCTGATTGCTGGTGTTGGCTTTGTAAAGCACGGATTTATTTCCATACAGCGGGGAGGAGATGGCATTGTGACGACGGGAAGGAGGTGACAGCCTCCTCTTTGTGTGTGAATGAAGCTAATAACCCATGCTAATTGCAATCAAGACATCGCCACAAAATGGGGGGCAGTGGGAGGCGGGGGCGGGGGGTGTCGGGGTGATTGCACAATTGTGCTGGTAACAAAAAGTCAACTCAACTGTGGAATATCATCAGACATAAGCTGGGGCGTCAAAGTGGAACTGTTGCACCAGGGCCCCAAGCACGAGGGGAATTCTGGAACGTTTGGATGATGGGTTTCTTTTATTGAAAATAATATTAATTAATTTTAAATAGAATTATAATATATATTAATATTATATCATTATATATAATTTGATTATGTATTATTACACTATATCATATATAATATATTATTTAAATGTTATAAATAATAAATAATAAGAATAAAAATACAAATAAACTACAATATTATTCTATATTATATTATATATTAGTATTGTAATTATATTCATATATTAAATTAAGTATAATAATATAATAATGTAATAAATTAAATATTTTAAGTTCTAAAAAACATAAAGGTTGTGCATTCAAGCACCATGGAATAAAGTGCAAAATAGCCTTCTAGTAATGTTAAAAAGCTAAAAAGTTGTTGTTTTTTTTTAGTGCATGTAAATGCACTGACTGTTTGTGTATGGGGGTGGAGGGGGTGGGTTTGGGTTGTGTTTGAGGTCCCTTCAGGATGATGATTATGTATGTAGGAGGTCTAGAAGTTGGTGCTCCGGTGCTGAACATAACCATGTCCAACAGGGAATATTGCATTCATTCTTAAGCCAATCATTGTTTGGACGATAAACACAACAAAAAACCTCAGCATGCAAGTGGAAACAAGCAACATCTAACATTCTAACGCGCGCCCGCGTGTGTGTGTGTGTGTGTGTGTGTGTGTGTGTGTGTGTGTGAGAGCGCCACCTTCAGCTGCAGGCCGGGGGCTCCCTCTAGTGTCTTACCGTGGGATCTTGAAGAGGGCTTTAACAGGGTGCATCTCTGCCAGTGGGGGGTCTCCATCAGCCAGCTCGATGGCCGTGATGCCCAGAGACCACACATCACAGCGGGCGTCATAGGAGTAGTCATACTGCTGCTCACACGCGATGACCTATGAACACGGCATGGATTTTACTGTTATTCCTACATTATACAATCTTTAGTTGGCATGCTACACTCAGACACAGTTTGGAGGCGCTGAAGCTGGTGCTAAAGTAGCCAAACTTGTGCCTCACAGCAACTATGGTGCATTCGAGGACCGCCGAACAATGTGCAAAATCTCAACGCTTGAGCAAAAAAAATGATCAGTGACGCATAAAAACGTAAACATTAGAGATACGCGATATCTTTTTTTTTTTTCAAATTGATACTGTTAACTTTGTGCTGCTCAAGACTGACATAGTACAGGTAACCGATAACTTTTTTTAGACCTTCTTTTTAAAAATTTAGATTTAACTGTAGTTTGTGCACACCTGGAGGTACGAAGGACTGGAACAAATTAGGATTTGACCAACTGTACCTGTTGATTAGTCCTAATCAAGTATCATGACATTACTACTACCACATCACTACTATCAGGAGAACCAGAGTATACAGTATTTGCTGTGGCCCAGAAAAAGGGAACTATATTCGGACACTCTGTGCAGCCGATGTGACACTACGGAGGTCAGGAGAACCAGAGTATAGAGCATGAGGAGCCACCTGGCGTGGCCCAGCAAGGTGCACTGTATTCGGGCACACACTCCGACTAGCCGATGTGATGCCGCAAAGGTCTGTGGAAAACCTTTTGCACTTTTCAAACACTGTACCGCTGGCGTTTCAGGTGGCTGATAAGGTTTTTTGTGAGCTCAATCTATTTTTTTTCCTCTCATCGCAAAGCATTTGGTACAAATAGCACTCGAAATGTCTTCCTCGTTTGTTTACAAGTGAGCTGAAGTTACTACTAGCCGTTAACGTCACAGGCAGGAGAAAAAAGGAGCACTTGATTTGCTCAAATCTCGCCTCAATGGAGCGTTTTTTTTAAATTATTGGTTCTCAGAGCTATTTTTAATGTTATCGGATTTCTTGGTATGATGTCATAATTTCCTCATATTGGCCTGGTAATTATTGTGCACACATGTTCCAAACAGTAACATGTATGTTGTACATTTAACCTGTATTATCACATATTTATCAATTATTGTCTACTTTTAGTGAATGAGATGTTCGGTTTTCTAAATGCTTATTTTTGGAGAAAAAAAATATTTTTGACCAAAAATCTGTGAATGTGCAGGGATCCACTTTATTTGTACTGTATATTAATGACTTTATTATTCTCCATTTATTGTATTCTATTTCAACATAACACTCCAATGCAGGCTCTACTAATGAATGAACTCCTAATGAAGGCATGAGCATGCTAGGTAAATGTCAGTATTAATAAAGAGCATTGTAGATAACACATAGACAACCAATGTGTTTTTTTTATGTCAGCCTTCTATTAGAAAATCAATGCAAAATGCATAAAAAGTAAGATTAAATTTACTAACTAACTACTAAATTAACTAACATTCTGCGAGTATGATAAGGAACGTATGCTGTCATGTGACATTGCTCCTTCCTGATACATTAAAATAGCTTACATCAGGGGCCTCCAAAGGCCTTTTTTTTATTGTCCTACGGCACATTCTAAAATATTTATTAAAAACGCAACAATTGAACAATCAGCAATAATTTTACAAGAATAAAGGAAAAATATTAAAGAAAAAGTAATCTAATGAGAAAAAAGTTGTAATTTTATGAGCGAAAACTCATAATGTTATGAGGAAAAATCATCTCATTTTAGCAGCATGGGGTTGAAATATTAAAGAAAAAAGTATGCTCTTTTTTTTAAAGTTGTATTATTATGAGAAACAAAATAAAACAAAGTTGTCGTTTTTAGAAAATTAGGTTGGGGAAAAAGTTAGAATATTGTCAAAATACAGTCATGGGAAAAATGATTAGAGCACCCTTGTTTCTTCAGTTCCTTGTTCATTTGAATGCCTGATACAACTAAAGGCACCTTTGTTTGGACAAATGTAACAATGACAACAAAAATAGCTCATAAGACTTACATTTTTTGTCAGTACAATGCTATAGCTATTCATGTAATAACTTAAGTGATTTTGGTTATTATCATGAAAAGCATGGAAGTTGCTAGATATCAGCTTTTAAATTCAACTCTTATGAGCTATATTTGTTGTCATCATTATATTTGTCCAAACAAATGTACCTTTAGTTGTACCAGGCATTAAAATGGATTAGTAAACTGAAGAAACAAAGGTGGTCTCATCATTTTTTCCATGACTGTATAATAGGAATAAAATCACAATATTTATTACAAACAGAAAATTTACAAGGTGAAAGTTGAAACAGATGGAAATTAAAAAAAATAAAACAGTAATTTTAGAAGAATAAAGTCAAAACAGTACGAGAAGAAAAAGTCAGATTTGAATGAAAAAAGTCACAAAGTTGGAATATTTAAAATAAAATAATACAAATAATAATAGGCTTTTTCACCTACAGTATATGAAAAAATGGCAGTATGTGGTCCTCGCTGGAAAAACGTGGGGACACTCCAGGCATACAAGAAACTGAGGCACTGAGGTGCATGTTTAACAATGAATCCATTAATTCTTGCTTGCTATTTTCATTTTGAAAAATGAATAAAAACAGGAGCATTGATGATAACGTGTGCTTTTACTGGCTTCAAGGCGGGCCAGTTCAGTGCATTTCTCAGTCAATAATTATAATTGACACTACATTACACAGCCCGGTTTATTCTAATTGCCCCCGAGGTGCTTTTTTTTTCCAGCCCAATCATTGCAACTCATTTCTGCCACGGAGAAACTGGCAGCCGCAGTCTCCCAGCTATTAACCTTGAGACGACCTTTAGAGCGCCTGACGTGGAGGGGAATACATAATGACGCAGGGGAGCGGCACACAGAAATAGCTCAACCCCTGCTTCTCTCTCTTTGTAACGTCCATGTCAGACGTTTATGAAGCACTAAACGGAGGGAACGTCTCTAACCTCAGGAGCCATCCAAAACGGGGTGCCCACGGACGTGTTCCTTCGCAGTCGTGCGCTGGTCAGCTGGGCTGAAACCCCTAAAAAAAAAAAAAAAAAAGACACTTGAATTGGGAGGAAAAGTGCTGAGAAAAGGCAGGAGTTCATGAATAAAGTTGGCATATCATTGACTGTGGCAGCCTGCCAAGCGGCAACAACAAAAGGCTGCAATCATTTCAGATTATGTAGGACAGATTTTTATCAGCATGAGTCCACTTCATCGCCAGCACACCGAGGACATCAACATGCCCGAGGGACGCTTCCCTCCATTCACCACAGCAGCTTTCTCCTCACATGCGACATGATGCAATTTCATCAGCAATAATAGCCTTGGGTTACAACGACAAACTACATCATGTTGACAAATCCTGGATTTATTCATACATTTACTCACCGTGTCCAACAGCACGATGGAAGGACGTCCAATACAAGCGCTGTACTCATGTAATAATATACACAGTAGATCCAATAGCAAATGGAGAAAATCCACAAATAATTGATTCGCTCATAAAAAGGCATATTTCTGACACACGGCCAAACCCACCTGCTAGCTTGATGTTGACGTTCTCCTATTTCGGCTCAACATTTTCAATAAAAGTGAGCGTCGTAATTAGGGATGTAAATGTCTTTGGGGTAGACCAGTGATTACCAAACATTTTACAGCGATGTACCCCTTCAGACATTTGACCTGACGCCATGTACTGTAGCCCCTACTCCTGCACACTTCAAAACATAAACCTTCTTATCTTAATTCCCTTGAAATACTGAACATAATTCATTAATTTTACAGTAATTCCAGGTCAAATGTGTGTATTTTGCAAGGTCACATTTTGATAAAGTTTCACATGAGCACTGATAAAAAGAGAAGTAATCATCCTACGTATCTTTTATTCCAGTTTGATGTTGGCATCCTTCCGTTTGGATGGCTTGAATTTGAGCTTAACTTTTTGGTCCACTCACGATGGCTATGGTTTAAGTCTGCAAATTCATTTATTACCAAATTGTAGGAGAAAGTTTAACAATCACAATAAAGCAGCATCCGAAGTACAAAAATGCATACAGTACAACCAGCAATAAAGAATTGGAATCACACTCTTAATACACAAAATACAGTAGACGCCCCTAAAGTTGATAATAGGTTTGGGTGATAATTTTTAAATACAGTAGACGCCCCTACAACGTAAATAATCCGTTCCGAGAACCTTTACGTTATAGGGTTTTTACGTTATAAGAAGCGTAAAATACATGTAAATAGTCTAATCCGTTCCAAGATCTTCCCAAACTCACCCCTTTGGCCCTTCAAAATATTCAAAGTCCACCAAATATGGTGGGAAAATATAAGAAAAAGTTAGCATAAACATAGTAGAGCAACATTCCAATATAAAATAAGGTAATAAATAAGATTACTGTAAATGAATAAAACTGAAAAACAAAAACAATCAACTAGTTTAAGGGCGACTACGAAGAGGAAGGAGGTTGAAGGGAGAAGCCTGTCTCTCACACAAACTCATGTACGCGCTGTACAAATCAGCCAATGAGATGAGAGCGTAGGCGGTGCCCCGATAATCAGCCAATGAGATGAGAGCGTAGGCGGTGCCTCGATAATCAGCCAATGAGAGCGTGAAGCGTTAGAAGGCGTCACCAAGTGTACTCTGTTAGTCATGGAACATGTTTCCCTCTCTCTGTCGCGCGAGCTATTCAAATCGAATTTCTGAACTTGCACCGACTTGAAGCCTTACGTAATATGATGCAAAAACTTTACATAAATTCTTTACGTTCAGTGGAATTTACGTAAAAGGAGGTTTACGTTATGCGAGGTCCTTCTGTAATCGTCAAACTTCCATGTGTTCATATAATGAACACAGAGCAGTCAACAACTTCATGCTCTGTCTCGATCCTTTCTGCTCCGTTCTCCATGCGGCGTGAGGCGTTCAGGCGCACTCGTAATTGTGAGTGTTATGCGCTAATTGTTTTCATTTTTATTCACCCCCATGACAATTGGTGCACCGCACTTTGGTGGTAGACGATTCGATAAGAAATCTAGATACACGAGTTAAGATACAGTTCAAAAACTATGTATTTTAAAAACAGAACAATTCTATCAGTGTACAAATGATACGATTCAATTCGATACGATTGTAAGGCAGGGGTCCCCAACCCCCGGGCTGCGGGAAACGTTCAGGTGCAATGATTTGAAAAACCCAAAAACCCACTTTAAATACTTTAAACACAGTAATTTGTAAGTAACTACATCAAAGTGTACATGCATGATTAAAGAGAGCAGAAACTTGTCCCACTTTGTTTGACAGTCCTTGAATGCTTGATTGCACCATTCTTTATGCTTCATTGATAATGTTTTTTCATCAAGCTTTGATATTTTGCTCTTTGTTTGGCAGTCCTTGAACGCATCAAAGTTGCTGTCAGACGCTAAAAATGAAACTTATATCCATCTTCTACACTACACTTTATTCTTGAGTGTTTGGAATGTGGCCATATACAGTACATCATCACTTTCGCGGGGGTGACGTGCCAGGGACATCAGCAAATGGCAAAAAAATGAATACGCCCATAAAAATGTCTATTTTTGACACACAGCTCGTTCCACCCCCTCTAAACCTTCCTGCTACCTTGACGCTCTCCTCCGATTTCATATCAAAATTGCAATAAAAGTGAGTGTTGTAATTATTAGATTAATTTCAGCTCCAGAACCCTCCCCTTCTCTCTTCAACTGCCATTGTTCACTCGCCACACAATCCAGGTTTAAACACTAAATATGCCTCACACGAGGTGTCACGAGACACCCAACACTCGAGACGAGACGGTGCGCTAGATTGGGTCCACAAGACGAGATTTTAACATTAATTTTCGAAAAGTACAATGAAAAAATATGACTGGACAAACTTTTTTATTTGACCAAAACAATGCAGGTGCCTTTTGAAATGTATATTTTCCAGCAAATTGACAGTAAACATTTTTTTAGACCAAATAAACCACTGTTATAATAATAATGGTAAATGGGCTTTCAGTTGTATTGCGCTTTTCTACCTCCAAGGTACTCTAAGCACTGACACTGCTAGCACATTTACCTACTGATGACGAAGCATCAGGAGCAGCTGGGGGTTCAGTATCTTACCCAAGGACACTTCAACATCATCACGGAAGAACGGAGGATCGAACCCGCAACCTTCAGGTTGGGAGACGAGCACTCCACCACCTGAGCCAGGTATTTATTAACCCATTGACTGCCAGCCATGTTCAGAGCAGAGAGCTCCATATTGCCAGAGTTTTGAGGCATTTTTGCTTTCCAGACCCACAGAATATTGAGTTTTAGGGCTACGTTAACATTGAAGCTATCTGAACAAACTTTAGACACGGATTCTGAGTCACCTGACTCTGAACTGCTTCCAGTGCCAGGCTCGGTTTCGCACCGCATGGCTTAGCAACGCTAACCACTAGCCTGTTGCTTCAACTGCCATTGTCAACTGCATTTGTGTCTACGCCACCTACATCACCCATGTCACCTCTATCATTCGCGATCGCGTCGCTACTAAAGGCAGATCCACCGCCAGACAAGCTCTGTGACAGTGTTAGCTGCCTGTATTTTTTGTCTCCGCTCGATTTCTGGACACGTTTCACCATTTTCCTCTCTCAACCACTGATCTGCACTAAAAATCTGGATACACCATACGTCGCAAGCGCCCGTGCAAGCTGCTGAAGCCACAGAGAGGCCATCTTACCACTCACATCAGGTACGTAGCAGACTACATTCGTGTAACCCGCCCTGTTTCGCACCGCCCGCACCGGGACCCGAACACAGGACCTTCGCAATGGGAGGCGAGAGCGCTGACCACACGGCCAAAAGCGCAGACTGTCGACTGCGTGTTCACAAGTTCTGACATAAGTCATTGTCCGAGAAGTGTTTCTTGTGAGTGGTAATATGGCGGCCGCGTGGCTTCACAAGTCATTGACCAATGTGCTATCAAGATTTTGAGTACAGATCAGTGCTCTCAACCCACAATCTGTCTTCTTCATAGACAATCTGTCGCTGCCGGTTGGAGGAAAAGCGAACTGTTGCTCCCTACTGAGACAGAAACACATTGCCTACAAGTCTTTGGCAAGACGTCTTTTGCAGTCAACATTACTTTTTGAAAAGGCGTCAATAGACGTCTTTGGCAGTGAAAGAGTTAATAATAAATAATAATATATCATAATAATGCAATATTTTCGTTAATATGTCATCTTTCACTCTGTAAAGTTGCAGAATTGGCATTTGTGATATGTATTTTCTCACAGGCAATTCATACTGTCAGTCAAACATTTGCAGCATTTCTTGAAATGCTGACTTTTCAACTGTATTAAAGAGCAGCATTTCTTTTGTGATGACTTCCTGTGAATTCACACCATTTTGCACTTTTCTGTTTTTTATTTACTTACAAATGTCTCTGTGAATGCTGACTGTTGGTTTTTTTTTTCCCCAGATGGGAAAACGGGGAAAGGTGGATATGTTTGAGGTGGGCAAAGTTGGTTGTGTTGCGTTGATGTTGCTACCACTTTTGAATAAATTCGGCACAGTGGCCCATTCATTTGATGAGCTCACCTTGCTCATTAATATTCTCACACGGGGGCTGTGGCATTTGGCTTTGTAAGCATCTTTTTCCCTCCTAACTTCTACAACGTTACCTTGCATTGCTCCTGATGAGCCCCCACTCTATTGCTGAGTGTATGCTAGCGGCATTTTCTCCCCCACAGAGAATGCCATTACCTGACTGACAAGAGGTCTCACGCTGTTCTCCTTTGTTCTGTGAAGCCCCAAGCTGCTGAACCAATGCACAGAGTGAATCCTCACAGACTGGATCCTCCTCTGCCTGTTTGGAGCCGAGAGGCAAGGAAAACAGACACGCATGTACATGGCAATATCTGGAGACCAGCAAAATTATCGAGTTCATTTATCGTGTGATTAATTAATTTATTATTGCAAGAGAGTTTTTGTCTGAATGAGAAATCTTGTCACGTTTTAATCTCGCGAGATCTTGTGACACGAGCTCTTGTGACACCTTTACCTCACACACTTATTAAACACATTTAAAGTATAAACTAGGGTTGGGCGATATGGACCTTAGCATGTAGCACAATATTTTTGGCATGTATCGCCATATGACAATATAATTAAATTCAGCAGAGTCTTCTATGAAAAGCTACAAACCTCAGCCCATATAGTAAATACACTTGCCTCAAATTGTAAAGCACATTTATTGATTTACTGTATTGCTAACAAAGTGCAGCACAGGAAGTGCATTCGGTGTCTACCAAACTACGGTAAGTGTTTTCTATTTTTGAGTGGGTAAGTGTAGATGTGCTCACTGACTCTGTCTCTTCGTACTCAACTCTATGTTTGCGCTTGAGATGGTAGAACAAATTTGTTGTCTTCCCACCTTTTTTGCCGTCACTGTTGCTTTGCAAACTTTGCATATTGTGGTCTCTTGCTCCACTTCTGCTGCTCTTTTTTTTACCAGCATAGCTTGTGTGCTTTATGGGTTAGTGAATAAAATGTCCATTAAGTAAATGCAAAAATCCTTATACTTACATTTTTTACCTGGTAATTGAGAAATGGATTTAGCACACATTGCTACAAAATCGTCAACAAACTGTAATGCCTGTGCTTGTGATTAAGGACTATGTAGTCACAGATGCAATTCCAACTGCATATGTAACATATTTTTATGACACTCAGACATGGGGCAAACAGTGCACTTATTTTGAAGGCCGGAAGTGTGTTCTCTGTGTGTTGAGAATGTTTGTAAGACGACCTGGGTGCAAGAATAAACGTGCTTGTCATCTTTTTTCACTCAGAACCTGCACGTCGTCATCGGGCATTGTAAAAGGCTCCTTAGGTTAAAGCGGTAAAACACAATCGGTGCAAATATACTCATCCAGCCTGACCGCACTAGCATGCTAAACTAAGCCAACCCCGCATTCACGCTCTGTAAGAGGAGTTTCCGCCAACTTTGGCCGGTGTTTATTGCCATTTCAACCTGTTTAGTTCGGGTGGAGGCGGTTTACTGTTTGTAGTGATTATTTGCGTTTAACAGTAAATTCAGTTTTTATTGACGAATTCCACGATTCCGTTTGCGGAATTCACAGGGCCCTACATGCTGTGGTACATGTGAGGAGCCAATGTGGCACACAGTCATCAACTCGGCTTGTTTCCGTTTTATACCGGTATAAGTCATTTTATCATTGGAAGAATTTATACCGGTACAGTAGTACCTCGCATAACATAAACCTCCTTTTAAGTAAATTCCACTGAACATAAAGAATTTATGTAAAGTTTTTGCATCGTATTACGGAAGAAATTCCATAGAACGTAATACGTCAAGTCGGTGCACTTGTTTAATAAAGTTGATTTTAAAAAAAAAGAGTACACTTGGTGACGCCTTCTGACGCATCACGCTCTCATTGGCTGATTTTCGGGGCACCGCCTACACTCTCATCTCATTGGCTGATTATCGGGGCACCGGCTCCGCTCTCATCTCATTGGCTGATTATCGGGGCACCGGCTCCGCTCTCATCTCATTGGCTGATTATCAGGGCACCGCCTACGCTCTCATCTCATTAGCGGACTTACACAGCAGGTACGTGCGTTTAAGTCAGACAGGCTTCTCCCTTCAACCTCCTTCCTCTTCCTAGTCCCCCTGAAACTAACTTAAACAATTAAGTTAAGTTACAAATTATAATTTTGCACACAGCATTATCGTGTAGTGCGTGTGCGTTTGTCTGTGAGACCAGCTGACTCTTACACTTTTGAGTCGCGTTTCGACTCAGGCTAGTCCTCTTCCTCCACCTCCTGCTCCTCTCCACTTGCGTTCTCATGAACGGTAGGATTGTTTTTATTTTTCAGTTTTATTCCTTTACAGTAATCTTATTTATTACCTTATTTTATATTGGAATGTTGCTCTACAGTACTATGTTTTGCTAACGTTTTCTTATATTTTCGCACCATATTTGGTGGACTTTGAATATTTTGAAGGGCCAAAGGGGTGAGTTTGGGAAGATCTTGGAACGGATTAGACTATTTACATGTATTTTACGCTTCGTATAACATAAAAACCCTATAACATAAAAGTTCTCGGAACGGATTATTTACGTTGTAGGGGCATCTACTGTATTTAAAAATTATCACCCAAACCTATTATCAACTTTATAGCTACTCAAACATGGGATGGGAGTCACGGAGTAGCCAGTCACGGCGCACAACTATGGTGGATTCAAGGACTGCCGAACAAAATCTCCACAAGTGAGAAAAAAACATTGTCAGTGAACAAAAATAATTATTTTTGGACCAAACCAAAGAATTTGTGGGGCGGTGAATGCTGAATCGTGACTGTGTGTGGATCCACTGTATAATATACTGTAGATATTGTAGCTTGCAGTGGAGTGGAACTACCCTGCATTATATGCATTATATGGAGGTGTGTTTTAATTGTGTAATAGTTTGCACTACTCATGTACTTAAATGTGGCATCAGTGCCATGTGCGCCAGGGGTTTTCAAAGCAGAGTAGAGTGAGCATCCGCCCCAGAGAATATAATAGGCTGGAGTCCACCCTAAACACTGAAAAGTGGTCCCCAACTCCAGCTTGTATTGGTTCTCATAAGAATGTGTACCTAATGTTGTGGCCAGTGAGTGTATGTCTGTACACCCAGTGCAGAAAGGATATGATATGATATGCTGATTCTACGTCTAAAAACAAAAATGTGTCTACAAGAGACAAGAAGACAAGAATAACTAACTGGATAAATTGCATAAATACCAAAGTCAACCAGTTTGACCCCTCCCTCAGTCGTCAGGAGGATGTTGTTGCCTTTGACATCACGATGGATAATCCGGTTGTTGTGCAAGTGCTGGAGACCCTTTGAAAGAGACAGGAGAACACACCAGGATGCTGTCATTGCTGTGTGATCCGTGCATGCATTACAACGCATGTGATGCCGTCAGTGTAAAGCAAAACACCGGGAAAGAAAGACGTTCACTCCCGACTGTCAGAATGAACGCTCAGCATGTTCCCCGCATGGTGAATCCCACCTCCTGCTCACACTAGCAGCTTACCAGGAGGGCGCTGTACAGGATGTACGCTATAACGGGCTCCTGGAGACGTTGGCCTCGCATCAGCAGCCCTTTGATGAGCTCTGTGACGGAACCGCCATTGCACAGCTGAGGAAGAGAGAAAAAGCGACTTAGCATCACTTGGGATTCTTGTCTGTCGACTGTCTTTTTATTGGCCTGCGGCACATTCGAAAAATAGAATTTAACAAGAAAACTAAAAAAATAAAAATAAAAAAACCACCAAAAATGGAAAAATCAGCAGTAATTTTATGTGAATAAAGTCAGCTAATGAGAAAAAGTAGTAATTTTCAGAGAATAACGTCTAAGTATTATGGGGAAAAATACGCCATTTTAATAGCATAGTTGAATGAGAGGAAAAAAAGAATATTAGTGAGAAACTTGATCAATGAAGCTGTCATTTCTGGAAAAGGTGGTTGTAGAAAAAGTTAGAATGTTACAAGAATAAATTGTAAAATATTATGGAAATAAAGTCATAATTATGAGAAGAAAATTTACAAGAAGAAAGAGTTGGGAAAAAAAACAACAGCAGAAATGGAAAAAACAGTTGTAATTTTACGATAATAAAGTACAAAAATATAAGAGAAAAAAGTATTCTAAAGAGCAAAAAAGGTGCAATTTTATAAAAATAAACTTTTATGAATTTTATAAGGAAAATAATAAAATTATGGAGTTGCATGGATTTGAAATATGAAAGAAAATATATGTTTTTTTCAAGTTGTAATATTATGAGAAACAAACTAAACAACAAATAAAGGTGTAATCTCTGGAAAATTAGGTTGCGTCAAAAGTGATGTTATGTTAAAGTCAAAATATTATGGGAATAAATTCATAATTAAGAGAAAAACATTTACAAGAAGAAAGTTTAAATCGTTGGAAAATTTAAAAAACAACAGCAGCAAAAATGAAAAAAAACTGCTGTAATTTTAAGAGAATAAAGTCAAAATATAAAGAGAAAAACGTTGTATTATAATGATAAAAAAAAGTCGGACTGTTACAAGAATAAACACTTAATATTTAAAGGAAAAGTAATGTTATCTGTAGCACAGAGTTTCAATATTAAAGAGAATATATTTTTTTTACTTGCAATAATATAAGTAAAAAAAAAAAGGCACCATTTTACGAGAATAAACTCGTAATATGAGGAAAAAGTAATGTCATAGCATAGATTAGGGCTGGCTGATATGGCCTCAAATCAATATCACAATAAATTGGGCAGTTTTCACTCGATAACGAAAAATACACGATAAATCCCCGACCACTATATATCTTTGCCATCTGAAAATAATTGCAGGAAATGCAAATTAACTGCTTTTCGTTGATTTATTGACCAACTGGCACACATTACTTTCAATGAAATATAATTCACGAATTGGGATGCACCTATTCCGCCGATAAAGCCTGAAAAAACCTCCAAAAAGCAGCAACAGCGCTCCATTTCCATCATGTGCTTTGGGTGGTTACAACAGTTTTCATACTGACTTTGCATTTCATGTTCTTTTTGCTCAACATCATCTTTGTGGAACCCAAAATAAATCCCCCGGGGACTGCGGTGTATCGTACATACCCTGGCATACTACATCCTGTACACACATGTACTAAGCTACACACACACACACACCACATAACATGACTGGCATCACGTCTCATGCAATTACATTACTAATGGACACTTATCACACTGCACAAGAAGAACGGCGTTGATATCAACCCAACCTACCACAACCATGTCAGGTAATATTTCCCAATAATAATAATCATAATAAGACAATTTATAAATATAGTGACTTTCTCATTTTTCTAACAATTCTATTCAATTCCAGACATTCCATTGTCATGTTATTTGCCTACATGTGTGTGCAATGTTGGCTTTAGAAACTGGATAGATAACCATCATCAAAATAATCATTTACACAATGAAAAGAGAACTTCACATGTTCTTGTAGCCATGTAACCATCAAATAAAGCATGGAATCCTTAATCATACTAATCATGGTTTCCTATAGAGACGCTTTTATAATGTTTTTATTTTCTTGTTCTTTATTTGTGAATTGTCAATTTTGCATAATTGGCCATGATGGACATGTTTTTTGTTTTTTTAAAGGTTTTAAAAATCCATATATTCCAAGTCAAGTGTTTCTGTTATTAGTTTTTAATATCTTTTAGAGCGGCGTTACGATGAATACAAACAGGAAAAAAACTATTTTTAGCGCATGAGTGGGAAAGTATAGTACGTCACAGAGAGCAGTCATCTTTCCCGCAGCGCTCCAGTATCCAACTGATAACATAGATAGTTAGCTAGGTCAGCGAGTGAAGCTTGTACGGCTGAGAAGGCATCGTGCGTCAACGCAAGTTGCCGATGTGAGCCAAGACAAGTTGTAGGAGACTTACGGATTATATGCAGACGTGCCAAAATGTTACTCTACTTTGATTCACTGTGTATGGACTTATTTCAGGAGCAAAATGCAAATGACAGGGTTGAAAAATGTAGTCGCACGTGTGCTCCCTTTTAATTTTTTCTACTTGCACAGTCTATTTCTAGGTGCATAAGCGAGTGAAATGCTGGCACTGTACAGCCGCTTCTTCATTTGAACCATCAGCCGTTCCCTCATCGTCTGTTTCCCTTCTTGATCAAAGATGGCGCCCTCCGTGGCAGACGTCTCTGTGACACTCTTCCGTTTTTTTCTATTTTTTGCTATTTTTTTGTTCATTTTGGACATTCAACACTCTCACGCAGTACATTACAACAGAGAGACACTTTTGAACATCGGCAGGGTTCACCATGAACTTTCATTTAGCCTCTCAGACTTTGCCTTTCTTCTGCGCCGGGAGAACGCAGCAGCCTGCGGGCCTGGTGAGCTGAATACCCGGCGAGCAAAGCATCCGAGGCGTAAACGAGGCAAGCGGGCCGGCCTGCATGCTAGGCTAAAAGCTAGAGCGACTAGGCCACCGCTACCAAGCCTGCTGCTAGCCAACGTCCGCTCCCTCGAAAACAAGATGGACGAACTAAGAGCAAGGATTACAGCTCAACGTGAGATCAGGGAATGCTGTGTCCTCACCTTCACAGAAACCTGGCTGACGGAGGATATACCGGACTCGGCGATCCAGTTGGAAACATTTGCTGCTTACCGGGGAGATCGGACTTTAGCGTCTGGTAAACACAGAGGTGGCGGCGTCTGTGTTTACGTAAACAAACGGTGGTGCATAGACGTACAGACGATGGAAAAGCACTGCTCGCAGGACATTGAGCTGCTGATGGTGAAATGCAGACCTTTTTATTTGCCTCGTGCGTTTAGCGCTGTGTATTTAACTGCTGTTTACATTCCACCACGAGCTAACACCGCTAACGCACTAGGCCTCCTGCATGACATCACTGATAAACACGAGATCAAACACCCAGACGCTGTATTCATTATATCTGGCGATTTCAACCACTGTAACCTCAGGACTGTCCTCCCCAAATATTACCAGCATGTGAGCTTTCCCACAAGGGAAAATAACATCCTGGACCAAGTCTACAGCAACATGAAAGGTGCTTTGAAGGCTGTTCCAAGACCCCACTTTGGAAAGGCCGACCACATCTCCATATTCCTTTATCCAACATACAGACAACTTCTTAAAAAAGCTCCCCCTGTAAGTACAGCAGTTAAAGTGTGGAATGAAGAAACTGATCAAGTACTTCAGGACTGCTTTGGCTGCACAAACTGGGATGTGTTTAAAACTGCAGCGGGGAGGGAAGATTGTACTGTTGATTTGGATGAATATGCTTCTGCTGTTACTGGCTACATTAGCACATGTATAGAGACTGTTACCACCACCAAGTATTACAGAAAATACCCTAACCAAAAACAGTGGATGAACTGTGATGTAAGGGCTAAGCTACGTGCTCGTTCGACTGCATTTGTCATGGGCACCGCTGATGACTACAAAAAGGCCAGATATGACCTGAGGAGGTCCATACGAGAGGCCAAAAGACAGTACAGACAAGCTGGAGGGCTACTATTCCACCTCAGACCCTCAGCGTATGTGGGTGGGGCTCCAGCACATCACAGACTATCAACAGCAGAGTAGCGTAGCCACGTCCAGCCAAACCACACTTCCAGATGAGCTGAATGAGTTCTATGCCCGCTTTGACACCCAAACTCCTGATGAGCAGAGAGGGTGGCTGGACTTGGGGAGCACACAGGACTCACCTCTCATGGTGACATCAGCTGATGTGCGCAGGGTTCTGAACAAAACAAACCCACGAAAAGCAGCAGGCCCAGACAACATCTCAGGACGTGCACTTCGGGTTTGCTCATCAGAGCTAGCTGATGGGCTTTCTGACATATTTAACCTGTCGCTTGCACAAGCATCTGTACCGACCTGCTTTAAGTCCACCACCATAGTGCCCGTACCCAAGAAGAGCAACGTGACCTGCTTGAATGACTATCATCCTATAGCACTCACTCCTATTGTTATGAAGTGCTTTGAAAGATTAGTCATGACCCACATCAAAAAGAGCATCCCGGCAACTGTGGACCCTCTACAGTTTGCATATCGCCAGAACCGGTCCACTGATGATGCAGTCAACACTGCCATCCACACAGCCCTTTCTCACCTACAGGGCCAGGACACATACGTCAGAATGCTATTTATAGACTATAGCTCTGCTTTTAATACAGTCAGCCCCCACAAACTCACAAATAAGCTCCTCACACTTGGCCTGTCACCCTCCCTCTGTAACTGGGTGTTTAACTTTCTAACAGGCAGGCCCCAGTCAGTCAGAGTCCACAATTGCACATCCAGCTCAAGAATTGTGAGCACTGGGACCCCACAGGGGTGTGTGCTGAGTCCACTCCTCTACACGCTCTTCACCTACGATTGCGTGGCCTCCCAGAACAACACCAGCATCATTAAATTTGCAGATGACAATACAGTCATCGGACTGATCACTGGTGGTGTTGAAACATCATACAGAAGAGAGGTGGTGGACCTCATAGCTTGGTGTCGTGATCATCTCCTTCTCAATACAGATAAGACTAAAGAGATGATCATCGACCCAAGAACAAGGGAAAAGGAGCCGCATAAACCCCTGTTTATTGATGAGACTGAGGTGGAGAGGGTGAAAACCTTCAAGTTCATTGGCACACACATCAGCGAGGACCTCACCTGGTCTCACAACACCCAACAAATTATGAAGAAGTCCCAAAGGAGACTGTACTTCCTGAGAAGACTTAGGAAATTTGGCATGTCCACCACAATCCTGAGTTGCTTCTACAGATGCACTATGGAAAGTGTCCTTACCGCCTCCATCACTGTTTGGTACGGTAACTGTACAACACGTGATAGGAAGGCACTCCAGCGGGTGATCAAGACCTCACAGAACATTGTTGGGGCAGCCCTCCCCTCACTGCAAGACATTTATAAATCTAGAGTCCTACGCAGAACACACAACCTCATCAAGGACAGCACACATCCACAACACTCATTATTCACACTCCTACCGTCAGGCAGACGCTACAGGAGTTTGAAGTCCAGGACCACAAGACTGGCAAACAGCTTTTACCCACAGGCCATCAGGCTTCTCAACGAAGCACTCACACACGCCGCACGCAACACAAGCACACACTCATAGCACTTTATTTATTTACTTATTTATTTATTCATTTATTTGTATTATATATCTGTATTAATGTCTCTTCTGTTGTTGTTGCTTAATTTATTGGTATTAATGTTTCCGTATTAATGTTCTTATTCGGCCGCACGGTGGTCTAGTGGTTAGTACGTTGGCCAACACAGAAAGAGATCGGGAAGACCTAGGTTCGATTCTCCCTCCATTTCTGTGTGGAGTTTGCATGTTCTCCCCGTGTGCGTGTGGGTTTTCTCCGGGTACTCCGGTTTCCTCCCACATTCCAAAAACATGCAGGTGAGGTTAATTGGAGACTCTAAATTGTCCATAGGTATGAATGTGAGTGTGAATGGTTGTTTGTCTATATGTGCCCTGCGTTTACACCTGTCCAGGGTGTACCCTGCCTGTCGCCCGAAGTCAGCTGGGATAGGCTCCAGCATGCCCCCGAAACCCTAATGAGGAGAAGCGGTATAGAAAATGGATGGATGGATGTTCTTATTCTTCTTTCTTGGGAGAATGAACAGAATAAGAATTTCATTGCATAGTATAACTGCCTGTTTTACTGTGCATATGACAATAAAACTCTTGAAACTTGAATCTTCTTGTTCAGGGTGGATGGGTCACGTGGCTGTAACTCGTCTTAAAGGGGAATGAACATAACATACCAGCACACACAGTCAAAACAGACAAAATGACTTATTTTCTTTTTTATTAAATTTACTGACATGGGCAAGATGACACCGGTTATTGTGGTAAATTTCAGTAAGGGAAAATTTTCGGTTTATTGTCCAGGCCTAGCATAGAGTTGTTAAAATACTAAAGAAAAAATATGTTATTTTGTAATATTATGAGAAACGACCAAAACCAAATGAAGTTGCCATTTTTGGAAAATTTGGTTGGGAAAAAAGTTATAATATTATGGTAATAAAGTCATAATATAATGAAAAGAAAACTTAAAAAGATTATTTCATCGAAAATTGAAATATTAGAAAAAAAACAGAAAAAATAGGAAAAATGGGAGAAATGGTTAAAAAAAAAGCATAGAGTGAAGCTGATATTAACAACAGGCTTTTTCACCTATATGACAAAGCTGAGATTCAGTTTTTTCTTGAAATACTGTATAACTTCTTAGCATATCTACATGTGTTGCTTTACTAAATATCAATAGAACTTCTTAGCATATCTACATGTGTTGCTTTACTAAATATCAATAGAACTTCTTAGCATATCTACATGTGTTGCTTTACTAAATATCAATAGAACTTCTTAGCATATCTACATGTGTTGCTTTACTAAATATCAATAGAACTTCTTAGCATATCTACATGTGTTGCTTTACTAAATATCAATAGAACTTCTTAGCATATCTACATGTGTTGCTTTACTAAATATCAATAGAACTTCTTAGCATATCTACATGTGTTGCTTTACTAAATATCAATAGAACTTCTTAGCATATCTACATGTGTTGCTTTACTAAATATCAATAGAACTTCTTAGCATATCTACATGTGTTGCTTTACTAAATATCAATAGAACTTCTTAGCATATCTACATGTGTTGCTTTACTAAATATCAATAGAACTTCTTAGCATATCTACATGTGTTGCTTTACTAAATATCAATAGAACTTCTTAGCATATGTACATGTGTTGCTTTACTAAATATCAATATAACTTCTTAGCATATCTACATGTGTTGCTTTACTAAATATCAATAGAACTTCTTAGCATATCTACATGTGTTGCTTTACTAAATATCAATAGAACTTCTTAGCATATCTACATGTGTTGCTTTACTAAATATCAATAGAACTTCTTAGCATATCTACATGTGTTGCTTTACTAAATATCAATAGAACTTCTTAGCATATCTACATGTGTTGCTTTACTAAATATCAATAGAACTTCTTAGCATATCTACTTGTGTTGCTTTACTAAATATCAATATAACTTCTTAGCATATCTACATGTGTTGCTTTACTAAATATCAATATAACTTCTTAGCATATCTACATGTGTTGCTTTACTAAATATCAATAGAACTTCTTAGCATATCTACATGTGTTGCTTTACTAAATATCAATATAACTTCTTAGCATATCTACATGTGTTGCTTTACTAAATATCAATAGAACTTCTTAGCATATCAACATGTGTTGCTTTACTAAATATCAATATAACTTCTTAGCATATCTACATGTGTTGCTTTACTAAATATCAATAGAACTTCTTAGCATATGTACATGTGTTGCTTTACTAAATATCAATAGAACTTCTTAGCATATCTACTTGTGTTGCTTTACTAAATATCAATATAACTTCTTAGCATATCTACATGTGTTGCTTTACTAAATATCAATAGAACTTCTTAGCATATGTACATGTGTTGCTTTACTAAATATCAATAGAACTTCTTAGCATATCTACTTGTGTTGCTTTACTAAATATCAATATAACTTCTTAGCATATCTACATGTGTTGCTTTACTAAATATCAATAGAACTTCTTAGCATATCTACATGTGTCGCTTTACTAAATATCAATAGAACTTCTTAGCATATCTACATGTGTCGCTTTACTAAATATCAATAGAACTTCTTAGCATATCTACATGTGTTGCTTTACTAAATATCAATAGAACTTCTTAGCATATCTACATGTGTTGCTTTACTAAATATCAATAGAACTTCTTAGCATATGTACATGTGTTGCTTTACTAAATATCAATATAACTTCTTAGCATATCTACATGTGTTGCTTTACTAAATATCAATAGAACTTCTTAGCATATCTACATGTGTTGCTTTACTAAATATCAATAGAACTTCTTAGCATATGTACATGTGTTGCTTTACTAAATATCAATATAACTTCTTAGCATATCTACATGTGTTGCTTTACTAAATATCAATATAACTTCTTAGCATATCAACATGTGTTGCTTTACTAAATATAAATATAACTTCTTAGCATATCTACATGTGTTGCTTTACTAAATATCAATAGAACTTCTTAGCATATGTACATGTGTTGCTTTACTAAATATCAATATAACTTCTTAGCATATCTACTTGTGTTGCTTTACTAAATATCAATAGAACTTCTTAGCATATCTACATGTGTTGCTTTACTAAATATCAATAGAACTTCTTAGCATATCTACATGTGTTGCTTTACTAAATATCAATAGAACTTCTTAGCATATCTACATGTGTTGCTTTACTAAATATCAATAGAACTTCTTAGCATATGTACACGTGTTGCTTTACTAAATATCAATATAACTTCTTAGCATATCTACATGTGTTGCTTTACTAAATATCAATAGAACTTCTTAGCATATCTACATGTGTTGCTTTACTAAATATCAATATAACTTCTTAGCATATCAACATGTGTTGCTTTACTAAATACCAATATAACTTCTTAGCATATCTACATGTGTTGCTTTACTAAATATCAATAGAACTTCTTAGCATATGTACATGTGTTGCTTTACTAAATATCAATAGAACTTCTTAGCATACCTACATGTGTTGCTTTATTAAATATCAATATAACTTCTTAGCATATCTACATGTGTTGCTTTACTGAATATCAATAGAACTTCTTAGCATATCTACATGTGTTGCTTTACTAAATATCAATATAACTTCTTAGCATATCTACATGTGTTGCTTTACTAAATATCAATAGAACTTCTTAGCATATCTACATGTGTTGCTTTACTAAATATCAATAGAACTTCTTAGCATATCTACATGTGTTGCTTTACTAAATATCAATAGAACTTCTTAGCATATCTACATGTGTTGCTTTACTAAATATCAATATAACTTCTTAGCATATCTACATGTGTTGCTTTACTAAATATCAATATAACTTCTTAGCATATCTACATGCGTTGCTTTAATAAATATCAAAGTGGCAAAGTTGCATGCTGTCATTTTTCACTATGTGGCCATCCCTGGAGAAAATGTGAACACCCTTGTGTTAAAGCATGACAGGAACTAAAAGAACACCTGAAGCAGAACTCACCTCCAGCACCAGCCAGAGTTGTCCACCTGATACTTTTTCCGACTTGTAAAACATGCCGTAAAACTTCACCACGTTGGGATGGTTGGACAGCGACCTCAAGATGTTGTATTCCGCCTCAATCTCCTCATCCACGTCCTTCACAACACAAAATGGTATCAATGCACTGATGTGTCACTTGTGTTTATTTACTTCTGATGCTTTTCCACTGCATCAGGTACTGCCAGCCTTGGCTTGCTGCTTCAAGAGAAAAGCAAAAACGACGCTGTGTTGGATACGACAACGCGATGTCATGCTATTTAAAGCGAGTTTTCATCGAGAAATAGTACAGTCGTCCCTCACTATATTATGGTTTGACGATCACTCCCTCACTGTATCACGTTTTTCATAAATGACGGCTGTTTGGTGGTAGGCTATGGTCTATTATTAGTCAAAACACATTGAAATACAAGTGATATGTAGTATTTTGATCACTGGGTGGCAGTAATGACACAAAACATTGAGACATTAGTCACATGACATTACCTTAATACTGCCTGAAGTCATGAAGTCAGCCATGGCATGTCCCACATGATAGACTAAAAAAAGTTTTCCTCTCGTTCCCTGTGGAAGTAATAAGTTTTTGGCTTCTTAAGAAATAAAGGCTAAATGTTAGCTGGCTAGCTGGCTAGCTTGCTAGCTAGCGGCCGTCTCAAGTCCCTGCAGCATAAGAGTGGAGCAATGTTGTAAACAAAGAATAATAGGAGTGTAAAGGTGGCTATAGGGGTGTTATTTCATGTCTACAAGGCTCTAATAATGTTACAAAGCGTATTTAGAAAGTCATAAACAGGTTTTCTATGCTCTAACTACCGAAATATTCAATTTTTTAACATTAAATTCTATAACGCGGAAATTCATTTATCGTGGTCGGGTCTGGAAAATGTTAGGTTAATTGGCGACTCTAAATTGTCCATAGGTATGAATGTGAGTGTGAATGGTTGCCATTGGCTGGCAACCAGTCCAGGGTGTACCCCGCCTCTTGCCCAGCTGGGATAGGCTCCAGCATACCCCTACAACCCTAATGAGGATACGCAGCATAGAAAATGAATGGATGGATGGATGGATGGGTCTGGAACCAAATAACTGCTGTAAACGAGGGACGACTGTCGTCTACTGCCATGAATATGTTGGCTGTGCCACGCCTGTATCTGGTTGAGCCTTACAAAGTGTAGAAGTATTTTGTATGAGCTGTTTAATCTTAGTTATTCAATTTCCATATTTGGAGGTGTTTGAAATTGCTTTGACAAATTTCTATTCACTAGCGTGTGTATGTGCATGGGACTTTCCCAGTTACTTTTATTGCAAATGTTGATCCAAAATCGGAGCGGAACATCAAGCTAGCAGGAGCGTTTGAAGGGGGGTGGAGGGAGCATTCATATTTTAACCCATTGACTGCCAGCCATGTTCAGAGCAGAGAGCGCCACACTGCCAGAGTTTTGGGGCATTTTTGCTCAACTTTCAAGACCCACAGAATATTGAGTTTTAGGACGACATAAACATTGAAACTATCTAAAGAAACTTTACACTCTCTTCTTTCATAAGAAAAAATTTTGTTTCTAGCCTTACATAGAAACAACATAGGGTAGTTTCAGCAAAAATACATGATTTTCACCAAAAAACAGAGAAAACAAGCTTTTTCTGCAGAGTAGCAAATTCAAGCAGAGTGACGGTGGGGTCTGCTGGATTTCTGCTGACCGATCCAGACGGCAGCCACTCGTCAGAAGAATCAGGGTCGGGTTCTGAGTCACACGACTCTGAACTGTTTCCAGTGTCAGGCTCCGTGTCAGAAATTCACACACAAGATGAATAAGACTTTGATCTGTAGCTCCCGCGAAAAAAGCTAAAGACGTCAATAGAGGTCTTTGGCAGTGAAAGACTTAACAGGCGTATCAATTACGTAGCCGTTTGCTGGTAGTACGTCACCCCTGCATAAAGTTGGGATCTGCTGTATGAAAAAAGAGAAATTGCTGCAGTGAAGACATTGTGGAGGTAGTTTTCTATGAAAGTGAAAGTGATATGGTCTAGTCTAGTCTAAGTCACACAGTGTGCTGCTGATGCGAGAGACTACACCACCCTTTATCACACAGAGATAAATGAGCAGGTTCACAGCCACAGCAGGAGCTACCACTTTGGAGCAAGGCTAGGGAATGAGACGTAACATGACGGCAAATCAATGAAAAAGCGGGAGACGCGGTTGGATGCATGACTGGGAGAGCTCCATCAAACACAGTGGAGGCGACTTACTCTGTTGGTGTGGCTCGGATGCTGAGACAAAAGTCCAAAGTTTCAGTTTGTGCTGCTCTGCATTTGAGTACAGCAGCTAAGCTCACGTGATTACCCAACTTACGTTGATGGGGTCCAGCACTTTGACCGCTGCCTGACTCCCATCCTTCTTGTTGGTCACCTTGTAGACTTTTCCATACGTGCCTTTGCCGATGGTCTCCACGATGTCCCAGTTAGCCGACGGATCGCCAAGGTTCTCCAAGCCAATCATGCTGGACTTGTAGGGATAGACTCCATACAATGACCGCCTGGAGGACGGGAACGCAAACATTAAGTGGAGTGGAACAATTTGACTTTCAGTTTGGTGTTTTCTTGTGTGTGTGTGTGCGTGTGTGTATGTGTGACAGCGATGGCAAAGAGGAAATTTCTGATGATGGCTACTTTTTAGCCTTGCTTCCCACTTCTTTAGACCGCGTTGTTATGGGAGCAGATCTAGGAAGTCCATAATGAAAGTATACCAAGTCTATGTCGCAGTGCTGCGCCCCTCTAGAAGTGACAGTTAATCTTGTGTCCATGAGAACAATCCATCCATTGTGTGTTTCCCAGTATTTTTCCATCAGTCATTTGTAAGTGTTGCACAACTCTGATTGTGCTATGTGAGTGTGTGTGTGTCAAGAAGGCCTTCCGGCGTGGGCGGGCTTCTTTCCGGTTGCGGGGACATGTCTGGGCCTGCCGGTGTGTGCCCCCCGGTGCCCGTCTGCCTTTGTGGGGTGTGATCTCTCGCCGGTCTCGGGGGTTGGCTGTCCTCCGGCCTGCTGGCGCCTTGTTTCTGGTTGGGATTGCCTCTCTGCGTCCCCTTGCTGGTCTTCCCGGGCGGGAGGGCTCTCTGGGCTGGTTCTTGGGGGACTGATCTTTGTGCTGCCTGCCCCTGTGGGCCTGGTGGCTTTCTGGCGGTGGGGGATCGGCCTGGCTATTTGGGGCGGGGCTCTCTCCTTTCATGCATGATCAGTGACAATTACACGCTCACACATTCTTGCACCTTTATATATGTGAAGACTTCCCCACATACAGAGATACCTGTACACACGTACATATGCACACTCACAGTACATACGTACTTCCCCACATTACTCACTGACTTAACCAGGGTGTTATTATGTTGTTGGTTTTATTACAGCGATGGTGATGTCTGCAATATGATTATAGGTTTTAATTTTCTTTTCTTTTTTTCTCTGTCCCCTCCTGCTCCAGTCTGGAAAAAAAAAGAAGCTACAAGACTGAAAATGCACTTAGCTAATAGACTGAATCTAGAAGGTGCAACAATCATAACTAACAGAACCAACACATTTGCGCATTTAGAAAAGTGGTACACCTGGCTGACCAGTACAATACAACTACAGCGACAGTACATTGACATTGATAATACAAGAAGAATGACATGTGCACTGCACATACAGGATTGAGAGTACACAATTTATCATTTTTACTACGGGTGCACGATAATTATTGGGCCAATGTGAGGGAATTATGACTTCACACCGATAAATCCAATAACATTAAAAATAGCTCAGATAACTGATAATTTCGAATAACACCCCACCGAGGCGAGATTACCCGTACTGTGCGGGTGAGCAAAACAAGCGCTCCTTTTTTCTCCTGCCTCTGACGTTAACGGCCCGTCGTAACTTCCCCTGTGGTCACTTGTAAACAAGCATTCACTGTTTCAGAGACATTTCACAGGCTAGATGAACCAAATGGCCTGTGATGAGGGGAAAAAAAAACCCATTGAGCATACAAAAAACCTTATCAGCCACCTGAAACAGCACATCACTACCACACCTGGGGCATGTTGTGCGTTTGGAAAGTGCAAAAGGTTTGCCAGAGACCTCCGTGGTGTCACACAGAACGTGCATCCGAATACAATGCATCTTGCTGGTCCACGCCAGGTGGCTCCCTCGCTCTATACTCTGGTTCTCCTGATAGTACTGTAGTGTAGTGGTAGTAATGTCATGATATTTGATTAGGACTAATCAACAGGTACAGTTGGGCAAATCCTAATTTGGCCAGGTCCTTACCTCCAGGTGTGCACAAACTACAGTAAAATCTAAATGTAAAACTAATAAACAGGTTATAGTTATCGGTATCATGTTGAGTTGAAAAATAAATATTGTGCATCTTACCATTTGTTAGATATTATTAGCCTTCTTGACACACACACACTCACATAGCAC
Source organism: Dunckerocampus dactyliophorus (assembly GCF_027744805.1). Taxonomy (NCBI): domain Eukaryota; kingdom Metazoa; phylum Chordata; class Actinopteri; order Syngnathiformes; family Syngnathidae; genus Dunckerocampus; species Dunckerocampus dactyliophorus. The sequence continues at coordinate 7,407,161 of NC_072827.1, read as the reverse complement.
AACCAGAGTTACACAACCCTTAATTATGACTGATGGAAAAATACTGGGAGAAGAGGCAGACACACAACAACTGCATTGTTGTCACTCTCTCCCGCAAGCTTAACTTTCACGTTCACACAAACTTGACTTTCACCTTCTAGAGGGGCGCGGCAACTGCTATATAGATAAATTTCATTCTGGGCTCCTCATCAATCTCCTTGTCGATGCTAACCAAAGCGCTGTAGTATATTGCTCTTATTTTTAATACAGTTTAAAAACCTTTGAAATTGTGTGATCATTAGCTACGTCTCCGATAGCAGTGCCATCCCAAAAACAGGGAAGAAAAGCTCAAGAAAATAAATAGCCTTTAAGTGCACTTACACTTCCATCACACGTCATTTATCGCCGCTGTGGTCAACTTGTTTTTACACTTGTATGATAGTTCAAAACAAAATTGCTTGTACTGTTGTTGACTGATACGGGGAATGATAAATAAGTGTGTAAGCCCTCAGACATTCTCATGCAGGGGTGTCCAAACTTTTGCTGGGGCCACTTTTACATTTTTTAAGCCAACCCATGTGCTGAGATGTTTTTTTATATGTACCATAAAAAAAAGTGTGTAATTAGTATGAACCTTTATCCTCACATTTCACATATTTGCTGTTTTTTTAACTTCATTTTTACAACTTTCTTCTTGCACATTTTTTTCTCCTAATATTTTCACGTTATTCTCATAATATTTTGACTTCACTATCGAAATGTGCAATTTTTTTTCCCCAACCTCATTTTCCAAAAATTGCAACTTCATTCTTTGTTTTGTTTATTTCTCATATTATGACCTTTTTTCCCTTCATTTTTCAATTTTAAACTATTTATTCCACTTAATATTATGAGTTTATTCTTATATTAAGTTAATTCTTATAAAAATTACTCTTCTTTTCAATTTTAACTGTTGTATTTTTTTTTTGTTTTCTTGTTGAAATAAAAAATAAACCGCCACGTTGGACCCCCCCCCTGGTCCAGTGTATATACAATCTGAGTTTCAAACAAGCCAGCAAGATAGAAACACGAAAGAGAAGCAGATGATGCAATGTAGTACTAGTACTGCGCTTGCAGTGTTACACAGGGTAGAACATTTATTCCCACAAGATCTTCTTCGAGGGTTCATTGAACAAGTATCTCTGCCAGAGGAGGGTGAAGACATTTAACTACTGTAATCGGAAAAGAGGGAAGGAGGGGCGTACAGTATATATAATTGTACTTACATGGCAAACGTTATTTTCTTCTGACTCATTGGTGCTGAGAGTTAAAAATAAAACATCTCTGGTGATCATAATACAAATGCCAGGCAGAGCAACAAGTTGTGTTTGACGGCGGCGTGCTTAGCCTAGCCCCCGCCTGCCACCGTGCATCCCCATGAGCGTTAACTCCTAAGGATCAATTGGATTGGACGCAGATTAGCTTGACATGCGCCGCACACTTTCACTACACACGCTTAAAGGAAAACTGCACTTTTTTTTGGACGATTGCCATCATCCGCAATCCTTATGTGAGACATAAAGAGGCAGCTCACTAATGCACGTGTTGGGACACAACTATTACATGCAGTCAATATTCGGGTTAAGGTCAATATTCTGCGTTCTGAAACATTCGGAATAACCCGTTTACATGCGTGATGTGAAAAAAGACAAAACAAAAAACCCCACACGGACAATTTCTCGACTCGTGGAAAACATCAGGACGCAATGCGCGTCATTTCCGCTTCTTCTTCCTGTATCCAAAAACAACAACAACACCGGCACGGCGCATAATGAACGCCTTTGTTTGCGCTTTGGTGCTGGTACTGACCCACCACCAGTACTTGACACTATTCTGTCTCACTTTCTTCATTAATGGAAGGCGAGAACCTGAAGAAATAGGAAATGGAGCCGGAGCTGTGCCATCCATATCCATGCTACATCCCCAGAGCCCACGGGACACTTTGGAAGATGCGTTCGTATAAACCCTGCTTCGCGTAACTTCTCGCTCACCTTCTGATAGATTTTGCTATCGTGGTACTTTCTACCGCCAATAAAAGCCATAATGTTCCTGTCTTTCACCACACTAATGAGGTGGCTTGTTTCCTCCTCGCTCCAGAAGTGTGGGGTTTCGCGTGACGCCATGTTTACAAGTACTTCCTGCCAAAGGCACAAGATTCCTTTCGAATAGAACATGCGCAGAACACAAATTAATGTTCTTCGGGATTTAAAAAAACGGAATATGCTCATATTCCAGTTTTTCAAAAGGGTTATTGGTGTTTACATGGCTGTCGGGTTATTCGGGTTATTGCTAATATTCCGGTTATGACGGGGTTATTTGACTGCATGTAAACGTAGTCAAGGTTTTATGGCTTTATATCCATACTGTGAGCATGTAGTAACAGGTACATCCATGATAACATGTAATACTTACAGTATTTTGCTGTATTTTTGTCATTTTAAGCATAGCTGAACTTCCTTCCTGGGTGCATTGATTTCACAAAGCAACATCAAAAGGAATGCTACACCTAGCGTTAACTTTTTCAAACTCAAGAACAAAAACACAGCAACGGTGGCGGCAGCTCCAATATGTAGCGTTACCTTTCGCTAGTGGCCTGCGGCATTGTGAGCCAGTGTGTGGTGAAGCTAGTCGCTAGCTGGTGTGGTGTGGTGAGGTGTCACTACGCCAGTAGCGTAGTTCTTGGGTGTAACAATGTTAATAACAATAATAATAACAATGTCACTGTAGCTCAGTTAATATGCAGGTCACATTATGAAAATGGAGCATTGTCGGTGCTTTTTAGAGGTTTTTTCAGAAGGCTTTACAGGTGGAATAGGTGCGTCCCATTATGTGCATTCTTACCTGTCTCTTTTTTATCTGTTTTTATATCTTTCGAACGCACAGAAAAGGGAAAGGCATGTGTTGTCATGTTTTCAAAGGAAAACTACACTGGAATTTTGTCCATTATCTAAAATCCTTTTTATCTACATCGTTCCCTTTTCTGTGCATTCTAAAGAGAAAAACAGCTAGCATGTGAGAGCTAACAATGCATGTAAACGGGACACACCTATTTTGACTATAAGGCTCTAAAAAAACCTTCCGTAAAAGCCAACAATGTATTCACATAACTTTTACATGACGTGTATATGAACCAAGCTACAGCAACATTGTTACTGTAGCAGCAAACACAAAGAACTATTTTTCTGGCGTAGTGATGCAGCGCCTCACGTCACGTAACGTAACGTCCAAAACAATGTGATAGGACACCAATCTGTACTGATTAGGAAACAAGAACAAGCATATAAATAGCTAGGAATAGACAACCAAATGATCTGCAAAGTAGTAGCCCACATTCCATGTTTTGTTTATACACGGCGAGATGGACTGTGTTGTGATATCAAGCACTATGTGCTCCATGTATCACAATCAGTATCATGGTGACTTACTCCATGGACAGTTGTCCATCTGGTCCAGCTGGCCTGGGGGGTCTTTTCCTGTTTATTTTGGGTAACTGAGTTTCTATCACTGCAGGGTTTGTTCGCGCGAACAATTCTTTGTTCGTTGTGATGCAATCTCTTGGAGCAACGTCCTCCTCGCCACACACACAAAGCTTTTCCATGGATGGTAACGCTGTATGCCACTCCATTTCTGTCAGCCTGGCTTGGCAAGCTCCACATTTACACCACCAAGTCATGCCGGTCCTGACTCTCTCGGCCCCCTGTCTGCTCCGACATTTCACTCTCTTTTCTTGCAGGCTCAGCTTCTAAAACCTGCAGCCCATCCACCGTATTTTCAGTCTCAAAACGAAAAGGTTCTGGATTTTTCCATAAGTAGTCGCCGACTCCCACAAGGTCTGCCATGATTAGTAGCTGCAAACAGACACATGCTTTCTATGATGCTATTTTTGATGGAAGTAGCGTTAGGTCCTATCTGTGGGCTCAGTGAAATCAATGCGCCCGGGAAAAAATTCCGCTCATGTTTAAAATGATCAAAATATGGCAAAACACTACAAAACATTCGTTCAATCAAAAAAAAATTCACAATGGTCACAGAAATAACTTGAATCTGGAAAAAGTAATAATAAATTAAAATTCTATGAAATGTAACCAATGAACGTCAGACATTGCTTTTCAACCATGCTTCAACAGAATTATTGAAAAAAATAAACTCATGAAACAGGCCTGGACAAAAATGATGGTACGCCATAACTTAATATTTTGTTGCACAACCTTTTGAGGCAATCGCTGCAATCAAACGATTCCTGTAACTGTCAATGAGACTTTTGCACCTCTCAGGAGGTATTTTGGTCCACTCCTCATGAGCAAACTGCTCCAGTTGTCTCAGGTTTGAAGGGTGCCTTTTCCAGACGGCATGTTTCAGCTCCTTCCAAAGATGCTCAGTAGGATTAAGGTCAGGGCTCATAGAAGGCCACTTTAGAATAGTCCAGTGTTGTCCTCTGAGCCATTCTTGGCTGTTTTTAGCTGTGTTTTGGGTTATTGTCCTGTTGCAAGACCCATGACCTGCGACTGAGACAAAGCTTTCTGACACTGGCCAGCACATTTCTCTCTAAAATCCCTTGATAGTCTTGAGATTTCATTGTACTCTGCACAGATTCGAGACACCCTGTGCCAGATGCAGCAAAGCAGCCCCAGAACGTAACAGAGCCTCCTCCATGTTTCACAGGAGGGACAGTGTTCTTTTCATCTGCTTCATTTTTTCATCTGTGAACATAGAGCTGATGTGCCTTGCCAAAAAGTTGAATTTTTTGTCATCTGTCCATAGGACATTCTCCCAGAAGCTGTGTGGCTTGTCAACATGTAGTCTGGCAAAGTCCAGTCTGGCTTTTTCATGACTTGTTTTCAACAGTGGCGTCCTCCTCGGTCTTCTCCCATTAAGTCCACTGTGGCTCAAACAATGACGGATGGTGCGATCTGACACTGATGTTCTTAGACCTTGAAGTTCACTTTTAATCTCTTTAGAAGTTTTTCTGGGCTCTTTTGTGACCATTTGTATTATCCGTCTCTTTGATTTGTCATCAATTTTCCTTCTGTGGCCACGTCCAGGGAGGTTGGCTACAGTCCCATGGATCTAATCTCCTGAGACAATTTTTTCTTTGCTTCCTCTGGTCTATGTTGAGTGTAGTACACACCATGTCAAACAGCACAGGGACTGCCTGTAGTGCTATCTATAGACCCACTGACTGATTACAAGGTTGGAGACACCTGTTAGTGGACACACTTTGAATTAACATGTCCCTTTGGTCACATTATTTTCAGTCTTTTCTAGGGGTGCCATCATTTTTGTCCAGGCCTGTTTGAGTTTATTTTTTTCAATAATTCTTTTGAAGCATGGTTGAAAAGCAATGTCTGACGTTCATTGGTTAAATTTCATAGAAATCTTTATTACTTTTGTCAGATTCAAGTTATTTCTGTGACCATTGTGAGTTTTTCTTTCATTGAACGGATGTTACCAACAATTTGGTCCATGTGTGTATGTGCCCTGCGATTGGCTGGCGACCAGTCCAGGGTGTACCCCGCCTGTCGCCCAAAGTCAGCTGGGATAGGCTCCAGCATACCCCCGTGAACTTAATGAGGAGAAGCGGTATAGAAGATGGATGGATGGACATAAGGTTTGTGGATGGTGGGTAAAATAAAAAAAGTGCAGTTTTCATTTAAGAGCAACAGAAAAAGCACCAATGAATCCCAAAAAAATGACTACCAGGGTCAAAGATTGATGGTGGATTGATGGACGTGTTGTTTAACTGCCGTGTTGTTTAAAGGACATATAGTAGATCCCCCGTCACGTTCCAGGGCCACCCACGAATGGCAAAAATCCCGGAGTGATAAAAATGGTGATTTCCCGTCTAAGGAATGATAGTGTAAGATGATCCATCACCACCAGGAATGGGAGTCACGGTGTAGAAGTTATACACACTGGAATCTTGGTTAGGTTTCATTCATCCGTTCCAGAAGGTCCGACTCTAACCAAAACAGACACTAACTGAATGCATTTTTAACCTTAAAGAAATAATGTCAATCCAATTAATACGTTCCAGAAAGCCAAAAATGTTCACACAAAACAAGTTTTGACACGCACAAAACAATTGTAAATGCATCGATATGATGAATGAAAGCGATAAATGAACATTTAAGGTTACTTTTACCTTCAGTGAAGATGTGATTTTTGATGTGAGTGTTCCCAAAGACACAACGTGGCAGCAAAAACACCACACGGACACCATCTTCCTGTTTTGTCATGAGTTACTTCTTCTATTCAAAAATGTTTCTAACCTCAATAATGCAAAATGGAACCACAGAAAGTTTCAAGTGCAAGCATTTGCATAAAGAAGGTGAAAACACAATTGAAATGAAAGGAATTCAAGATATAACACATAAAAAAAGAAAAATGGGAAAATGGCGTCCGTGTTTTGTTTCACTGCCACATCATTCACATCAAGAATCACGTCTTCTGTGAAAGTAAAAGTAACCTTAAATCTTCATTTATCTTTATTTATATACACTCCTGATCAAAATCTTAGGACCAGTTGAAATATTGGTAGAATTTGCATTTTGCACATTTGGATCTTAATGAGGTTTTAAGTAGAGTTACAATATGCAAAAACAAGAAGGGGGAGTGAGACAAAAAACATTTGGAGCTTGTACTGTAATTTAAACCAAAAAAAGAAAAAACTGAAATAGGCTGTTTATCAGCTGATAAAAAGTTTAAGACTACAGGCTTTAAAAGCCAAAATCTGCAAAAAATGTTCATTTTCTGTCAGGCATTCACACTGTCATGCCCTCCTGATGGCTAAAGCTAAGAAGCTTTCTCTTTTTCAACGTGGTCGGATTGTGGAGCTGCACAAGCAAGGCCTCTCGCAGCGTGCCATTGCTGCTGAGGTTGGGTGCAGTAAATCAGTCATTCTACATTTTTTGAAAGATCCTGAGCATTATGGAACAAAAACGTCAAGTGGTAGACCCAAAAAAATCACACCTGCACTGAGCCGGAGGATCCGATTGGCTGTCCATCAAGACACAGGGCGGTCTTCCACCCACATTAAGGCCCTTACTGGTGCTGACTGCAGCACAATAACCATCAGACGGCATCTGCGGGAAAAGGGTTTAAAAAACAAAAAAGGAATTCAAAGACCTCGTCTCCTTCAACGCCACAAAACTGCCCGTTTAGACTTTGCCAGGGAGGGATTCTCTGATGAGAAAAAATGTAACCTTGGCGGTCCAGATGGCTTCCAACGTTACTGGCATGACAAGGAGATCCCACCTGAGATGTTTTCTACCCAGCACAGTGGAGGGGGTCCATCATGATCTGGGGTGCTTTTTCATTCAGTGGAACACTGGAGCTTCAGGTGGTGCAGGGTCGTCAAACGGATGCAGATGTTGCAGCGGGCATCCCTCATGACTGAGGGCCCTCGTCTGTGTGGTAACAGCTGGGTTTTTCAACAGGACAACGCTGCAGTTCACAATGCTCGCTTGACCAAGGACTTCTTCAGGGAGAACAACATCACTCTTTTGGACCATCCTGCATGTTCCCCTCATTTAAATCCCATAGAGAACATTTGGGGATGGATGGCAAGGGAAGTTTATAAAAATGGCTATCAGTTCCAGACAGTTGATGCCCTTGGTGAAGCCATCTTCACTAGTTGGAGCAATGTTCCCACTAGCCTCCTGGAAACACTCGCATCAAGCATACCTAAAGCAATTTTTGAAGTGATTAACAAGAATGGTGGAGCTACTCATTACGGAGTCCTACTGAGGACATTTTTTCACCTGGTTTGGAGAGTTTTTTGTTATTTTTTGAGCAATGGTCCTAAACTTTTGATCAGCTGATAAACAGCCTATTTCAGTTTTTTTTTTTTGTTTAAATTACAAGCTCCAAATTTTTTTTGTCTCACTCCCCGTTCTTGTTTTTGCGTATTGTAGCTCTACTTAAAACCTCATTAAGATCCAAATGTGCAAAATGCAAATTCTAGCAATTTTTCAGCTGGTCTTAAGATTTTGATCAGGAGTGTATGTGCTTGGAATTGTTTTATGCATGTAAAAATATTTTAAAAGGTGTTTTGTGTTAACATTTTTAAGAGTCAACCTCTGATGGCATCTTAAACAAGCTCCCCAGCTGACTTTTTGTTAGCAAGTTAGGTTCTTTTTTAGAAGCTAAAGACGTTTTGTGATAAAAAAAAAAAACATGACAAACAGTTGGACTCACACAGTGTATTAATAACACAACAAGACATGCGCTGTACTGTATGTTAAACAAAATATGTATGCAAACGGAGGCAAAATTTTGATGTTAACTGAAAAACATGCTAACCGGGGCGGACGCTAACCAAGGTTCCACTGTACAGTCAAACCTCGGTTTTCGTGCAGCCTATTTTTGATTGGCTGATTTGATTGGCTGATTTGATTTGATTGGCATGATTTGGCGTTCATTAAAAAATATTCCTCGGTTTTCCTGCAATATTTCACAATTAACAAACAAGTCCATTTACCCTGTGCTGTACTGTTTCATGGAAAAATAAGTACTCAAACAAAGCAAGTGAGTCAACAAAGTGTTGTTGACTCACTGTATGTCACATTTTTGATTGCGTGTGACTGCTGAATAACCCGCCATGGGACCAAAGAAAACATTCAGTCTCACCAGTACGCACAGAAAGTGTGCTTCAACAATAACCTCCATCCATTCCTCATTTAGAATTATTTCATATTGTTTTCTGCACTTAAAACTACAGTATAATTATTCTCTATGAAATATTTTTTGTCCATATATTCCTCCCACATGCCAAAAACATGCATGTTAGGTTAATTGGAGACTCTAAATTGTCCATAGGTATGAATGTGAGTGTGAATGGTTGTTTGTCTATATGTGCCCTGCCATTGGCTGGCGACCAGTCCAGGGTGTACCCCGCCTGTCGCCCAAAGTCTGCTGGAATAGGCTCCAGCATGCCCCCGTGACCCTAATGAGGAGAAGCGGCATAGAGAATGGATGGATGGATGGATGGATATTGGCTGAACAGATTCATTGATGATTTTACTATGGGGAAAATTGCGATGCACGAGATAGGGTACAAGAGAACGAGATGAGGCGAGATTTTAACACCAATTTTAAAAAATGCAGGTGCGTTCTGAAATTTACGGTCAAAGATATTACTGTCAACATTTTTTTAGACCAATTAATAGTATCAACATTTTGGCTTTTTGTAGTTACATTATGCCTTTTTGCTCTATTTGTGCACTTCCAATGAACCACGTTTCACAGATGGCCCCTACGCCACACTTTGGACACCCGTGCATTTTGCCAGGAAGGCGTGGTGCAGCAAGGCAACAGAGGATTGTGTCCAAGCTCTACCTTCTTGGTCAGCGGGTGGGTTGCGGTGTGGAAGGTTTTTTACAGCTTTCAGACGTGCATTGCATGGCGTTACGCAGGTGGCGCTCACTCCTGAGTGCCTGCTGGGCGGATTCTTCATCTTTGTTGATGGCTTGTATTTAATTACATGCGCTCCCTTGCACCATCTCTGCGATGTATTAGGTGTGTTATGAAACGGAACCGATGATCGCCAGTACGTGAAAGTTGGCGCTGAGCCAAATGCAATCAGCATCAATAGAAACGCTCGGTTATTAAGGGTGCCGACAAGTCCGAACATCTACTTGGGTTTATCTGACAAATGTTTAAGCAAAGTTGATGGCAATGTAGAATTACTACAGCTTCTGTTTGGACATCAACAAGTAGCCAGCAGCTGTTCAACTTCGACGGGAAAAAACAGCCACACGTCACTCGCGGACGCTGGGAACACCAAAGTAGGTTGGATTGCAAGGTGTGCATAAAGCACTTAATGTGCACTTCCAATAATGCCTTGCACACTGCCTCTTCCATATTATTGTATTAGCATTCATTGTAGCCATGCCGTAGTTGACAGTCTTGGTTGGCTTGTGGCTGCCCTGTTCTCACGATACACCTTTCCTCCAAACGAGAAATCTTGTCACGTTTTACTCTCACGACATCCCCTACTGTATAAGTCTCACTTTTGCAACTATGGTGTGTTGTAGGACCGCCGGACCAAGTGGGAAATCTCAACACTTGACGAAATAATCAGTGACGCATAAAGACATAAGCATGTAAAAATGGTGGTCTTTTTTTAACAATGGTACATGTCTGCTGTACATTTTACCTGTATTATCACATATTTATAAATTATTACCCTCTTATGGTGAATAAGATCCGGGAAAAACTGCCCTTTTTTTTTTTTTTTACCTGAATGGCAAATGTGCGGGGGGGATCCACCGTATATAATCAATCATGATGATGGAGAGGAACGTTTGTGAGGTAGAATGACCCTGACGGTTTGATGTGAACAGCCATCAACCTTCAGAATAATATATATAATTTGTATATATATATATATATATATATATATATATATATATAGCACATACGCAGAGAAATACATTTATGAATTGTGTTGCATTGAGGATGAGTAATGTAGATATTACAGCACCAGAATGCAGCTTGGAGATGCAACAGATATCCTTCACGCCGTCCTTCAAGCAGCAGCAGCAGCATCTTGTGTTTATGCTTCCCACATCATAAATAATTGCCTCCTAATCGTGCTTCATCTTCACTTATCCATCAATCCTGCAAAGCTAATCGCCCGCTTTAAAACACTTCCTGAACGCCACATTTGCCTTATCAATCAGCCAAGTGCCAGCCTGTTTCCCTTGCTGACCTTGTGCACATCATTCCAACACAACAGCATCATCCGCACTTCCTCCACCAACAGGCGAGGTGAAGCTGACGCATCCTAGACAGCAGCAACTGGTGTCCGTGGCGTCTTTCTTCGAGCCAGGGCATGCAGGATGCTTCACAAACAGCCTCCAGCAAAGCGCATACAGCATATGAAGTCCTACATACCTGCTGTGTGAAAGTGTCTCCAAAACGACGCAGCCTAATTCGTGCTAAACTATCAGGGTGAATAATTCACCTGCAATGTGAGACCTGCTCTGCAGCAGAGTTAAATATGCAGGTGGCAGACGTACGCTTCTCATAATGGCTGATATGAGGCATCTCAGGTGGCACGCAGGTAACCAGGAAGTCCATGCGCGTTGCCAGGTCACGTGACCCCGCCTGAGCTGACGGTACAATGAGGAAATAATGGCTCATTGTGCCTTTATCCTACACATTTCAACATCTAAGATCTCGGTGAGATGGTAATAATGATGAGAAAATGCATACAGCATACATAACATAACATACCGTGTGTATGTTTAACATTTGTTTTAATGATGTAGCGATAATATTCTAATAAATACGATGGTGTTCACTTTTACACCACTAGCAAATGAGAGCCACGGTATTGCATATTAGATTTTTTACATGTATTAGGGCCCAATTAAACGCGGAATCATGTGAATGAAATGCTGTCATTGTGAGGAGAAGGAAGGAACGTTTGTGTGGGGAATTATTTCCCCGGCGGACCACTCAATCTTGGCGGAAACTTATCACAAACACTAAGCCGCCCCCCTCCCGAACTAAACATGTCGAAATGGTAACCTGAAACACCAAAAGTTGGTAAAAAAAACTCTTCTTACGGAGCGTGAATGGAAGCTAGCGGGATTAGCTTAGTTTAGCAGAGCATGCTTGGGGGGCATGTCATTAAAGTAAATATCTTGCATTAACAATGCAATTGGAATTGCATCAGTGACTACATCTTTTTTAATCACAAGCACGGCCTTTACAGTTTGTTGAATATTTAGTAGCAATGTGTGCAGAGGCTGGCATCCCTTTAGAAAAGTTAGCCAGGCTACATCCATTTCTCAATGACTGGGCACAATTGGCCAATGATGTATTGCATCAATAAATGTAAGGGTTTTTTTGCATTTAATTAATGGACATTTTCCTCAGTAACCCAAAAAGCACACACTACGCTGGTAAAATAAGTGCAAAAACTGAATGTAAAAAAAAAAAACGGAATTTGGGAAAAAATAAATGGATTTCAGGATTTCATAGGGCCCTAATGTAATTTATATTATATTTGTAATCATGTATTGTTAATGAAATAATGCCTCATTTTAAATGCATGATATGGCACACACACATGCACTGGATGTCATTACCTTGTATAGAGTAGGTGTAGGAAGCATCTGTCTCGTGAAGTTTTTTTTTTATTTTTTATTTAAAAGTGTTATACTGTAGAACGTAATTGAATTTTCTTTATTATATAAAAATGTTAATATATTTATTAGGGGTGCCACGGGACACCACGAGACGAGACAAGATTGGGCGTACGGGAACATGACGAGGCGAGATTTTAGTATTAGTTTTAAGAAAAGTAGAATGAAAAAACATAAATTAAATATGACAGTATATTGCACTCTACTATCCATCCATCCATTTTCTATGCCGCTTCTCTTCATTAGGGTCGCAGGGGTAGGCTGGAGCCTATCCCAGCTGACTTCGGGTGAGAGGCGGGGTACACCCTGGACTGGTCGCCAGCCAATGGCAGGGCACATATAGACAAACAACCATTCACACTCACATTCATACCTATGGACAATTTAGAGTCGCCAATTAACCTAACATGCATGTTTTTGGCATGTGGGAGGAAACCGGAGTACCCGGAGAAAACCCACACACGCACGGGGAGAACATGCAAACTCCACACAGAGATGTCCAACGGAGATTCCCAGGTCTTCCCGATGTCCTGACTGTGTGGCCAACATGCTAACCACTAGACCACCGTGCGGCCCTGCAACCTACTAATTTAATTAATACTACGTTACCTTGCATTGCTCCTCACGAGGCCACACTCGGCAGCACTCTGTGTGTGTGCTAGCGGCCCCGCCTACACCCATCACTTTTTCACACAGGGCAATGTGGGTTTGGATTTGTTTTCTCCTTTAATAATAAAAAGTTGCGTTTAAAAACTGCATCTTGTGTTCAGTTGTGTTGTCATTGACTAATATTTACATTTGTGTGATGATCTGAAACATTTAAGTGTGACAAACATGCAAAAAAATAAGAAATCAGGAAGGGAGCAAACACGTTTTCACACCACTGTAGATATATAAAATTGTAAATGAAATTATCTAAAATTAAAAAATGTTCACAGTAATAATAATAATAATAATAAAAATATATGATAAAAAGAAAAACTGCAAGTAATACACCCACAAAAATGTCGTATTTTTGACACACGGCTTGCTCCTCTCCCCCGCCCCCAAATTATTACCCACTCAGATGCGTTTTCTGAAGGAAAAAAAAAACTGCCTATTTTTGGTTAAATAAAGTTTAAAAATCATTTTTTTGGACCAAAAATCTGCAGATGTCGTATCACATATGTGAGTGGATCCACTGTATCTTGCATGGGCTCTCAGGTGATTGAGCAAGTGTCCATCCAAGGAAGACATTGTTCCGTACGGAAAATACGCCACACTCCTCACGCTTTTGTTAGCAGGGGCTGAGACCTCTATGGGACACTGTAAATATTTACAGCAGCTAGAAAGAGCGTCTGCTGAATGGACTCTATATGTAATACTTGACATCTTTCTAGCATGCACTGATTCTGCAAATGACAATACATTTACTGGAACTGAACTGCTATCAACTTACAGGGATCCTGTATTAAGATACGTCGTGTGTCGTTTCCACAGTGCGCACACACACACACACACACACACACACACATGCACGCCAGAAAAGGTATGTTAGTTTGCTGTTGGGAGGAAAAAGCGAGTTGGGGTTTAGAGAACAAGACACCATTGACCTGCGTGGTCCAGCTCAGGTTCCCCTTCATTGTTTCCCTTCCTGCAGGAGCACAGCGTGCACACACCTTTCACCATATTAGTCCATGTTTGTGGCTAAATAATTCAACTGTTAGAACAAATGGTTGTGTTACTCAGAATTTGTTATGTAACATCTCTGGTGCAGTAACCTACAACCACGGTACAATAATATATACTGTATGTACATATTTATTCACCTTTAACGCCACTATTTCTTTTTACGTGCGATTAACGTGCGCACGTCTTGTTTGACCCTCGGCCCACTTCGTAGTTTGAGGAAGTAGTGGTGACGGTGAAGCCATAAGCGAGAAGAAATATTGAGCAGAAATGGAAAAAGACAAGGGTATTTTCATTGGTAACTTTGGTTTCAAAGCCCTGGCAGATGGCTCTCACAGCAAGACCAAAGTTTTGTGTGCCTACTGTTGCTGTGATTGGAACTGTCACAGACTACGTTGACCTGCCACAGAAGAAAGAAGCATTTCCTTATTGCCACCCATACAGAGGCACCTTGGCGCAGGAGCGTCCCAGCCAACAAGTGCCTTTTCTAGATGCGAGCCGTCCTGGGCTGATTCTTTGCCTTGAACTGCGAGCCAAAATTTGGGCACGAGTTGCTAGTGAATAGCCGAGGACAGGTATTTGGGGGCTTATGTCAACGCGACCATTGTGGAAGAGCTAGCAGGGCTAGCATTAGCAGTGCACCAGCTAGTCATCAATGCACACCACAGCAATCCAATGCATCTTATTTCTTATGTACTGTGCAAAACCAAGACAGGAACAACATCAAATTTAAAGCATGAAATGAATACCAGACCCACGAACCACCAGCACGATCTGGGACCTGTCTTCCACAGAGGCCGTGCACCGAACAAACACGCACACTAGCACTCAAAAAGGTCATCAAATCTTACCTTTATGCATTACTACCTAGTATCAGCATTTGGGACCAAATATGAGGTGAAAGAAAAAGGGTAAAAATACAGTATAGTAGTCTATCTGTGCAGCGTGGGACACAGTTAGAAGGTGCGTTCAAGGAACATTAAACAAAGTGGGACAACACCGCTCGCATTAAACAATGCAAGAACTGGGGGATTTCTAAATGTATATTATTTTCTGAATTAAATAATGGCCCATATTTCCAAAATTGATGTCCCTTTCCAAAAAAATGGATGTAAAGTAGTTATCGTTGTAGTTGCGTATCAAATCGTTTACCACAAAGAGATTTACATCCCTACTTATCTTATTTATTTATTAGGGACAATGCATATTAATGAACATCTGCAAACAATACAGACATAAATATGCCAGCTTATAGCGCAACTGCGAGTTTCTGCCTGTAGTCCACCAGGTAACAAAGAAATAACAGTAAAGAATGCAAAAAACAATACATAAGACACGATAAAAGACAAAAGAACACACAGAACCTGAAAAGGATATTATAGATAAAAACTTATTTCTAGAGGTTAGTAAGTGTGATTAATTATGAGTTAACTACAGACTAATCACGATTAAATAGTTTGATTGGCAGCTCTAATATATATTTATATGTATTAACAGCTCTACATGAATTGCAAATTATTATTTTTTTAATTTTTTTGCTCATGGAGAACGGAGTTGTGGTGACCACGAAGGAGTAAGATCACCGCGCACCCAACGCACGACGCACATGGCTGTCGCTCCATTTGCCAGATTTTGCAACGTCACATGCCTTGATTTTTTTGTTTTCAATTTGTGAACATTAATGGTCAATAACCATATACACTCAAAACAATATATATAAACGCAACACTTTTGTTTTTGCTCCCATTTTTTATGAGATGAACTCAAAGATCTAAAACTTTTCCACATCCACAATATCACCATTTCTCTCAAATCTGTTTAAATCTGTGATGGTGAGCACTTCTCCTTTGCTGAGATAATCCATCCCACCTCACAGGTGTGCCATATAAATGCTGATTAGACACCAGGATTAGTGCACAGGTGTGCCTTAGACTGCCTACAATAAAAGGCCACTCTGAAATGTGTACAGTATGTGGAATATATTGGGGGTTCTTTTCCTTAATGGTGCTTATTAAAAGATTTTCCAGCGTGTAGATTGTCTTTATTCACCAACCGTGACCTCATGCAGCACATACGCAGATGCACCACAGGCGTATACGTCATATAACAATATGCACTGCAAAAGGAATTAAGAAACAGGAATGTGTTCAGGTCAGAATAAAGTTGTCAAAGAGCGTCAGACTGTGTGTGACTGTATGAGGGTACTACACTATGCCTCCGTCTACCTTCATAAGAGAGAGGTGTGGCTTGACATGAGGCGCATGTGTCAATCGCACTAAGAACTTAATTAATGTAATAAAATAGTTACTGCTGCTAAGACGCTAATTATTATCCTTATAAAGGCAGAATTTTGTAATGGATCTCAATGGCAGGTGTACCTAATGTTGTGGCCGCATGGTTGCAGGGTCAGTGATCATGTGACCTGTGCTGGTCAGCAAGAAGAATGTAAAAACAAAAAAAAAAGTGATTCATCTCATTTTCTGCTTCCAACAATCACTTTTGTTTTCTTCTCTCACTGCAGGAACGTCAACCCTGTAAACTGTTTGCTTGCTTGCTAAGTCTGTGGTTTAAAAAAAAAAAACTGCAGTGAAGTAAATAATCCCTTCTAAGGGGATATGAAGAGGCTTTGCAGTAAAGCTTCAGCAGCCATGAGTGAGTCAGGCTGTGGGAAGGAACCAAGCTGCCCTTGATGTCACCCTGCACAACCTAAACACTCCCATACTAAATACTACGTACTAAATACCAGAGAAGTGTGACGCACATAACTTTAATGACATGACTGTAACGCCAAGAAAATATAGAGGGAATATCTGCTCTTTGGTTATAATACAGTGTTTTAATATCAGAAAAATATGGTTTGTTAATGCACATATCAAATGTTTTGTGTCCATTTTTATTATTATTAGATTTGACCAATAGTAGTTATAATTATGCACTAACATACATACAGTATGTATTTCTGCTAAGACACACTTTAATGTCACACTGACTTGCTATGATTATCTGCAAAACAAGTCCTCCCCATGCGTATCACCTGATTCAAATACCCTTGAGAGTCTTGGCATGTGAGTCTGCCCTTCATTGTCTCTGTCCCTCACAAGAGGAGGGAACCCTAATTTTGACACACGGCTCGTTCGCACCCCCTCCAAATCCTCCTGCTAGCTTGACATGGACGCTCTCCTCTGATTTTGTATCACCATTTTATTATTAGATTAGAACAGGGGTGTCCAAAGTGCGCCCAACGGCTGTGCATTCACAAACACATAATATAAAAATAACATAATATAACACAAACTAACTAAAAAAAACAACAGCGAAAATTGAAAAATCAGCGGTAATTTTTCAAGAATAAAGTCCAAATATAATAGTTGTATTCTAACGAGAAAAAGGTTGTAATTTTAAGAGAATAATATTGTAATATTATGAGGAAAAATAACATATGGAAGAAAAACGACATTTATTTAAAGTCCTAATATTATGAGAAACAAGCAAAATAACAAATAAGATGGTCATTTTTGGAAAATTAGGGTGCGGAAAAAGTTATGTTACTTGAATAAAGTCCAAATATTATGAGAATAAATCATAATGACGAGGAGATCATTTACAAGAAGAAAGTTGAAATAGTTGGAAAAAAGCAAGAGCAGAAATGGAAAAAACAGGTGGAATATGATGAGAATAAAGTCAAAATATGAAGAGAAAAAAGTTGTATTATAGCGAGACGAAAAATCTAAATTTTACAATCATAAACTCATAATATTACTGAGAAAAAATAATGTCATTTTAGTAGCATAGAGTTTAAATATGAAAGAAAAAACGTTTTTTTTCAAGTCGTAATATTATGCAAAACAAACAAAAAAAACAAGGAAAAAGTGATAATATTATGGGAATAAAGTCATCATATTACGAAAAGCACATTTATGAAGATTATTGAAGAACAAAGTTGGAAAATGAAAAAGAAAAACACAAAAATGGGGAAAAAGAGAGAAGTAGATAATAATAGGCTTTAACCTACATGACAAAGCTGAGATGCTATTTTTTTCTCCAACTATATAGAACTTCTTAGCATATCTATACAAAATATCAAAGTAGCATTGTTTCTTTTTTCACTATGTGGCCCTCGCTGAAAAGACTATTGCACATCCCTGCATTAGATTCAGCTTCAGAACCGTCCCCTTCTCTCTTCAGTTGCCATTGTTCACTCACTGTTTAATCTCGAAATATGCTTCAACACTTACAAAAAAAAATGTTCAAGTATAAAACGTATAGCTACTCACACTAATCAAGGATAATGTACGATGATCCTACCTTTTATTGTTTGCGTCTTTATTTCCATGGCTGACGTCTGCAAGAGAGGATGAAAGTTTCAGCAGCACATTCTTGCATCCACTTCCTTTCACACTTTCCTCCAGTGCGACACGAGCAAAAGAAACGAATGCCAAGCGTGCATCTTACCATCCATAGCAACACATCCACATTGATTTGGCCCCTTCAGCCAGTCAGGCGTTTAATAATAAATAATGAGCTTATGGACACCTGAGCAGGCTGGACCTGCAGACAGGAAGCTGTCACTTCACCCACCTGAGCAGGAAGTGTCCACCAGTGCTGGTTGAAGCAGCTGCTGTACAAGGCGCATCTCACGTACTCAAACATCAGTGGGCTAACATTCTTCTTCTTATTATTATTATTATTCTCCTCCTGTGCTTCAGCTTGGGTCTGTTTGGCTGAAAGCGCAAGTTTTTGTGTTGTTTGTTAGCCACAAGGCCTTCGTTGTTCATGAAGGCTTGACCCAATTCCGCTGCAAAGCAAATGCCCACAGAGTCACATGGCAGTGGAATTTCTTCCAGGGTAGCAGGTCACACAGTCCACAAAGAGTTACTAATTACGACACACATTGGATACATTTCAGATGAAAAATGACACACACTCGGCAGTTTTAATGCGGTACCCTCAAAGTATTATACACTTGGGGGTCTACCTTGCTCCCCCGTAAAGGATTTTCTGGAGCCTGGTTGGTGGCGTTCTGTGCTCACTCGGTACACTCGCTCACTGCAGGAACTAATCCAGTACAGTCGTCCCTCGCAACATTGCAGTTCGATTATCGCTCCCTCACAATATCGCAGTTTTTCAGAAATGAATTCCTAATGACTTTTTCATGGTAGACCATGGTCTATTATTAGTCAAAACATATTGAAATATGCGGTGGCGTGAAAAAGTGCTTGATTTCTTTTTTTTGCATGTTTGTCACACTGAAATGTTTCAGATCATCAACAAATTTAAATATTAGTCAATGACAACACAACTGAACACACAACGTTGTTCTTAAAGGAAACTTTTTATGATTAAGGGAGAAAAAAAATCCAAACCTTTATGGCCCTGTGTGGAAAAGTGGTTAAAACATAACTGAGACTCAGCCTGGAAAAGGTTATAAAGCCATTTCTAAAGCTTGGGGACTTAAAAGTAAAAGCACGTACTGTTCTGCAGTTTCTGTTCTCACAGGGCACACTCCCACCGCACACTGAGAGCATAGTGGAGCTCTACGCGTCCATGAATCACGCATGCACGAGGCGTGATTCCACTCTCCTCATTAAATTACTACTCATTTCTCTGAAGCCTCATTCGCACTAGCTCACTTACCTGTCAGCGTGTCAAACATACGATGGAATAACGTTGTGTGATAAACAAGTAGTCCTAACTACAAAATAAAGGGTGGAGGCTGAAGGTGACTCCAGATGTAATTATTACTACTGTTTCGACTTTATTTTATTTTGATGAAGTGATGGCCAATTTTAAATGAACAATCAAGAATCAAGTGTCTAAGGACGGACGACTGCAACTTATTTTGACTGGCTAATGACTAAGCTCGCCTCACACTTGGAAAACCAGTGATTTAAACGAAAAGCATTCATGAAAATCCATAAAACCACGAGACTTCAAAGTGCAGGAGCTTCAACAGGAACATCTACTTTTTTAACCACGATGATGTACACTCAACAAAAACATAAACGCAACCCTTCAATTTTTCATGAGCTAAACTCATGATGTAAAATGTATTTTTCTATTTTTCCTCATATATTGCTGTTACGTTCCCTGAGGGGGTTAGGACCCCAGATGCAGAGGCGGAGAGCTTGGAGTACAATCGAGTCTTTTAATGGCACAGCGTGGCAAAAATTTAAGAACAAAAAGCGATGGTGTAGCATAAAACAGGAAATGATAGAGACACCATGGAAAAACCTAATCTAACTAGGAACAGCTGGAGAACAAGAGAAAGGCTGGGCTGAGCTTAGGGCGATATTACCCAAAGTAGGAAAAAGCGATCCAATGCTATAAGGCAAGTCCACATGCGTGTAGCGAGTTGGAGTTCGGACAAAGAACCAGCGTCCTCCGGCTGTAGACAGTCAGTTTAAGTAGAGGGAGCAATTAGCCACAGGTGTGCCCAGCCTTCCCGTCTCCAGCCTGCTCTTGAGTGGCTGCAACACAGAGGAAACAGGCCAGGAGAAGGCAGAAGTAGCAAATAACATAAGTAGGCCCTAAAGGCCAGGAGCGAACGTGACAGTACCCCCCCCTTAATGGGCGCCACCCGGCGGCTTACCTGGCTTCTCCGGAAACCGTTTGTAAAAGTCCAAAAGAAGGGTGGGATCGAGAATAAGTGACCGGGAAATCCATGAGCGGTCCTCGGGGCCGTACCCCTCCCAGTCCACCAAATACTGGAAACCCCTGCCCCTTCTTCTCACGTCCAAAATGGCCTGGACTGCGAATGCAGGGTGGCCGTCAACTAGCCTGCGAGGAGGAGGAGGCACCTCCGGAGGGCTGAGGTTGCAGGAGGTGACAGGTTTGAGGAGGGAAACATGGAAAACTGGGTGTATCCGGAGGGATTCAGGCAGCTGGAGCTGAACAGCAGAGGGGTTCAGGACACGTTCCACGGAATAAGGGCCAATGAACCTAGGTTGGAGTTTCTTGGAGACAGAATGAAGGGGTAGGTCGCGGGAAGATAACCACACCCTTTGTCCTGTTTTGTACTGAGGGGCCACCGAGCGGTGGCGGTTGGCGAGACGCTGATTGCGCTCCGATGTCCGGGCCAGAGCCGCCCGCGTGTGGTGCCAAGCCCGGCGGGCGTGGCGCAGGTGGGCCGCCACCGAGGGAACTGCCACCTCGGACTCGAGGGAAGGAAAAGCCGGGGGTTGGTACCCATAGGCGACGTGGAACGGGGAGAGGCCAGAAGCGGAACTGACGAGGGTGTTGCGTGCATACTTGATCCAAGGTAGGTTGAAGGACCAGGAGGCGGGCTGTTGGTGGCAAACGCAGCGGATGGCCGCCTCCAGGTCCTGGTTGGCTCGTTCGGTCTGGCCGTTGGTCTGGGGGTGATAGCCTGAGGACAGGCTGGGTGAGGCTCCGAGGCATTTGCAGAAGGCCTTCCAGACAGCTGATGTGAATTGTGGGCCCCTGTCCGAGACCAAGTCCAGGGGGATCTCGTGGAGTCGGAAGGTGTTGGAGACAAGTAGGTCTGCCGTCTCGAGAGCTGAGGGAAGCTTGGGAAGTGCGATAAAATGAGCCATCTTCGAGAAACGGTCGACTATGGTGAGAATAGTTGTGTTGCCATTGGAAGGTGGTAGTCCAGTAACAAAGTCCAGTGCTATGTGGGACCATGGCCGGGAGGGGATGGGTAGCGGGCGCAGGAGCCCTGCTGGAGCCTGGTGAGTGGGCTTGTTGCGCGCGCAGATCGGGCAGGCGGCCACAAACCTCTGGACGTCCGCTCGGAAAGAAGGCCACCAGAACCGCTGTGACAGGAGGAAAGCGGTGCGGGAAACTCCGGGATGGCACGCCACTTTGGACTCATGCGCCCACTGAAGAACCTCAGAACGGAGTTCCGGGACCACAAACAGCCGGCTCGCCGGACAGCCCTCCGGGAAGAAGGTTCTCCTTAACTGCGTCGGCCACCCGCCTCTCGATATCCCATTGCAGGGCACCCAGGATCCGGGACTGGGGAACGATGAACTCCTTACAGGCCTCCCCCGGGACGGGTGAGTGTAGTCGGGATAGGGCGTCCGGCTTGCTGTTCTGGGAACCCTGG
Source organism: Dunckerocampus dactyliophorus (assembly GCF_027744805.1). NCBI lineage: Eukaryota > Metazoa > Chordata > Actinopteri > Syngnathiformes > Syngnathidae > Dunckerocampus > Dunckerocampus dactyliophorus. Next base: position 7,385,252 of record NC_072827.1, on the reverse strand, counting down.
CGGTAGGTCAGGGAGAAGTTGAACCGGGTGAGGAACAGGGCCCAACGTGCTTGTCGAGGGTTGAGGCGTTGGGCAGAGCGGAGGTATGACAGGTTCTTGTGATCTGTGTGAATGATGAACGGCAGTTCCGAGCCCTCCAGCCAGTGCCTCCACTCCTGCAGCGCTAGGATGACGGCCAATAACTCTCTATTCCCAATATCATAATTCCGTTCGGCAGCAGTCAGGCGGCGAGAGAAGAAGGCACAGGGGTGCAATTTCTGGTCGTTGTTAGAGCGTTGGGAGAGGACGGCCCCTACGCCTGTATTGGAAGCGTCGACCTCGACAACAAATTGAGAAGATGGGTTAGGATGGGTGAGAACTGGAGCAGTGGTAAATAAAGATTTCAGTCTATTAAAAGCTGAGTCGGCCTCTGGGGTCCACACGAAGGGAACCTTAACAGATGTAAGCTTCGTCAAGGGCTCCGCAACTAGACTGAAGTTCCTAATAAACCGACGATAGAAGTTGGCGAAACCCAGGAACCTTTGTAGAAGCTTCCTTGATGTGGGAGCGGGCCAGTCGACCACAGCCTGGATCTTGGCTGGGTCGGGACTTAGCTGACCCTGCTCCACGATGAACCCCAAAAAAGAAACAGAAGAGGAGTGAAACGAGCACTTCTCGGCCTTGACAAACAGCCTGTTTTCAAGTAGTCGTTGCAGGACTAACCGGACGTGTTGGATATGTTCCTTGAGTGAAGAGGAAAAAATCAGAATGTCATCCAAGTAGACGAATATAAAACGGCCGAGCATGTCCCGCAGGACGTCATTTATGAGACTCTGGAACACTGCCGGGGCATTGGTGAGCCCGAAAGGCATGACGAGATACTCAAAGTGTCCGAGAGGGGTATTGAATGCGGTCTTCCATTCATCACCCTCTCGGACACGAACCAGATGATAGGCAGAGCGGAGGTCGAGCTTGGTGAAAATTTTAGCAGAGTGAAGGGAGTTGAAGGCAGAGTCCATAAGTGGTAAGGGATATTTATTTTTAACTGTGATATCGTTGAGAGCGCGGTAATCGATACAAGGGCGGAGGGATTTATCTTTTTCTCAACAAAAAAAAATCCGGCTGCTAATGGAGATGTGGAGGGGCGAATGAGGCCGGCAGCGAGGGAAGTGGATATATATAGCTCTAGCGCCTCTCTCTCGGGTTTGGAGACATTGTATAACCGTGAAGACGGGAACGGAGCACCGGGGAGGAGATCGATGGCGCAATCATACGGACGGTGAGGTGGAAGTGATTGGGCTTTCTCAGAACTGAAAACCTCCCGGAGGTCGTGATAAACAGAAGGCACCGAGGAGAGATCAATTCTTTCCGGGGGAATTATCTGAGGGGACCGAGTGAGTGGAAAGGCGGATTTAAGGCAGTGGGTATGACAAAAAACACTCCAGTTAACAATAGTGGATCCAGTCCAATCAATGTGAGGATTGTGTTTAAGCAGCCAGGTAAGCCCAAGCACAATGGGTGCGGCACGGGAAGGAATGACCAGGAAATGCATAGACTCACAGTGGTTACCAGACAAATGGAGCAAAAGTGGGATGGTTTGGTGTGTGACGGTAGCTAGGTGACGCCCATCAAGAGAACGCACAGCTTTAGGCTCTGAAAGCTTTACTACAGGAATGCCAAGTCTTTTGATAAAAACTGCATCAACAAAATTATCGTCTGCCCCCGAGTCAATTAATGTCTTAATATCAACTTGTTTGGATGCCCAGGAGAGCGTACCTGGAAGTTGTAGTCTTCCCGCTGGTTCAAACGATGACATCATCCCGGAGGGCGTGCCTGTGGAAGCGCGTGGAGGACTGGAGCGTGAGGCTTGAGAGCGTGGGCTGTCGGGGCGAACGGGACAGCGGGAGATAGGATGACCTGCCTGGCCGCAGTAGATGCACAGGTGCAGTTGCTTGCGTCGGTTCCTCTCTGCAGTAGTGAGTCGACTCCCTCCCAGCTGCATTGGTTCATCTAGTTTCGGCGCCGGGGGAAACTCCGTGTAAGCTGGCGGCCGAGGCGTAGTGGGTGGAGCCCTGTGGTTGACATAGCTGCCGCTGGGAATGGCGCGCTCCTTATCCACTTTGCGGTCCTTGAGGCGCCTCTCAATTCGAATGGCTAAGGCGATGAGGTCGTCGAGGTGTGTGGGAGCCTCCAGCGGAACCATTTGGTCCTTGATGGGGTCGGAGAGACCCATGAAAAAGGCGTCTAGCAGGGCCGAGACGTTCCAGTCGCCCTGTGCCGCCAGCGCGCGGAATTCAATGGCGTAGTCAGCAGCGCAGCGGCGTCCCTGGCACAGCCGCAGAAGGGAGCGAGCTGCGTCGCGACCTGGAGGAGTACGCTGGAAAACTTGCTCCATGGCTTTAGCAAAGGCGGAATAGGAGGAACAGAGCGGTGATTGGCGGCTCCATTCCGCCGTGGCCCAGGCTCCGGCTCTTCTAGACAAGTGTGACATGACAAAAGCCACTCGTGCCCGCTCGGAGCGGAAAGCTGCTGCCTGGAGCTCAAAATGAAGCTCACGTTGGGTGAGAAAGGGTCGTACCTCGCCGGAATCACCGGAGAATCTTTCAGGCTTGGATAGAATGGGACCCAAGGCAGGTGAGTGGGCGTCTGACGTGGGTGGTGGGTCCGTGGGAGTCTCATGACTTGCTGGAAGCGCGGTTGTGGTTGTGTGGTGCTGCAAAGCAGATACCAACGCGCCGAGCTGTGCTTCCAGTCCCTGCATGCGTGCGTCCTGACGGTCAGCCAGGCTTTTGACGCACGCACCCAAAGCACTCAATTGCTCCTCCTGTTTACCCAGGCGTTGCGCCTGGTGGCGTAATGCCAGCTTAACGGGCTCAGGCTCCGCGGGGTCCATAATTTGGCTGGTTCTTTCTGTTACGTTCCCTGAGGGGGTTAGGACCCCAGATGCAGAGGCGGAGAGCTTGGAGTACAATCGAGTCTTTTAATGGCACAGCGTGGCAAAAATTTAAGAACAAAAAGCGATGGTGTAGCATAAAACAGGAAATGATAGAGACACCATGGAAAAACCTAATCTAACTAGGAACAGCTGGAGAACAAGAGAAAGGCTGGGCTGAGCTTAGGGCGGTATTACCCAAAGTAGGAAAAAGCGATCCAATGCTATAAGGCAAGTCCACATGCGTGTAGCGAGTTGGAGTTCGGACAAAGAACCAGCGTCCTCCGGCTGTAGGCAGTCAGTTTAAGTAGAGGGAGCAATTAGCCACAGGTGTGCCCAGCCTTCCCGTCTCCAGCCTGCTCTTGAGTGGCTGCAACACAGAGAGGAAACAGGCCAGGAGAAGGCAGAAGTAGCAAATAACATAAGTAGGCCCTAAAGGCCAGGAGCGAACGTGACAATTGCTTCAAAATCTGATATGCCATGCCTGTAAGGAGGCGAAGAAGTGCTCACCCACACAGATGTGGACACATTTGTCAACAATATTTGAGAGAAATATACAGTCATCCCGCGTTTATGGTGGTTAATTGGTTCCAGACCTGACCGTGATAAGTGAATTTCCGCCAAGTACGATTCCTTATTTATAAATGGAATATTTTGGTGGTTAGAGCAAAGAAAACCTGTTTACCACCATCTAAATACACCTTTTTAACATTATCGGAGCCCTCTAGACATGAAATAACACCCCTACAGTCACCTTTACACTCCTATTAGCCAATATAGTAGACATAATATAGACTCACGTGAGCGTTGGGAGAGTTCCATCCATCCATCCATCCATCCATTTTCTATCCCACTTCTCCTCTTTAGGGTTGTGGGGGCATGCTGGAGCCTTGGAGAGTTCCTTGTTCTTTTACTTCCTCTTCTGTACATTACTGACACCTAGTGACCATTGTAGAACGCAACTTCTGAATGCCTTATACACTCAACAAAAATATAAACGCAATGCTTTTGTCTTTGCTCCCATTTTTTATGAGATGAACTCAAAGATCTAAAACTTTTTCCACATCCACAATATCACCATTTCTCTCAAATATTGTTGACAAATCTGTCTAAATCTGTGATAGTGAGCACTTCTCCTTTGCTGAGATAATCCATCCCACCTCACAGGTGTGCCATATCAAGATGCTGATTAGACACCAGGATTAGTGCACAGGTGTGCCTTAGACTGCCCACAATAAAAGGCCACTCTGAAATGTGCAGTTTTGTTTTATTGGGAGGGGGGCGTCTGGGGACTCAGAAAACCAGTCAGTATCTGGTGTGACCACCATTTGCCTCATGCAGTGCAACACATCTCCTTGGCATAGAGTTGATCAGGTTGTCGATTGTGGCCTGTGGAATGTTGGTCCACTCCTCTTCAATGGCTGTGCGAAATTGCTGGATATTGGCGGGAACTGGTACACGCTGTCGTATACGCCGATCCAGAGCGTCCCAAACAAGCTCATTGGGTGACATGTCCGGTGAGTATGCTGGCCATGCAAGAAATGGGACGTTTTCAGCTTCCAAGAATTGTGTACAGATCCTTGCAACATGTGGCCGTGCATTATCCATGCATGGATGTACTGCCAAATTCTCTGACACGCCTTTGGACGGCTTATGGTAGAGAAATGAACATTCAATACACGAGCAACAGGTCTGGTTGACATTCCTGCTGTCAGCATGCCAATTGTACAATCCCTCAAATCTTTGTGTGATAAAACTGCACATTTCAGAGTGGCCTTTTATTGTGGGCAGTCTAAGGCACACCTGTGCACTAATCCTGGTGTCTAATCAGCATCTTGATATGTGTTCTGTCATGCTAGGTTTTACTTTGTATTATTTATTTATTATTACACTGATTATTATATGGAATAATATTGCATGCAGGAAGTGAATAAAATGTAGATGTAGATGTGGAATGGATGGGGGGTAGGATTAAATATGATTTGCTCCTTCCTCCTCCTTTTGGACATGTGGAACTGTGAAATGATTCATGAGATGTATTCCATTGTAACCTGCATGCATGTTCAAATAAAATTAAACCAAACCAAACCAAACCAAATTGTCCAGGATTTTCCGATATTACACCTGTGCACTAATCCTGGTGTCTAATCAGCATCTTGATATGGCACACCTGTGAGGTGGGATGGATTATCTCAGCAAAGGAGAAGTGCTCACTATCACAGATTTAGACAGATTTGTCAACAATATTTGAGAGAAATGGTTATATTGTGGATGTGGAAAAAGTTTTAGATCTTTGAGTTAATCTCATAAAAAATGGAAGCAAAAACAAAAGCATTGTTTATATTTCTGTTGAGTGTATTTGTATTTTACTTCATTTAGGCACATTTTTTTTCACAGTAGGCGGTATTCAACCACGAAACAGCATGAGTTATGAATATGCAGTCAAACCTGTCTATAGCGGCCACTAAAGGGAAACGCCAAAAGTGGCCGCGATAGGCAGGTGGCCGTTATAGACAGCTTGACGGCCATTTTGAATTTGTGCGCGCACATATTAACATGTCTGTGATTAGAAGCTTGTTGTGTTTGCAGATACATATAATTATACTGTTACATGTTGACCAGTAGAGGGCACTGTGGGACTGCGGATAAAAGTTGTAAAGAAAAACTAGACTTGTTATTCTACACCACCCACAGAACAAAGCTGTGCTACTATATACAAGTATACGGCAGAGTGTCATTACAGCTTTAGTTCATCAGGAAGTGACGGGAAGTGACGGTACGACGTCACTTCAGGAGAGCAGGAGAGCTAGGCTGAGTGCTAGCTGTGAGTATCGAGAGAGTTGGGAAGTGTGTTTATGTTGGCGTGGATGTAAAGTCCTGCAGTGTTCTCCACTGTTAATAAAGCCATTAAAGTGCATCGGCGACATGAGTCTCTCCTTCCCCACAACAAGCGGCATTACAGTATTGACCAGTGCACATTGTCTCACACCAGGAAATAAACGGTGTCATTGTCTGCAACAAGCTCCAAAGAAGACTGCTTTTTTATGTGGAACAACTGACAGTTTGTGTGGATCTTGTGAATGATTGTGACTGAGCTAGGATCAGTAATGAAAGTCTACACACGACGGCTTCATTGATTAAAAAACAAAACTTTTTCAAGCTTCTGCTTGAGTCGGTAATTTGGTCGCTATATGCGGTCAGATATTGACCAAGGGATACAAAATGGGTGGCCGCTGGCCGCGTTGGACAGGTGACCGCTATACAAAGGGCCTATAACACGTGAATTTTCTGCGGGGGGATTTTTCAGTGGCCGCTATAGGCAGGTGGCCGTTATATACAGGTGGCCACTAAGACAGGTTTGACTGTATTTATGAAAAACAGTGATAAGAATGAAGCCGTGCAATTCGAAGCTCTAAGTGGCATGAAAGATAGAACTGTATTGTAACAATGCTTTGCGTCACTTTGATATGTAAATAAATAAATACAATAACAGGGAACTTGAAAATATGAAATCTTCTGTATTAATTATTAATTTCTGTTTATATAAAAAAGTATTGTAAAATTTACATATATTTAAATATTACATATCTATATTTCTAAAGTACATTCATGTTTGTTTACATGAAAATATACTTTAAACATGAATTATATAATTTTCACATGTATAATTTAATTATATATGAATATTATATTCATATATATGTATTTTTCCAATTACTTTTGCCATAAATTAATGTTAAAATTTAATTTAAAATTGTATGTAATACGGCATATATTTATAATTTCTACATTACATTTATATATTTATTAATTACAAAATAAATTAATTCTCTTTATATATATATATATATATATATATATATATATATATATACTGTATATATATATATATATATACACATATACACACACACAGTATATATAATACATAATAAAAATAAAATGTAAAAAAAAACAAAAATAAAAGGAGCACATCAGAAGATGAAGACGAATAACATGGAGCAGTGTGCTTATATTTTATTCACATATATTACATGTTGCATTTAATGTCCAAGTCATACTTTCTGCTCAAAATCAGAAAGTTAGCTTCTGCAGCTACAGTAATGTACTGTATTCTCTTCAATCACACAGGAGAACACAAACAAGAGCTTCCAATCACAATTTACACTCATTGACTATTTGCTTTGCGCTCATTTACAAGGTGGGGACTGCAAACGTGATGACTGGGTGAAAGTCAGTAAACATAAAAGCAGCATGCATGAGTTCAGCCACTTCTTCTTCTTTTTTTTTTTTTTTACATTTCAAGTCTCAACTTAAACCAAACGCACCCCCAGCGTTCCGTCACCAGAGATTCCTTCCTGGCGCTCCTATCGCATCCTCTTGCCGACGTAAACATCTCACAGGCACGACTGAATGAAATAAGCTAAGACACTTACTGAAAGAATAGAAAGGATGTCATGCACAGTGTCAAATCCAAAAAGTGGTGGAGCGTTGGAATGCACCAGTAAAGTCATCGTACTCGTCTAAACTGGACGTCTCAGGAGAAACGTTTTATGCTTTTCATTCATTTCCATGGGGTTTGTTGAAGGAATGAACAGACAAGCAGTGATGGATTCTCTCGTCAGCGACGACGTTTTCCTTTTAGACTGCTCTCAAATGCAGCTTTTTAAAATAAACACAGTGGAACCCCGGTCACAACGTGATTTTTTCATGCAATGATGGATAAAACTATTGGCTTCCATTGCATGTTTATTTCTTACATTTCACTTTCACTTCACCACTTAAAATACGGGTGGCCTTTTTGCCATGTCTCCAAAAACTACAAAGGTGGCGTAGCGTTGCGCACGTTCTCACGTCAGGCTGTGTTTTAAGAGGTACCGTACTTGCCGTGGAAAAAGCCGAATGGAAATTTTTTCGCCGCACTTTGTGTGTACGCAAGATTTATAGGTGAGGCCCCAGCCCCTCCCTTCACTCGCATGTCCAGAACACGCAGTCGATCACAGACCTGCGGCCTAGGGTGTCCTGCTGCCAAGTGCACCTGTGGATATCCTTATGTTGGACCATGGTGTTTGTGGTGGACAAACTGTGGTCCGCACAGTAGACCAATAACATCACAGCGCACGGGTTCAGGTCGGGGAGGCCGTTCCTCCCAATCACGCCCCTCCAGGTCACGCTGTCATTGCCCACACAGGTGCTGAAGTCTCCCAGTAGAACTACGGAGTCACCAACCGGAGTGCTCTCCAGCACCCCTCTGATGGACTCCAAGAAGGCTTGGTACTCTGAACTGCCGTTCGGTTGGAGTTCGGTTGGTTGGGTCGAGCTGAGTCCGACTGTGTCTCGTTGGAATGTCTCAACCTCTCGCACAAGTTCGGGCTCCTTCCCCACCAGAGAAGTGACATTCTCTCCAGCGGAGAGAGGATCTTCACCTCCTCCTCCTCCCTCCCAAGAAGCAGATTTGGCCGGCGAAGACCAGGTCGCCGGGGCGGCCATCTGCGTCCGCCTCCCAAACCACATTGCACCGGACCCTGATGCCATCCTCCGCAGTCGGTGGGTCTACGGGGGCTGGAAATCCCGTGTAGCTTCTTCGGGCTGGACCCCACCGGTGAAAGCCTGACCACCAGGCGCTCACCTGCGAGCCCCTCCCTGGCCCCAGGGTGAGGCCCGAGTATCCCACATCCAGGAAAGGTGCAGTCCGTCCTCTTGTTTTTCTTCATTGCGTCTTCTGATCCTCCAACCCTGGCGTACATCAGCATGAGACAGACGCCATTTATTGTTTGACTTCCTTGATTCTGACTGCTTGGAGGAAGTCTGGCGTCGCGCATCAAAGACGAGGTACTGTGTTATTTCTACACCGTGAATGTGTGAACATGAATCATGTTGGTGGGGCACCCTCCTTTGCATGATACCGATGTGTTGCAAATGTTGCACTGAGCCCACCATGGATGGAAATCTTGGTGTGTATGGCGGACATTGCTCCAAGAGATTGCATCACAAGCAACCAAGAATTCTTTGTGTTAGCTGCTACAATAACAAGGTTGCTGTAGCTTGGTTTGTATGCAGGTCAGCCGTGTAAATTAAAGGGGCTTTGAGGGCTTTATAGTCGAAATAGGTGTGTCCCCGTTACGTGCGTTGTGAGCTCCCACATACTAGCTGTTTTTTTTAGCTTTTTTCCTGTCTTTGGAATGCACAGAAAAGAGACACGTGTGGTCCTGTTTCACATAAGGATTGTGGATGATGGGCAACATTTTAAGAAAGTGCACTTTTCCTTTCTATCAGCTAAAACGTCCACTAACTTATTCTAATTTGATTGACCATCAGTGATTTTGTCTCTGTGCTGCCTGGAAACAGGTGAAGCACCGTTACCACGGCAACAAGGTAAAGCTGGAGTTTCATGTAAATGTGTCGTGGTCTGCAGACACCTTCCCTGCCATCTGCTGTCACCATTCTAGATGTGTGGGACATGGACACAGAGGTGCTTGAGCATCCAGTACCAGTCATAAGTTTGGAGACACTTTGTCATGTCATTGAACGGGAAGGCGTCCCCACACTTCTCCAGGGTCTTACGGGGCCTCAGGAGGCGATGCTGGGGCCTTTCATGGAGCTGAGTCAGATAAGAGTGATGCCTCTTACCGGAGAGCAGCTATGTGAATGTTCTAGAAGAGGCTGGCTGGTTGTTGGAACTGGACATAAGTTAACCAGCAATATAATTATCACTCATCTATCGTAGTCGTGGTGAAGTGTGTTGCCCTGTTTTAGGAATGTGTGTATGAAGATGGTGACTCATGGCGGCATGGCGTCTGCTGACTCCAAGGATGCAGTCGCATACGAACCGATGTCCTTCGACTGTGCTGAAATGTGCTTCTTACCACACATGTATTACAGATAAAGAGACACACACATAGAAAAAACAAAGTACACTTGTGCAGCTGCGTTTCTCACCCCATCCCCTAGAGTTGCCCAACCATGTAGATAGGGAATACCCAGATAAAAAGCGAGAGCTCAGAGAACGTATTCAGAGCGGTGTGGGAATGTAACTCTGGTACGTTCCTCCGTTCTCCTGGTGAGTCAAAAGCTTGTTGTCTTGTCTCAATCTTCTCTTCGTCGTAAATAAAGTGTTACTGCAGTATAAATCAATGATACATGACATATTTTCACATTTCACTCTTCTGCAACCTAACAAAAAGCTGGAGAGTCTTACCTTTGGGCTTGTGTGCAGGATGCCTGCTGTCCTTGGAGCTCCCTCTAGCGGCCGCTGCAGTACTGCAGCTTGGCGGGCTTACGTTCCCTCTGGAGTCCAGAGAATTTTTTTTTTTTAAGTAAAAATAAATTTAAAAAAAAAGTCATACATTTACAAGAATAAAGTTGTGCACGTACAAGAATAAGTCTTAAATTTACAAGAACAGAAGTCAAATTTACAAGAAAAAAGGTTGGAGATTTCTGAGAATAAAGTCCGAAATTTACAATAAAAGTCACACATTTATGAGAATAGTCGTCCATTTCCCAGAATAAAAAGTTGTATATTTACGAAAAAAAAAGTTGTACATTTATGAGAAAAAAAGTTGTATACTTACGACAATAAAGTAGTAAATTTATAAATTGAGTCGTACATACACAAGAATAAAGTTGTAAATTTTCGAAAATAAAGTCATAAATTCCCGAGACAAAAAGATGCACATTTACGACAAAAAAGCAGTAAAAACACTCCTGATCAAAATCAGGACCAGCTGCATTTGCCAGTTGCAGTCGCAATTTGCATTTTGCACATTTGGATCTTAATGAGGTTTTAAATAAAGCTACAATATGCAAAAACAAGAAGGAGAGTGAGACAACATACATTTTGAAAAAGTAATTTATTGAAAACAACATCCATCCATCCATTTTCTATACCACTTCATCCTCATTAGGGTCACAGGAGCATGCTGGAGCCTATGCCAGATGACTTGGGGCGACAGGCGGGTTACACCCTGGACTGGTCGCCAGCCAATCGCTAGACAAACAACCATTCACACTCACATTCATACCTGTGGACAATTTAGGGTCGCCAATCAACCTCTCCTGCATGTTTTTGGGAATGTGGGAGGAAACCGGATTACTCCGGAGTAGCCGGAGAAAATTCATCAGAACACTGGAACTTGGAACTGGTGCGAGGTCGTCAAACGGCGAACGCTTAAATCTGCTGGCGAAGGCGAGCGTGCGTGCACGACCAGCGGCTCTCCTTCTTCCTCTGCTCCTCCTGCGGGGAGCTCAGCTGCTCCTTCAGCGCCTGAAATCACATTTGTTTGCTTTCAGTTGGTTCGGTACACAAAGTGTGCAGCACTCACTTCCTCGTTTATGTGAGAAACTTTGTGAAAAGTAGTTGGTGCACAATAAGAAATGTTGAAATTGGAATTTATTTTAAAAAAATATTCAAGTCAGGCATCATTGACATTATTAGGTATTAACATGATTTTAATTATTATTACTTGTGGAAAAAAATACTTCGTCAGTCATGGAAAAAAAATTAGAGCACCCTTGTTTCTTCAGCTTCTTGTTCATTTTAATGCCTGATACAACTAAAGGCACCTTTGTTTGGACAAATATAACAATGACAACAGAAAACACGCCTAAGAGTTTAATTTTTGGCAGCACAATGCTAGAGCTATTCATGGAAGAACTTGATTTTGGTTATTATCATGAAAACCATGGAAGTTACTAAATATCAGCTCTTACATTCAACCTTTATGAGCTATATTTGTTATCATTATATTTGTCCAAACAAAGGTACCTTTAGTTGTACCAGGCATTAAAATGGATCTTTGTTTGCTGCTCAGTTAGGTACGCAAAGTCTGCAGCACTCACTTCTTTGTTTATGTGTGAAACTTTGTGAAAAGTAGTTGGTGCAGAGTAAAATATGAAGACATTGGAATTTAATTTTTTAAATATTCAAGGCAGACATCATTGATATTATTAAAGGGTCACTGACATGATTTTTCAACTTTGCTTAAATATATTGTTTATAGTTACGTTACGTTGTTTGTTTGTTTTTTAAAGCGAACGTTGAATGAGTAAAAATTACATTTGAAGTAGTGGCTGGAAATGTTTCTGATCTCCGTCCATAGGGGGAATGGGAGCGAGGCGAGGCGCTGACGAACAAACACAATAAAAAGACTCAAAAGTGCTCTTTACCCTCATTAAGAAGCTGATTTCAAACAATAATTGAAGGATAAGCAACTCCCAGGTCATTTACACTTACCAATTTGTGTTTGAAGTCAACCAATCTTCATCTCCATGTCTTTGTCATCAAACACCTCAGCATCAGACATGTAGTCCCATCGTCTTTGGTCGTAATCAATACGGCTTAATCCCTTGTTCTGCAAGTTCTCTACTTCATCTCCACATGTTTCTTCCTCCCCGAAAACTAACCACACATCCCTCAAATCTTTGCTATAATCACTAAACATCTTCAATATCGTCCAATCTCTCATGTTTGTTTACTTGTGAAGTTCGACGGTGCTGACGTCGCTTGGTAAATGCCCCTCGTCTAAGAAGATGAGTCCCAAAATGGCCCACGGCATGTACAAAAGTATAATTATTCAGAATTTAACGTTCACTTTCAAAAAACAAACAACACAGAACATAATTCCAAACAATATAGAGCATATTTGAGCCAAGTTGAACAAATATGTCAGTTACCCTTTAAGTAGTAACATGATTTTAATTATTATGACTTGTGGAAAAATGTTTTGTTATTTTATTGTACAAGCATATTTGAGAGTCTTGAAGGTGGCATTTATGATTGTTATTATTAAATATTATTTATTTATATTTATTTATTAATTATTATTCAAAAAAGTAGCTTTACCTCCTCTCTATTATATTAATACAATACATTCTGAAGATAAACCATTGAAAAGTGCTACATAAATCCCAGTTGTTACTATCATCATTATCATTAATACTATTTGAAAAATTCATTTCATTTCATATGAACAAGAAGAAGAGGGTCTTCAACTCGGGGGACAAGGAGGAGCTGCGCAGAGTCCAGAGGGAACTCCGGCATAAGATTAGGAAGGGGAAGGACTGCTACAGGAGGAAACTGGAGAAGCGGCTGGAGCAGAATAATGCCATGGAAGTCTGGAGAGGCCTGCAGACCATCACAGGCCATGGCAAAGGAGTGGGGAGAGACCAAGCCAGTGGGGACAAAATCTGGGCAGATGAGCTCAATCTGTTTTTCAACAGATTTGAGTCTGCCCCCCCTCCATCTCCTACTCACTCACCACTCTTCACCCCTACATCCACATCCCAGCCATCCTCTACCCCTCTCTCCATAACTGATGATCAGGTGAGAAGTCAACTAAAGAAGATCAAGGCAAGGAAGGCCCCAGGACCGGACAGCATCAGCCCAAGAATCATCAAGGACTGTGCTGACCAGCTCTGTGGAGTGTTAAGGCACTTGTTCAATCTCAGCCTGAGCCTGGAGAAAGTCCCGGCCCTGTGGAAGACCTCCTGTGTGGTCCCGATACCAAAGACACCACGTCCCAAGGAGCCTAACCACTTCAGGCCTGTTGCCTTGACCTCTCACCTGATGAAGACCATGGAGAGGATTATCCTGCAGCACCTGCGACCCCTGGTGGGCACTCAGCTGGACCCCCTGCAGTTTGCTTACCGGCCTAGGATCGGAGTAGACGACACAGTGATCTACCTGCTGCACAGATCACTACTACACCTGGAGGACAGCGGGAGCGCTGTGAGGGTCATGTTTTTTGACTTCTCCAGTGCCTTTAACACTATCCAGCCGTCACTGCTCAGAGTGAAGATGAAGAGTGTGGGAGTAGACCAACAACTGACTGCATGGATTATAGACTACCTCACCAACAGACCACAGTATGTGAGGCTCCGTCACTGTGTGTCTGACATGGTACTCTGCAGCACAGGTGCCCCTCAGGGTACGGTGCTCTCCCCTTTCCTCTTCACCTTCTACACCTCGGACTTCACACACAAGTCCACACAGTGTTACATCCAGAAGTTCTCCAATGACACAGCCATCGTTGGTTGTGTTTCGGAGGGGAATGATCTGGAATACAGGACGGTCATCAGGGACTTTGTCAGCTGGAGTGAGCTTAACCAGCTACAACTCAACACCAGCAAGACAAAGGAGATGATCATTAACTTCCAGAGGAAAACACCTCACTTCACACAGGTGAACATCCAGGGAGCAGACATAGAGTTGGTAGACAGCTACAAATTCCTGGGTGTTCACCTTACCAACAAACTGGACTGGTCCGTCAACACCCACGCCCTCTACAAGAAGGGCCAGAGTCGTCTCCACCTGCTGAGGAGACTGAGGTCCTTTGGTGTGTGCAGGACTCTCTTACGGACCTTCTATGACTCTGTGGTGTCCTCAGCCATCTTCTACGCTGTGGGCTGCTGGAAAGGGGGCAGCAGAGACAGGGACAGGAGCAGGATAAATAGACTGATCAGGAGAGCGAGCTCTGTCCTGGACGGTCCTTTGGACTCCGTGGAGGAAGTGGGGGAGAGAAGGATGTTGGCTAAGCTGACATCCATCATGGACAACACCTCTCACCCGCTACATGACACTGTTGTTTCCCTGGGCAGCTCCTTCAGCAGCAGACTGTTACACCCACGGTGTAAGAAGGAGAGGTTCCGCAGGTCCTTCATACCGACCGCTATCAGGCTCTACAACACCTGAACCATTTTGTATTCACTATGTCTATTCATTGCATGCATTGTCTACGACTATGCATTCTTTACTTGTGTACATACTTGTGTATCTTGCTTGCTGCTGTAACAGATGAATTTCCCTGCTGTGGGATTAATAAAGTACTACTACTACTATATGTTCTCAAAATTTCATTTCACTCCCTGATGGAGCTACACCTCACACCCAACGTCTGGGGCACATCCTCAGCAGCATATTCAACAAAAAACAGGTCAACGGCAATAAAAGTAGCTATCGCCCGGTCGAGCTCTTTTGCCCTCTTTGAATCATGTGCTAATCGCTGTCTAAATGATCCGGGTAAAGTGTGTAGAACGTGTGGTCCTTGTTTTTGTCTGTTTACAGTTGTTTTCACATCGGGGTGATGCCGGAGTAAATGTGTTGTCATGTTTGTTGTATTTCCACCGACAGAGTTTTTTTGTCCACAACGCGCTTGCCATCAGGGTCATACTACATGAAATCCAAAGTATATACATAACCTACAGGCAATTTTGAGCCAGTGACATAAAGTAGCTTTAATACAAACCAAGCTGGTGTGGATTGTCTATTTATAGTACTGCATTTATGATATTGGTATGTTTTTATATTTTTTTATTCTATTTAATATATTGTTTTTTATTTATCATGACTATTTCTCTTCAAATTTGTGATTTTTCTTGTTCTTATTGTACAACACGTTGGGAAGCAGAGGTGGTGTAAAAATGTGCTTTGTAAATAAATACAACTTGACTACTTTCTGCAGTTGAGTAAATAAGATTTTACAAAACACGTGAAAGGAACGAGCACCTGGTAAGGAACCCTTCCGTGATGGTTGCAAAGTGGCAAACAAACATTTTAACATTCATCAGCATTCAGCATTCTGAATAGACGGGACCTTGCTGGCGTCACCTGTATCTCCTACCGTTCTTTCTTGTTAGGCATGGCTCGCACAGCAGCGGGGTGTTTCTCCAGCAGTTTGCATTCCCTCTGCATCTTACTGGTTTCTGTAGTGTCCCTCTCTGCTCTGAGACGAAGCATCTCCAACATGAACAACTCACAAGAGGAGAGATGGAGAAAAGACGTTAGGACACGCTTCCGCCATACCACCAGCCTCTTTCATGAAGTAGTCACTTCGCCCTTCAGCTCGAAGTTCTCCTGGCTGAGAGAGTCAATCTGCTGGCGAAGGCGAGCGTGCGTGCACGACCAGCAGCTCTCCTTCTTCCTCTGCTCCTCCTGCGGGGAGCTCAGCTGCTCCTTCAGCGCCTGAAATCACGTTTGTTTGCTTTCAGTTGGTTCGGTACACAAAGTGTGCAGCACTCACTTCCTTGTTTATGTGAGAAACTTTGTGAAAAGTAGTTGGTACACAATCAAAATATTCAAGTCAGGCATCATTGATATTATTAAGGAGTGACATGATTTTAATTATTATTACTTGTGGAAAAAACCACTCTTGTTTTTTCAGCTTCTTGTTCATTTGAATGCCTGATTCAACGAAAGGCACCTTTGTTTGGAGAAATATAACAATGACGACAAAATAAGCTGCAAAGAGTTACTGTACATTTTTTGGCAGTACAATGCTAGAGCTATTCATGTAAGAACTAAAGTGACTTTGGTTATTATCATGAAAACCATGGAAGTTACTAGATATCTGTTAGAAAGCCCATAATTTACCATGTTTTGTCCCACTGTGTTCGGCCGTCAGTGAATGCACCGCAGTCTTGTGCCGCTGTGTCATTTGAAACGTATTTTTTTTTACTTCTCTGACGCTGCACAGGTACATGTACCGTTGCCGTTGATGTGGAGTCCTCGCCGTCATCAAACCTCACTTTGCTCTTCTTCACAACGACACGGCCACCGTCACCATGGCTTCCAGGGCTGCGGCGCTGCTCCGTGGTGGGCGGGGGCTTGATGGGCATGGACGAGAAGCGTCTCTGGTCCGGCCCGGCCACGCCGAGCAACTTCCGGTTCTGCTGATCCATCTGGAGAACCTACAGGACCACGAAAACAATATGTCCCACCTCATCTTGAAACTTGTTTTTACAACCATAATTGGACACCACAGTAGAAGCATGTGATTTCTCCCAGCCAATTCAAGATTCAAGATTCAAGATTCAAGAGAGTTTTATTGTCATGTGCATGGTAAAACAGCAGTTATACCATGCAATGAAAATCTTATTCTGTTCATTTTCCCAAGAAAAGAAAGGAAACACAACACAATCAGCACAAACATAAATAACCATCAAATCTTACTCTTCAAAAAGAATGGCAAACAAATGATATAATACTTCCATGTCACATACAGCGGAAGCTGCTTGCCTCAACACCCCTCAGACTGGCTGAATGAAGACGACATAAGCGGTTTCCTTTTGAGTCTTGACTCCAACGACAAAGATTTCGTACCAGCACCAATCTTACTTCCTGATGCGGACAACTAGGGGTGTCACAAGACCTCGTGTCGCAAGATCTCTCTTTCAGAAAACAACTGTCTCTTAGGCGCCAGGCCTGGGATGATAAATTCATTCATTGATCACACAATCAATGAAAATGAAGGCCATAGATTTTTGTGTCTGTTTTCTTCCTCCCCGCATCCAAACAGGTAAGAAGAGAGTTCACTCTGTGCATTGATTTCAGCACCTTGGCACGTTTGCTCCATCAAACAACGGCATGAACGGAGTGAGTTCTTTTGTCAGTCATACAGTCTCTTTGTCTCGGTGGGTGGAGGCGGAGCCGCTAGCATACACACATAGTGCAAAGTCTAACGTAGAAGAAAACAAATTAGGAGATTGCAATAAATTGGCACATTTTTTAATTGTACTTTTCTTCAAAGTAATCTCATCTCGTCTTGTAGACCCAATCTTGCTATCGTCTCGTCAACTGCTTGTCTCGCGACACGTCTACTAACAATCATAAACAGACCATTTTTCATACAAATGACCCCTTATGTCGACGTCAATTTAAGCGGGCACTTTTTAGTAATAACAAGAACGCAGTGTACCAGGACTTGATGAATTAGCCCACATGGACGGATTGTCAACATAAGCGGGACGATTTTAGCGGGTATTGTAAATGCACTGATTATGAAATGAAAACATTACTGAGGTTAAAAAGTGTAAATTGCTGGAAAGATCTTACTTGTGTGTGTCATGACTGACGTGTGAGGAGAAACATCACCTTGGTGACAAAGGAGAAGGTGGAGGAGAGGTACAGCTCGGCCGCTTGCTCCAGTTCAAACTCTCCCAGATCAATGCTCTCCAGCTGACACTCACGCTTCCAGCGCTGCAGCTTCTCCACTAACGGTTCCCGTGGAAGTCTGGCCACCGCTTGCCCGTCCGGCGATTTCGGTCTTGGACTCTGCTTGGCGGCCACCTGACATGATTTTAGCATATAAACTCAAGCTATACACTCAAGTCTGTGAAGTCATCTATTTCCTTGTACTTATGTGGGTTCAAAAGATCATATTGAAGTCTCCACATATAAAAATAGTTTTTTGACCTATGTCTGTAAACGAGATCTTAATGCAATCCTCAAACATTCCAATCTTGACTTTGTAGTTCTATACACAGCTTATTAGCACATTTTTGCTTTTTTCGTTACAGATTTCCATTGTTATACATTCTAAAATGTAATCAATAACAAATGACATATTCTTTACCATTTTGTAGTTCAGATGTCCACGTACTGTATACAGCCACACCTCCTCCATTTGAATTGTTCCGATTTGCACATCATTTCATATCCTTCCAGATCAAAGTCCATTCCTTTGTTGGCAGTAATCCAAGTTTCTGAGATGCCATTACTTTGAAAGGTTCTTTGATTCAAATATTTTTTTTTGTGCTAAGGTTCTTTCTTGCATTTTCTCGTAGTCATTTAGCTTCTGTATAGCTTTCCCTGTTAGTGCATCCATATGTTTACTCAGTTGTCTCGTCTGATTAAGTGTATCATCATTGTCAGGTCTCGGCCGAGGGTTAGTACACAACTAGCACCTCCGGATATCCGTGACTCAGGGGTCACCCTCAGTGGTGTTCCCTGCCTCTCGCCCGAAGTGAAGAGATTTGACTATAATCCCAAAAGATGACACGTTCCTATTTTTATATATTTTTAAAATATTGTCAACAGTCGAAGAAATTTTATTTATATATTTAAAGAAGCTTTGTGTTATTATTAATGCCCCCTGGGCCGCACTTGGGACCCCCCGTTTTTATGTCCCTTTATCAGGGTTGAGCGTGTGACGTGACGTCAACTCTGTGAGCAACCACAGCTTTTGTTGACTATTTAAAATGGTAATTAAAGAGAGAAGGGGAGTGTTAATTGCAGCTGCAACTATATAATGTTTTACAACAGTCATTTTTATTGCAAATGTTGATCTGAAATGGAGGAGTTCAGAGATGGGCTGTTCACCCGCTGAACAAGTCTTATACAGAGAGGAAATAATGTTCTACAAGCAGACCATGTCATGAGTAGTGTGCTGCTCTCTGCTGCCATCTAATGTTCACCCTGTTGCAGCACCACTAATCATCAGAGGAGGAGCTTGGTACACCTGCAGGCAATTAACTCAGGACTACTGAGGCCTTGCAGCAGCTCCCAGTCTTTGCCAGAACGTCTTCCCAGTTACACCTGATTCCCTTGCCTACCCATTGTCTCTTTATCCCTTTTTCCTTGTTCTGGCCGCTTCCCATGCCTACTGTGAGTAGTGGTCGTTTCATGTTTTTGTGCTTGTGCAGCAGTGTTTTTGTATTGTGTATTTTTGACTACCTAGTTACTAGCATTTTCCTATCACCCTTTTGGTGTTAGTAATTTTGTGTTTTTTGATCATTTTTCTCCTGCTAACCGTGTATGCAGTGTTTTTTGTTAGTTATTTCTATTACCTTTTTCCCGTGGCTAGGCCCGGTGTTTTTGTTATCATTTTTCTCATGGACATTTATGTTTTTGTATTGTGGTGTACTTTATTAAATATTTTTTGTTACACACAAGTTGTTGTCCTGTCTGCTACTTGGGTTCCAACCACGAACACACGTCACCTCGTGACAGACCAATCACACCTTTTAAAGGAAAATTGCACTTTTTTTTTTATTTTGCCCATCATCTACAAGCCTTCTGTGAGACATGAACACGCGAAAGGTAACGCTACATATAGGAACTTCCGCTGCTGCTGCTGCTGTGTTTTTGAGTTTGGAAAAGCTAACTCTAGCTGTGGCGTTCCTTTCTTTGCTGCTATGTGAAATCAATGCATGCAGAAAGGAAGTTCCACTAATGCTTTAAAAGACTAAAATACAGTAAGTATTAGATGCTGTCATGAATGTATGTGTTACTACATGGTCACAGCATGTATACAAAACCATAAAACCTTGTTCCCTCACTCGTTAACAATACTACGATACTTGAACTCCTCCACCTGGGACAGGACCTCATTCCCAACCCGGAGGGAGCAATCCACCCTTTTCCGACTGGAAAAGGGTGCGAGATGCATTTAAAGTGGCAACATGCTGTGAGCAGCCCCGTGTGAAGCTGTGACTGCCAGGAGAAACAGGAGAGCCCGGAGTGAGCTACCCGCCATGGCTGTGCGAGGTGCGTTGAAAGCAGAAGAGCTGTGGGATGTCAGGAGAACGAAGTAAATGCTAATTTCGGTGTATGCGATGTGGACCACCAACGCCTCACGTTCATTTCACTGAAGGCTGCTATGAACACCTTTACAAGTACAATATAAATGCATTTTGGATGCTAGGAATCTAGCAACAGGACTAAAGGGGGAGAAAGGCGTCAACGTTGCCACAGAACACAGTATGTGATGTCTTATTTACATATACAGTATATTATATAGTATTGTAACACTATGCCACCACAGCGACCAGCATTCAAAGCATTATACATGTTGGAAAACTTTATGAAAACTAAAACTTTCACAGCGATATGTTGATGTTGGAGGTGGGGCGCTGACGAACAAACATTATAAAAAGGCTCAAAGGAGCCTTTTACCTTCATTAAGAAGTCGATTCAAAACTATATTTGAAGGATAAGCAACTCCCAGGTCATTTACACTTACCATTTTGTGTTTGAAGCCGACCAATCTTCATCTCCATGTCTTTGTCATCAAACAACTCGGTGTCCGACATGTAGTCCCATCGTCTTTGGTTCTAATCAATACGGCTTAATCCCTTGTTCTGCAAGTTCTCTAGTTCATCTCCACATGTTTCTTCCTCCCCGAAAACTAACGACACATCCCTCAAATCTTTGCTATAATCACTAAACATCTTCTATCTCGTCCGTTCTCTTGTTTGTTTACTTGTGAAGTTTGACTGCGCTGTAGTCACTTGGCAAAGAAATAAAATATTCCACTTTGTATTAAAGATGACCGCTTTCACACTGCACGTGCTCAAATGCACCAAACAACATTGAATTAGGTACAAATGCAATTACATCAATCAAAACTGTGTCACCTTTGTACATGACCAAACTTTTGAATTCACCTGAACTTTAGACAAGTCTAGTATGTTCAATTCTTCTTACCTCTTCCATCTTCATCCTCATGGGAGCATCCACCGAAGCCCGCAGGGAGGCGAAGTCTGAGGCGTTGGTGTCGTCCTCGTATGTCTCCAGGTGCGGAGGTCGCGGGGTGGTGGACGAGGGAGACGTGTACCGCAGAGACTCCGCCAGGTCAGGGCCCGGGTTGATGGTAACACTGGACGTGGTGCTGCTGGGCATCCTGCGGGACAAAAAGTCCACCTTGGAGTATGGAAGTTCGACGGTTGGAGGTGACATTTTAGCGGCCTTTGCTCATCCGAGACTTGAGCGACGGTTTTTGGTGACGGTTACGGGGATTGTACAGATGTTACACACATGAAGATGACACTTCAAGGTCTTCCGTAATGTTTATTGTCGCGCTGAAACATCAAAGACGAAATAAACGGTCACCACCAGTGTCTGGACTGAGTGGCACTTTGATTGCATCATATGCTCTCCTACTACCGTAGTTCCTGTGTAGACATCTTTACATTCATATCTTGGTGCATCGGTTATAAAACTGCATATTCCATACACCTTTAAATTATAGCACATTTGAAAGTACAATTGACAATCAAAACACCTTTTAACAATAGTTAAATATCAGTGAAAAGGTCATACACACTGCGAATGGAACATACCTTATCCAAAATGGCGTGCCGTTATCGGTTAAAATTAGCCAAGCTAAGTACAGTACTAGTCAATATTCGAGACATATAGCTAGCACTGATCTGTATAATATATCTGGATAGCTCATACGTCGCATCCACCTGTGCACACGTCATCGCCAATGATCTATCCAGATATATAATACAGATCACTGACAACTAGCAATGTTGCATAAGCCGTATTTTAGCGATGAAAAAATCCTGACACTGAGCGTGCGCGCTCTGTCAGGAGAGTGCGTGCGACTGCGGTAAAGTTAGAAACACATTCAAATTCAAATGTTTGTAACATAGCAAAACATCCCTCTTTTTAACCGTGGCAACACAAAGAGCTACAACCTATATTTTTAATCAAAACGAGCCGTTTTCTGTGCAGTCTGACTTACATTGCTCTCTACCAGAAGCCAGCAGAGACAGGAGAGCAGGGACCGTCTACAAATGTCTTCTTCTTCTTGGAAGAACTGTGGTATTGTATGAGAAAGTCTGGAGTGGCAGAGAAGTATGTTAGGGTGGTGCAGGACATGTATGAGGACTAGAAGACAGTGGTGAGGTGTGCTGTAGGTGTGACAGAGGAGTTCAAGGTGGAGGTGGGACTGCATCAGGGATCAGCTCTGAGCCCCTTCTTGTTCGTTATGGTGATGGGGGGGGGTGGGACGAGAGGGGGACAACAAAAAAAAAAAAGAGAGACAAGAGACAAGGACAACAGCAGCAACAACAACAATTGTGATTGAACAACAGAAACATGCAGGACAACATCAGCAAATAAATGTCCGTGACAACCACAAAGACGAACAAGGACATAAGGACAAAACAACATCAACAACCACAATGACAAAGCTGTCAATGACAATCACACATAATAGCAGTCATGAAATGATGAACTATGACAGTGATCACAATGACAATATTGCATTGAAACAGTCACACATAATAGTAGTAATGAAATGATGAACTATGATAGTGATCACAATGATAATACTGCATTGAAACAGTCACACATAATTGTAGTAATGAAATGATTATCCATGATAGTGAACAGAATGAAAATTACTGTAATGCACACCATTGTAAAAAAAAAAAAAAAAAAAAAACTATAGTCATACTGCTGATATCACCGTCGCTGTAGTAAAACCAACAACATAATAACACCCTGGATAACTCAGTGAGTAATGTGGGGAAGTACGTATGTACTGTGAGTGTGCATATGTACAGGTATCTCTGTATGTGAGGAAGACTTCATATATATAAAGGTGCAAGAATGTGTGGGCGTGTAATTGTCACTGAGAATGCATGAAAGGAAAGGGGCCGCCTTCAACCTCCCAGAGAGCCCCGCCCCAAATAGCCAGGCCGGGCCCCGGCTGCCAGAAGGCCACCAGGCCCACAGGGGCAGGCAGCACAAAGATCAGTGCCCCAAGAGCCAGCCCAGAGAGCCCCCCACCC
Source organism: Dunckerocampus dactyliophorus (assembly GCF_027744805.1). Classification (NCBI taxonomy): domain Eukaryota; kingdom Metazoa; phylum Chordata; class Actinopteri; order Syngnathiformes; family Syngnathidae; genus Dunckerocampus; species Dunckerocampus dactyliophorus. The sequence continues at coordinate 7,362,043 of NC_072827.1, read as the reverse complement.
CCCGAGAAGACCAGCAAGGGGCCGAAGAGAAGTAATCCCAGCCAAGGACAGGGTGCCGGCGGGCCGGAGGACTGCCAACCCCCGAGACCAGCGAGAGATCACACCCCACAAAGGCAGACGTGTAGCGGGGGCTACAAACCGGCAGGCCCAGAGACGCCTCCACAACCGGAAAGAAGCCCGCCCGCGCCGGAAGCGCCAGATCCCGCCCACCGCCACCCCCACCCCCAGGGAGCGGAGCCCGGCCCGCCCCGGGCCAACCCCCGCCCGACCCCCGACACAGGGCCGCCCTGCCAAGGGATGCAGGAGGCACACCCTCCACCCACCCGGCGGAGGCACGGGCGGCAGAGTTGTATCACCCAGCACCCGACCCCACGGAGCAAACCCCTGTATGCCCCCCCCCAAAAATAAATAACTAAAATAAATAAATAAATAAATAAAAGTACACACACGCACGCACATACACACCCCTACGCACCCACACGCACGCACATACACACTCCTACGCACATACACACCCCTACGTGCACGCACATACACACTCCTACGCACTCAAGCGCGCTAACACACGCACACGCACGCACACACAGTGGTCGACTCTCCGACACCCGGAAGCCCCACCCTATCCCCCGTTGGTAACCCTAGGAGCAGCGGAGCCGGGGACCCCGGGGTCCCAGACATACGATCCAGAACCCAGGCGCGGAGAGCGCGGACTGCTGGGGAGCAGGAAGACACCAGGCCACACCCTCCCAACAGTAGGACGCCGCCAGCAAGGCAGACAGGGGAGCCAGCGAGGAGGAAAGCGGGAAACTGAGCAGGCAGGCGGGAAAACGGGCGAGCAGCCAGGCGAACCACCACACAGCGGCAACCGACACCCGCGGGCCAGCAAACCCCGAAGAGGGAGCGGGAGCACCACACCCCAAGCCGCAGGGAGGCCAAGCACCAGAGCCGAGAAGGCGAGACCAGCAGCAGACCAGCCGACGGCCCCCACAAACCACCAGAAGCCAGACCAGCCACATGCCACCAGAGCCGACAGCGCATCACCCGCGTACCGGAGCCCCACCCCCGACAAGCCCACAGACAGACCGGGGGAGGCGAGGACACAGACAGCGGCCCGGCAGAGCACAAAGCGCAACGGCGACAAACGCCCAAGCGCCCGGCAGAGCACAACCCCCCCCAGCGGGCCCGGCCCCAGGGCACCCGCCCCCCCAGCCCCACCCCGCCACCCAGGCCCACAGTACCCGCAAGCATGACCAAGCCCCAACCCACCAGCCGGCCCGGCGCCCCAGCGCAGCAACCACCAGCCGGCGCGGCGGCACATGGGCCACCCGCAGCACCGGCACCGCCCCCCGGAGACCGCCGAACCCGCCCCAAGAGCGCAGAGGCGCCCGCAGCACGTGTCAGTCCAGGGGAAGCACCGCAAGCCGCCCCCCCCCCCCACGGCGCAAGCCCCGGCATCAACAGGCCCCAGAGGGCCACCCCAGGGAAGGGCAGGCGAACCAGACAAGGGCACCCCACAGGCCAGGCCGCCCCGGGCGAGCCACCGCAACGGCCAGGCCCCCGGCCACGCCGCCGACCCTGGCGGGCAGGCGCCGAGGTGCACGAGGCACCCCAATCCAGCCCGCCCCACCCGTGTATGTGATAAGGTGTGATTGTGTCTATAATGCAATTAAAAAATAATAAATAAATAAAATAAAATAAAAGAGGACAGCTATGAAAAGCTGGCCTCTGTGTCCCTGAGGGGTGTATCTGTGTGCATGTATATGGGGTGTATGTGGATGATAGCTAATGATGCAATTAAAATCGGGGGACAGCTGCGGAAGCAGGGACCAGCCAGACACCAGCAGGCAGCAGGGACCGCCCGCCAGCCCCCCGCCAGCCCCACCTCCAAGCCCCCGGCCAAAGCCACCCCCCGACCGCCCCACCCCGGAGCAAGCATCCCCCCGCCGATCCCGGAAAGCACCACGCAGATGGACACCACGCCGCCCGCTCCCACGCGCACCCGCCCACGGCCCCAACACCCCCTGCTCACCAAGCCACAGCGGCCCCGTCCCTGAAGGGAGAAAGCAAGGGATCCTCCCCACCCCAGCACCACGCACCCCCCACCCCGAGCCCAAACCGCACATCCGCGACCCCCACCTCCGCGCCCCCAGTCACCCGGGGGACAGCCACAGGCGCCGGAGGATAACAGGCAGCTCCCACCTATCACACATACACCACACACATAAATCGGTAAAATAAAATAAATAAATAAAATAAAATAATAAAAAATAAATAAATAAAAAGGGGCAACCCAAACCACCCTCCCACCCAGGGGAGATAGCTCCGCGGGGGCAGCTGGGCCCAGGCACCCGCGCCCCCACCAGGGGGAGAGGCCGGCCCCCACCCCCGCACCGGACGACCCCACGCGGTAGCCGAGCAGGAGGGCCCAGGGCAGACCCCGCCCCACCCCCAGAGGCAAAGGAGGCGAGGGAGAGCCAGCGCCACCAGCCGCACACGGGCCCCCCCAGCAGCAGTGGGCGCCCGGCACCCGCAGGATGCAGCACCCCGCCCACCCACCACCCCGGAGGTCAACCAACGCCGCCCCCGGGACGGCCCGACCCCGCCCCCGCCCCATCACCCGACCCGGACCCCTCCCCAGCCCCACCCACCAGCCCCCACAGGCAGGCAGCCCAGCAAAGAAGACCCGGGACACCAAGCCCGCCCCCGCCCGCCCCCGAGGTACCAGGCCCACCCAGCGACCAGGACCACACCCCATGCCAGACAAACGAGACCCCCAGGGGCAGAGACAGATGCCCTAACCCCCCTGAGAGTCAGGTCAGGGAATTAATTATTGGTGCCCATATAGACTGAAATTCTGACATTTGTTCTTTAGATTCAGCAGACATTCTCTCCATAGCTATATGATCTAACAAAAGATTTTTGTAAAGAGCTATGTTCAGTTTCTTCCTTGATTTCCAATTGATAAGAATGGTTTTCTTGGCGATGCTTAATGCAGTGATGAGAAGCTGTGTTTGGTTTGTTTCTACATCAATTGTGGAGAGATCGCCCAGCAGGCATAGTAAAGGGGAGGTAGGAATGGAGAACCCAAGTGCCAAAGTGCCAAAGATAGGTACTCACACACTCCGTGCCAAAAATTTTTAATGGGAGCACAGGTCCACATGGAGTGTAAGTAGTCATCTATTCTATGGTCTGAGCAGTGTGTACAGATGTTAGAGTCAGTTAAGCCCATTCTAAACATTCTATGTCCTGTGTAGTGTACTCTATGAAGGATTTTAAACTGAATCAGCTGTAGGTTGGGATTATTGATTAACCGGGAAGCATTAAGACATATTTGCTTCCAGAATTCAGGGTCACAGCTTGTAGATAAATCTGAGTTCCATTTGGAGATTGGAACGCCGATTGTGTTGTCATTTTTTGAAAGTAGAACATATAATTTAGATAATGTTTTAGGGGCAGATATTTTTAAAAATTGGTCAATAGTGGTATTGCTTTCCCATGATATAGTCCTGAAACTTGTTTTAATTATGGATTTAATTTGTATGTATTCAAGAAATTTGTTATGATTTATTCCATACTGTGTAACAAGGTCGTTAAATGAGATAAAGTTGTTTCCTATAATTATATTTTTCATACAACTTATTCCTTTTTCGTGCCATGTTGGGAAATTTAATGGTTTCTTTTTAAGCAAGATGTCAGGATTACTGTATTCCAGATGGGAGTGTATTGGCAAGGAGTGAGCGAGAATTTTGTTATTTTTAAAAATTCCCACCAAGCTGTCAGAGTGGTGCTTATATTTATACTTTTAAAACAATTGTTTTTCCGGAGGATTTGGCTAATGAAGGGCAGGTTACAAATTGGGATTTCGTGGCTAAGTGATTGTTCGATGTCTAGCCATAAATAATCCAATGGGTTAGGTTTGATCCATTTTAAGATATACTGTAACCTGTTTGCAAGGAAGTAGTTGGAGAAGTTTGGGAGTTCTAAGCCCCCATATTCTTTAGATTTTTGTAACGTTTTGAGACTTATTCGTGCTGTCTTATTTTTCCAAAGAAATGTATTTATATATGAATCTAATGACTTGAACCAAATTATAGATGGTTTGGTGGGGATCATGGAAAACAGATAATTAACCTTTGGTAAAATCATCATTTTCACGGTGGATACTCTGCCTGTAAGTGAGATGGGCAAGGTTCTCCAACCTGCAAGATCATCCTCTATTGACTTCAATAGTGGAGTATAATTCAAGCGGATTAGGTCTGACAGGTTGGAGGAAATGTTAATACCCAAATACTTAATGTTCCCTGAACACAGTGGTATAGAGGGGGTGCTCTGGAAACCAAAGTTAATGGGCAGTACTGTGGATTTAGACCAGTTAATGGAGTAATCTGAGAAGGTGCTATAATTGTTAATGAGTGAGATAGATTCGTGAAGTGAAGAATGTGAATTATCTAGGAAGAGTAATACATCATCAGCATAAAGGCTTATCTTATGATGAACATTTGTGGTGTGGATCCCTTTAATATTTACATGTTGTCGAATTGCAGCTGCAAGAGTTTCGATAAAGATAGCAAATAGTGAGGGAGAGAGTGGACACCCTTGCCTAGTACCTTTTTGTAAAGTAAATTCTGGAGAGATGTGATTGTTGGTCCGAACAGAGGCCTTCGGGGTGTTGTATAGTATTTTAATCGTTGCTAGTTGAGTTTGAGTTGAGTTGAGTTTCTCCCCTTAATAAATCCTGATTGATCAGGGTGTATTATATGAGGGGTAACTTTTTCCAGCCTTATAGCTAACACTTTGCATATTATTTTAAGATCTGCATTAATCAGTGAAATTGGACGATAACTGGAAGGTAGTGTTGGGTCCTTATCCGGTTTCAGCAGGAGACTGATTGTAGCTGAGTTCATGTTTGGAGGCAAGCATGAACTGTCTTTAATTTCCAAAACCATTCTAAGAAATATTGGAGATAGTAATGACCAGAATATTTTATAAAACTCAGGAGGGAAACCGTCAGGTCCTGGTGCTTTGTTGTTCGGCAACCGGTGTAGAGCATTATGGAGTTCTATTAATGAAGTGGGTACATCTAAGTTGGTCACCTGTTCGTCATTTAATTTTGGTAATTCTATGTTGTTGAGAAATGTTTCGATATCTGGGAGAGATGGTTTAATCTGAGGTGTATATAGATTTTTATAAAAGCTCCTAAAGACGGAATTAATTTCCTCCGGGAGGTGAGTGATATGACCTACTGAGTTTCGAATGGAGGAGAAAGAGCTTTTTTCTTTATTGACTTTTAGTTGGTTAGCTAAGTATTTTCCGTGTTTATTGCCATGCTCAAACTTTTCCAAACGTAGCCTCTGCAGATGGAACTGAATTTTCTTGTCAGTAATTTCTTTTAAGTCTAGTTTCAGTTTCCTTAGGTTACTTAGAATATGCTCATCTTGTGAGTCAGCATGAGCTGCTTCGAGGATTTGGATTTTTTTCTCCAACTCTGATTCTAGTAATCTCTTTCTTTTTCTTATATGATGAATATGAAATGATTTTTCCGCGCATTACTGCTTTTGCTGTCTCCCACAGAATACTAGCCGAGACACCGGGTTGGTCATTGAAGTCTAAAAACATTGTCCACTCTCTTTCAAAGTATTTTAGGAAGTCTGAGTCTTTTAGTAATGATGTATTTAATCTCCAGCATCTAGTAGGAGCGCTCATAGTTTGGTTAGTGAGAAAAAGAGAGACTGGGGCATGATCACTAATGGTGATAGGGTGTATGTGAATGTTTGAAATGTCTGATATGATTGAGTTGCTTGTCAAAAAGTAGTCAATACGAGAGTAGGTGTGGTGCACTGGTGAGAAATAAGTATATTCCCTGTCCCCGTTCCATAATTTAATTCCACATACAGAAATGCTGTGGGTTTTCAGCGTAGTTCTCACGTATAAATGTTTTACGTTTAATTTTCCTCTAAGATCATATTTCTCCGCTCTGATTGAAAAATACTGTATGAGGTTTTTGGGTAACAAGTTATTATTAACTTCATGCATTATTCTAGCGGTTTGAAAGAATACAAAATCTGCAAATTTTAATATCTGATTTCAAAAATAAAGGGTTTGTATGTTCTCTATACTTGGTATTATGAATGATCCTCACCCATCTTTTTTGCAGTACAGTGAGTGAGTGAAGATTGCTTTTGTAATTATTACCCCATATCTCCACACAATACATTAAATATGGTAATACTAAGGAACAGTACAGAGTGTGGAGTGATTTTTTATCAAGAACATATAGCAGGTAGAGAGTATATAGAGTATAGTATATAGAGAGTAGCAATATGAGGTAACTAGATGCTGGAAAGAGCAGGTAGTTGGCGTAGGCAGAGTAACAATCCAGCACTGGACAAGTGTCTGACTGCAGCTTAAGAAGAGCGTCCTTAATTGCCTGCAGGAGTGTCAAATTAGCTCCCCCTGCCGGTACACGTGTGCTGCAACAGAAAACAGCCAGAGGGCAGCAGAGCAGCACACAGATCATGACACTAAATACAAGTCAAACTTGTCTACAGCGGCCACTAGAGGGAGGCTGCAAAAGTGGCCGCTATAGACAGGTGGCCTCTATAGACAGGTTGGCGTCCAGTTTGAATGTTGACCAGTAGAGGGAAAAAAAAGAAAAAAGTGGAAATAATAATAATAATAATAATAATAATAATAATAATAATGTTGACCAGTAGAGGGCACTGCGGACTGCGGATAAAAGTTGTACAGCACTACTAGGCTTGTTATTATCATGGTTCATGGATCATGGTTTTAATTCATCCTGAACATGCATGAGTCAAACAGTAGCACATCACATAGTACAATTCACAATTTTGCATGTCCAAAAAGGAGTAGGAAGAAGCAAAGCTTATTTAATCCTACCCCTCATCAGTTTCACATCAGTTGCAATACATTTATTCACCTCTTGTTCTTCCAAGTGTACTTTGTAGGTCTACATGACAATGTAGTGCAATCATAGCCAAGGTTTTTACTTACTAAAAGGAAGCTAGAGGCTTAATAATAACTGATAGAATATATCCACGACCCACAGAACAAAGCTGTGCTAGTAATGTCTTACGCTTGTTTTTTATATTTTACTTTTTATACGGCAGAGTGTCATTACAGCTTTAGTTCATCAGGAAGTGACGGGAAGTGACGGTGGGCGTCCCGAGCAGGAGAGCTAGGCTCAGTGCTAGCTGTGAGTTTGGAGAGAGTTGGGAAGTGTGTTTATGTTGGCGTGGATGTAAAGTCCTGCAGTGTTCTCCGCTGTTAATAAAGCCATTAAAGTGCATCGGCGACATGAGTCTCTCCTTCCCCACAACAAGCGGCATTACAGTATTGACACACATTGTGCACATTGTCTCACACCAGGAAATAAACGGTGTCACCTGTTACAGGCATTGCCGGGACAGCTATGTAGTGGGGCTTGTTCCTGGGCAAGCAGGAAGGAGAGACGATGCTGAGAGATGTGTGTGTGTTCTGAGCTGCTGTCTGGTGGCCGCGTTCAATAAATAAAGTTGGCAGAAGCAACAGGAGAAGTTTCCTTCTTTGCTTTGGAGCTGAATAACACTGACAAGTTAACAGACTAGTAGCGAACGGAAAAGAAGACGGCTTTGTTTGTGTCGAATACAGAAGATGAGGACTTTGATGGATTTGTGGATGAGGATTGATCAAAAATAACGTGAGTACATTCTAAAATACTTCAATTAAGTACAACCGAACTCAGTTTTGCTCCCGCTGCCGCATGCATGCTGGCGTATGTTGTTTTTTTTTATTGTAGCGTCGCTGGGAGCACGTCCTGTTCCCAGCCTAATTTGCGGTAATGTTTTGGTGCAAATGCTCTTAAAGTTACATGTTTGACCAGGAAATAGCAAGCTCAAAAGAAGATGTGGAACAACTGACAGTTTGTGTGGATCTTGTGAATGATTGTGACTGAGCTAGGACTCAGTAATTAAAGTCTACACACGACAGCTTCATTGATTGAAAAACGAAACTTTTTCGTGCATGAAGCTTCTACTTGAGTCGGTAATTTGGCCACTATATGCAGTCAGATATTGACCAAGGGAGACAAAATGGGTGGCTGCTGGCCACGTTGGACAGGTGACTGCTATACACAGGGTCTATAACATGTAAATTTGCTTCGGGGGATTTTTCAGTGGCTGCTATAGGCAGGTGGCCGTTCTATAAAGGTGGCCGCTAAGACAGGTTTGACTGTATTATACACTTGGGGGTCTACTTTGCTCCCCCAAAAAGGATTTTCTGGAGCCTGGTTGGTGGCGTTCTGTGCTCACTCGGTTCACTCGCTCACTGCAGGAACTACTCCAGTACAGTCGTCCCTCGCAACATCGCGGTTCGATTATTGCTCCCTCGCTATATCACAGTTTTTCAGAAATTAATTCATAATCACTTTTTCATGGTAGACTATGGTCTATTATTAGTCAAAACATATTGAAATTTACAGTGGCGTGAAAAAGTGCTTGATTTCTTTTTTGTCACACTTAAATGTTTCAGATCATCAACAAATTTAAATATTAGTCAATGACAACACAACTGAACACACAATGCTGTTCTGAAAGGAAACTTTTTATTATTAAGAGAGAAAAAAAATCCAAACCTTTATGGCCCTGTGTGGAAAAGTGGTTTCCCCCCATTAAAACATAACTGAGATTCAGCCTGGAAAAGGTTATTAAGCCATTTCTAAAGCTTGGGGACTTAAAAGTAAAAGCACGTACTGTTCTGCAGTTTCTGTTCTCACAGGGCACACTCCCACCGCACACTGAGAGCATAGTGGAGCTCTACGCGTCCATGAATCACGCATGCACGAGGCGCGATTCCACTCTCCTCATTAAATTACTACTCATTTCTCTGAAGCCTCATTCGCACTAGCTCACTTACCTGTCAGCGTGTCAAACGATGGAATAACGTTGTGTGATAAACAAGTAGTCCTGACTACAAAATAAAGGGTGAAGGTGACTCCAGATGTAATTATTACTACTGTTTAGACTTTATTTTATTTTGATGAAGTGATGGCCAACTTTAAATGAACAAACAAGAATCAAGTGTCTAAGGACGGACGACTGCAACTTATTTTGACTGGCTAATGACTAAGCTCGCCTCACACTTGGAAAACCAGTGATTTAAACGAAAAGCATTCATGAAAATCCATAAAACCACGAGACTTCAAAGTGCAGGAGCTTCAACAGGAACATCTTTTTTAACCACGATGATCTACACTCAACAAAAACATAAACGCAACCCTTCAATCTTTCATGAGCTAAACTCATGATGTAAAATGTATTTTTCTATTTTTCCTCATATATTGCTCCAAAATCTGATATGCCATGCCTGTAAGGAGGCGAAGAAGTGCTCACTCACACAGATGTGGACACATTTGTCAACAATATTTGAGAGAAATATACAGTCATCCCGCGTTTAGGGTGGTTAATTGGTTCCAGACCTGACCGTGATAAGTGAATTTCCACCAAGCAGGATTCCTTATTTATAAATGGAATATTTTGGTGGTTAGAGCAAAGAAAACCTGTTTACCACCATCTAAATACACCTTTTTAACATTATCGGAGCCCTCTAGACATGAAATAACACCCCTACAGTTACACTCCTATTACCCAATATAGTAGACATAATATAGACTCACGTGAGCGTTGGGAGAGTTCCATCCATCCATCCATCCATCCATTTTCTATACCACTTCTCCTCTTTAGTGTTGCGGGGGCATGCTGGAGCCTTGGAGAGTTCCTTGTTCTTTTACTTCCTCTTCTGTACATTACTGACACCTAGTGACCATTGTAGAACGCAACTTCTGAATGCCTTATACACTCAACAAAAATATAAACGCAATGCTTTTGTCTTTGCTCCCATTTTTTATGAGATGAACTCAAAGATCTAAAAGTTTTTCCACATCCACAATATCACCATTTCTCTCAAATATTGTTGACAAATCTGTCTAAATCTGTGATAGTCAAAAAGAGTTGATCAGGTTGTCGTTTGTGACCTGTGGAATGTTGGTCCACTCCTCTTCAATGGCTGTGCGAAATTGCTGGATATTGGCGGGAACTGGTACACGCTGTTGTATACGCCGATCCAGAGCATCCCAAACACGCTCATTGGGTGACATGTCCAGTGAGTATGCTGGCCATGCAAGAAAGACGTTTTCAGCTTCCAAGAATTGTGTACAGATCCTTGCAACATGGGGGCGTGCATTATCCATGCATGGATGTACTGCCAAATTCTTTGACACGCCTTTGAACGGCTTATGGTCGAGAAATGAACATTCAATACACGAGCAACAGCTCTGGTTGACATTCCTGCTATCAGCATGCCAATTGCACGCTCCCTCAAATCTTGCGACATCTGTGGCATTGTGCTGTGTGATAAAACTGCACATTCCAGAGTGGCCTTTTATTGTGGACAGTCTAAGGCACACCTGTGCACTAATCCTGGTGTCTAATCAGCATCTTGATATGGCACACCTGTGAGGTGGGATGGATTATCTCAGCAAAGGAGAAGTGCTCACTATCACATATTTAGACAGATTTGTCAGCAATATTTGAGAGAAATGGTGATATTGTGGATGTGGAAAAACTTTTAGATCTTTGAGTTCATCTCATAAAAAATGGGAGCAAAAACAAAAGCGTTGTGTGTATATATTTTTGTTGAGTGTATTTGTATTTTACTTCATTTAGGCAAAAAAATACATACAATTTGCCGAAATATGCACATTTTTTCACCAATAGGCCGTATTCAACCACGAAAGAGCATGAGTTATGAATATATTTATGAAAAACAGTGATAAGAATGAAGCCGTGCAATTCGAAGCTCTAAGTGGCATGAAAGATAGAACTGTATTGTAACAATGCTTTGCATCACTTTGATATGTAAATAAATACAATAACAGGGAACTTGTAAATATGAAATCTTTTGTATTAATTATTAGTGTATATATAAAAAGTATTATAAAATTTACATATTTAAATATTACATATCTATATTTCTAAAGTACATTCATGTTTGTTTACATTAAAATATACTTTAAACATTAATTATACAATTTTCACATGTATAAATTAATTATATATGAATATTATATTCATATATATGTATTTTTCCAATCACTTTTGGCATAAATTAATGCTAAAATTAAATTTAAAATTGTATGTAATACGGCATATATTTAGAATTTCTACATTACACGTATATATTTACCAATTACTAAATTAAGTTTACTCTTAATTAATTTTAATATATATATATGTGTGTGTGTGTGTATACACACACACACACACACACACACGCATATATAATACATAATAAAAATAAAACGTAAAAAAAACAAAAATAAAAGGAGCACATCAGAAGATGAAGATGAATAACATGGAGCAGTGTGCTTATATTTTATTCACATATATTACATGTTGCATTTAATGTCCAAGTCATACTTTCTGCTCAAAATCAGAAAGTTAGCTTCTGCAGCTACAGTAATGTACTGTATTCTCTTCAATCACACAGGAGAACACAAACAAGAGCTTCCAATCACAATTTACACTCATTGACTATTTGCTTTGCGCTCATTTACAAGGTGGGGACTGCAAACGTGATGACTGGGTGAAAGTCAGTAAACATAAAAGCAGCATGCATGAGTTCAGCCACTTCTTCTTCTTTTTTTTTTTTTTTACATTTCAAGTCTCAACTTAAACCAAACGCACCCCCAGCGTTCCGTCACCAGAGATTCCTTCCTGGCGCTCCTATCGCATCCTCTTGCCGACCTAAACATCTCACAGGCACGACTGAATGAAATAAGCTAAGACACTTACTGAAAGAATAGAAAGGATGTCATGCACAGTGTCAAATCCAAAAAGTGGTGGAGCGTTGGAATGCACCAATAAAGTCATCGTACTCGTCTAAACTGGACGTCTCAGGAGAAACATTTTATGCTTTTCATTCATTTCCATGGGGTTTGTTGAAGGAATGAACAGACAAGCAGTGATGGATTCTCTCGTCAGCGACGACGTTTTCCTTTTAGACTGCTCTCAAATGCAGTTTTTTAAAATAAACACAGTGGAACCCCGGTTAACGTTGAAAATGAACACCCGTATTTCACCTTGTTTACGTGCATTATACGGTTAACACACAATATGGCGTGCGTCTTGTGTTATTAATACACTGCGTGAGTCCAACTGTGTTCTTCATGTATTTTTTAATCACTAAACATCCCTGCTAGCATCTTGCTAATGCATGGAAACAGGAAGCGGAAGTCAGCTCTGTCACGCGTATATGATGTCATCAGCCAGCGGTGGACGCTCTAGTTCTTTGCAAACTAAGTTATCAAATTCCACAAATGTTAAGACAAAACACATTTGTATAGATTTACATGCATCAAACAATTCCAAAAGCATATAAACGATGAATGAAAGGGATAAATGAACATTTAAGCTTACTTTTACCTTTACTGAAGATGTGATCGTTGCCAAAGACACAATGTAACATCGAGATCAACACAGACTTTCCTGTTTTGCCATTAGTTATTTCTTGAACTCAAGTGTTTCTCACCTCAATTCTCTGCTTTTCTTTTGATCACAGCTGCAAAGTAAGCCAAAAGGCAACCAAATAAAGTTTGTAAGTGCTAGCATTTCGATAAAGTTGAGCAACCACACCACCTTCCTGTTTTGCCATGAGTTATTTCTTGATCTTGCCAAAAATCTCTTTTCTTTTGCTCGTGACTGCAAAATAAGCCAAAATGGAGCCAAAGAAAGTTTCAAATGCCAGCATTGTGATTAAGAAGGTAAGAAACCACACCACCTTAGTGTTTTGCTATGAGATATTTGTTGAATTCAAAAGTATTTCTTATCTTCTTTATCAAAATGCTGCCACTTGCAACTTTCTGTGGCTCTTTTTTAGGTTATTTTGCAGCCATTATCAAAGGAAAAGCACAGACTGGAGGTGAGAGACTACTGAATCCAAGAAATAACAAATGAAAAATACAAAAACAGCACAACAGGAAGGTGGTGTCCACATCTTTAATGAAGGTAAAAGTAAGCTCAAATGTTCATTTATCCCTTTCATTCATCGTTTATATGCATTTAGAGTCGTTTTATGTATGTATTTTCATCAATGGAAAATCTATGAAAATGTGTTTTGTGTTTTTTCCCCCCCCTTTTCTTTTGGGAAAATCTGATTTGGTTAGAGTCTGGAATGGATTAATGACGCTAACCAAGGTTCCGCTGTATTTTTATTTTTTTATTTTCACACCTTCACCACATGCACCCAAAAAAAACCAAAGCAGAACTTGGTGGTGAGCGTAAAGAAGTGACGGCGTGCGTCTTTTAAAAGTGACTGGAAGCCAACGTTGGCGGCGTTCCACGCAAAAACAACCTTCACACAAGTTAAAACCACAGAGCAGCAGCATTTATTTCATTAAATATCTAAATCTTATTTAGACAGAAAAAAAAAAAATTCCTGAGGATGGATTGCAACTAGACCCCAAAAAGAAAGTCGTTTTGCGCTTTTGCAAAAAAAAAAAACGCTATATAGTGTGTTGATGTCACGTAGTCATGCGGCCGCACCCGTCAGGAGAAACCATACTTAAAAGGGATATGCATTAACGGCATCATAAATGGTGCATTATTGCAGGGATAATCATATATTTTTATATATCGAGACCCAAATAAATACTTCATCTAAAGCCTACTTCCAAACTACAGCACATTTCTGAGAAAAGTTGTGCTTTGTTTGAATTTGACATGTCCAAATTGTGTGTCCCCTCCCACCCCCTGTTGAAAAGTAAGCGATAAAATACGCACACACGTGTTAGTCTCAGGGCTCATGATTGTACACCAAACTTCACGCACAGCGAGGCCGTGGCACCGACACCTTCAGGGGAGCTTCTCTGTCAAACACGCGCCACGCAGCGGCCAAAAACGACACAAAAACACAAATCGCCTTCAAATGTCACGGCTTGCACTTTTAAAGTGGACTGCGGAGGGTCTTTAGAGTCCGTTATAGTGAGGCCCCCAGCGCTTATTGATGTGATCAAAGGTGTGTGAGACCCATTGTTGCTCCAACACGCGATACCTCTCCTCACACAAGAAGAGAGGCTTGCCCCGCCTGGGAAAAAAAAACACAAAAAACAGGGACAAAGCCAAGAGTGAGAACTGTCTTATTGGATACAGTAGATACACGCTTTTGGTGGGGTTACATTTCGGGGGGGGAAAAAAAAGCCCTGAAAAATGTCCGTTTTTGACACACGGCTCATTCCTCCCCCTCCCAACCGCCCTGCTGGCTGAGGGGTGTCCAAACTTTTTCCACCAGCTTTGCCACTTTGATATTTTGTAAAGCGACACATGTAGATATGCTAAGAAGTTCTATTGATATTTAGTAAAGCAACACATGTAGATATGCTAAGAAGTTCTATTGATATTTAGTAAAGCAACACATGTAGATATGCTAAGAAGTTCTATTGATATTTAGTAAAGCAACACATGTAGATATGCTAAGAAGTTCTATTGATATTTAGTAAAGCAACACATGTAGATATGCTAAGAAGTTATATTGATATTTAGTAAAGCAACACATGTAGATATGCTAAGAAGTTCTATTGATATTTAGTAAAGCAACACATGTAGATATGCTAAGAAGTTCTATTGATATTTAGTAAAGCAACACATGTAGATATGCTAAGAAGTTCTATTGATATTTAGTAAAGCAACACATGTAGATATGCTAAGAAGTTATACTTATTTCAAGAAAAAAACTGCATCTCAGAAAACGCATATTATTAGTATCAACTTCACTCACATTTTTTCCCATTTTTGTGGGTTTTCTTTTTATTTTCCAAATTTCTTCTTAAATAATCTTCATAAATCTGCATTTAATATTTTGACTTTATTCTTACAGGATTATCACTTTTTCCCCAACCTAATTTTTCAAAAATTACATCTTTATTTTGATTTGCTTGTTTCGCATAATATTAGGGCTTAAAAATATGCTTTTATATTGAATATTTCAATTCTATGCTCCTAAAATGACATTATTTTTCCTCATAATATGAGTTTATGTGTGTAAAATTGTGACTTTTTTTCTCTGTAGAGCACGGCTTTATTCTCATTAAATTACAGCTGTTTTCCATTTCTGCTGGGGTTTGAAACATCTGAGAAATACATGTGATTGGGCCTGGCAAAGCATGGCTCAAGGAACTCCACAAGTTAGTTGAATCCAGCGTCTTGCACGATAGAAAAGGGCTGGTTATCCACTCCGATACACTCCATGATTTCCCGATGGATGGCTTTCGCCCTGGGAATTGGAAGTATTGAAGGAAGAAGACTTGGTTCCGCCTCGCATAACTGACGCTTTTCAGTCATTGCAAATCGCAAGTTTAATAACCGAAGGACACACCACAGACATCACCTTAGTCAGGAGCCAGATAGCTTGTCACTAGCCACCCACGGTTGTTTACACGCTTCAGACGCGGTTTGACCAGGTCATCATTTGCTCACCGGAAAATATGGGAGCCCATAGGCCTATAAACAGCATTTTGATAAAATTGGTTTTCATTATAGGGAACAACCTGATACCGATATTGACCAATACTACATTTTTATGTCAATTTCAGGCCACCGATATTATCGGACATCCCTACACTGTAACTTTTTCCGCAAGCTAATTTTCCAAAAATGACAATTTATTCATTGTTTTGTTTCTCATAATATCACAATCTAAAAAAAGTAGATTTGTTTCTTTTTCTTTAATATCTCAACATTCTGCTATTAAAATTATGTTATTTTTCCTCATACTATAGCAATGTTATTCTCGTAAAAATTGCGACTTTTTCTCAATAGATTACAACTCTTTTCTGAATATTTTGACTTTGTTCTTTAAGAAATTACTGCAGATTTTTCAATTCTTGCTCTTTTTATTTTTTTAAGTTAGTTTTTGTTAAATTATATTTTTAGAATGCACAGTGGGCCAAAAAACAAACAAAAAAAAAATGCAGGCTGCAGTTTGGACACCCCTGATCTACCTGATCAATTTCACTCCTTGCTTTTCTTTTTTTAACCACATTTTTTTTTTTTTAATGTTCAAATATTTAAACTTTCTCCTTAAATAATCTACGTACATATCTTTCTGGTACTATTATGACTTTATTCCCATAATATTTTGACTACATTCCCTTATTCTAATGTTTAAAAAGTGTGAAATGCACACGCTTCACCAATAGAAGTTACCCAGCATGCCTTGCAGGTTATAAATGCATATAAAATAGTATTATTTTGCATGTGTTGCACCGCGAGTGAGGAAGACGTTTGGTTCGATGACGTCTTGTTGGTTTGTGTCGTGCAAGTATGCGTGTGGACAGCACTTTCTTAAGCATATTGGTGTTGGGTACGTTTGTAGTGCCACAATCGTAGCACAGGCTGTACCGTAAAAGTCCGGACTATAAGATGCTACTTTTTCCACACACTTCGAACCCTGCAGCTTAAACAATAATGTGGCTCATTTATGAGAGTGAGAGTGCCAAAACAGGAAGTATGTTTGATGAGGCAGACCGCGGCAGCTGTTGGACTCTGATGAAAAAAAGCGTCTCGCGTCTCATCGGCGCTAACGAGAGATGCTGGAACAAAGAGTGTTAGGGGTTTCACAGGACACCCAACTCACGACACGATGCATGAGATTGGGTCTACCAGACGAGTCAAGAGTTTAACCTTAATTTTAAGAAAAGTAAAATGAAAAAATACAAACTTTAGTCACAAAACATTGCAGTTCCGTCTATTTACATCAGGACTGTCCAAGCTGTCCTTTGATATCTATAGTGAAAAAAAAATTATAATAACAAAAACTACATACACTGTGCATACACTATACTTACAGATACATTTAAATACAAATTTTTGTGTTTTTATTAGTTATTAGCATCAACATTTGAGCTTTTTCTAGTTACATTATGCCTTTTTGCTGTATTTGTCCACATTTGCTGGGTTTTTGTTTATTTTATTGATTACTAAAATGACCCACGTTCCACAGATGGCCCCTGCGCCACTCTTTGGACACCCATGCATGTTTTGCCAGGAAGGCATGGTACAGCAACGCCATGGAGGATTGTGTCCATGCTCTACTTTCTACTACTACTTTGGTAAAGGGCTGTGCTGCAATGTGGAGTTTTTTGTTTTTTTTTTAAATTTTTTTACAGTTTTCAGACGTGCATTACACGGCGTTACAGAGATGGAGCTCAGCTTCTTCGTCTTTGCTGATGGTTTGTATTATAAATAAATGTATAATAAATGTATGATGCAACAAACACTTATATGTTAAGCCGTACTTGCTAAATATAGCAACCACGTGGCTAAATTGTCAACACAGATCTCTTTTATGTATGAGGTATGTTATGACACGGAACTGGTGACTGCCGGTGCATGAAAGCTGGAGCTCAGCCAAATGCAATGCGCGTCAAAGAAGCGCTCAGCGATTAAGGGTGCGGACAATTACAAGCATCTACGTGCGTTGATCTAATGTTTGATGAAATGTAGAATTACAACAGCTTCTGCTTTGACATCAAGAAGTATTAAGCAGCTGTTTAACTCGCTGACGCTGTGAACATCAAGGTAGGTTGGATGGCAAGGTGTGCATAAAGCACTTAGTGTGCACTTCCAATAATGCCTTGCACACTGCCACGTCCATATTACTGTATTAGCATTCATAGTAGCCATGCCAG
Organism: Dunckerocampus dactyliophorus; assembly: GCF_027744805.1. NCBI lineage: Eukaryota > Metazoa > Chordata > Actinopteri > Syngnathiformes > Syngnathidae > Dunckerocampus > Dunckerocampus dactyliophorus. The sequence continues at coordinate 7,344,303 of NC_072827.1, read as the reverse complement.
AGTTGACAGTCTAATTGGCTTCTGGCTGCCCTGCTTTGCTTCAAACGAGAAATCTTGTCATGTTTAAATCATGAGTGTAGGTAGGATTGCAAGGTTTATAGTGTGCTGTTCTGTGTAAATATCCCATATGGGCAGCTTATAGACAAGTACGGCCGAAATACTTATGTACACAATTTATTTTCGTCTTTAAATTTGGTGGTTCCGGCTTATATTCAGTCCAGAATTTACTGTATGCGGGTGTCTCAATTATTGGATTATTAGATTTTTGCCAAAAGGAGGAAACAAGTGTATACCACAATGAGCTGAATATGAAACACAGTTTTTCTCCCTCTAGAAAAAGTCTGAAGACGGGTCGCATGAGATGAGATGTACACGTGCAAACCAGCAGGTCATGCTTAACCACTTCTCCCAATATTGTGGTTGCTGAGTTTATATGGCATCTCTTTGGAAGCACAGTGTGTACATTTTAAAAGGTCTTTACAGCTGTGTGTGTGTGTGTGTGTGTGTGTGTGTGTGTGTGGTACCGTAAATCACGGTCCTCCTCTCCGTGTGCATCAAGGTAAACAGAACCCCACAGACAGAAACGATGGCCGCGGATGATGATGATGACTGAAGCGTTAATCAGTAGAAAGATGCCCGTAGCCGCGCCACAGTGTTGGGAGTGCTGCAAGTCACCAAGAGAAGAAGCACGTGTCCAACTTAGCTGGACCCTTGTGTGATTTTAATGCTGGAGTTACTCACCAAAACACATTCACAGATACCCTGCTGCTTGCAGCAAACCCCCTTGAGACACACGAAGGCGCCACAGACAAGGCAGAGCGCGGGGTCCTTTGGCACCTTTTTGCAGGCAGTGCAGGCCTTCCTGTGGTAGTACTGGAAGATGATGTTGTAGTTGGCAGGCAGCTGGAGGAGGCGGGGCGCCGCCCACTGCGGATCCTGGACCAGCAAGGTCTTCAGACAAAGACAAACCATGTGCTATAAATACAATTCCTACCCACGACTCATGTCATTCAAACACTTTCATCATCAATACAAAAGTGCAAGAAAATAAAGTGGGGAAAAAAATTACAGATGGTCCTCAGGTTACACAGGAGTTGAGTTCCTAGACTGGGATGGAAGTGGAGTTTTAGTCTCGGTGGGACCTTCGACCTCACAGGTGTCCAAAGTGCAGCCCGGAGGCCATTTGCGGCCCGCGGCTATTTTTTCCATTGGCCCACGACACATTCTAAAAATGTAATTTAACAAGAAAAAAAAAAAAAAAAAGAAAAGCAGCAAAAATGGAAAAATCAGCAGTAATTTTACAAGAATAAAGTCATAATATTAAGAAAAAAAGTTGTAATCTAACAAAAAAAGTTTGATTTGACAAGAATAATGTAAAATTATGAAGAAAAATAATGTCTTTATAGTAGCATAACATTGAAATATTAAAAAAACATTTTTAAAAGGCATCCTATAAGAAAAAACAACATTTAATTTTTGGAAAATTGGCTTGGGGGAAACATACAAGATTATATAACATTACGAGAATAAAACTCTACAGGAAGAAAGTTGGGAAAAAAAACAACAAAAAAACCCACCAACAGTACAGTGTTCCCTCGTTTATCGCGGGGGATAGGTTCCCAAAATAACCCCCAGTAAGTGAAATCCGCAAAGTAGCCAACTTCTTTTTTACAATGATTATATATGTTTTAAGGCTGTAAAACCCCTCATCATACACTTTATACAATTTTCTCAGACACGTATTAACTTTTAAACACGCTCAAAAAAGTTCAAACCTTTGTTTGAATTTTAATGCTCAACCAATGAGGTTGGACACAGGAAACGATTAAAGGGGACCTACTATGCTTTTCTGACCTATAAATGTTGTTACAATGTTGTATTCTTGTGTTAAACGATGCCAATGCGTCAGATAATGAGGTTACGCATTTGGAAGTGAGCCCTGAAAGCAGTTTTGGACGGCTCTGCACGCTGTGTTCTACAGAGTTTTTTTTTTTGACACCGAGTTCCACTGACGGCAATGCAACCTGGACTTCCTTATATGGGCATGCCCAGCTCTGTTCCCGGTGTTAGCACGTCGAGCAATGGCTCCCAGGAAATGTTTGTTGGGGTGTGCCTAAAGCAGGGGTCTCAAACTTGCGGCCCACGGGCCATTTGCGGCCCGCCAAATCGTATCTTGCAGCCCGCGGACATCAAAGAGTAGTGTAACTGCAGCCTGCAAGCTCAGTGTTACTCACACACTTACAGGGGCAAGTAAACACCAACACTGGACTAACAGTGGTGTTATCACATGGATGAATTGTGAATTGTATCGTATCGTGAGGTACCTTGAGATTCCCAGCCCTACTCCCAATACTTGATGCGGCCCAGCCACACCCAGACTCTACCTCCACTGGCCCTCAGTAAAATTGAGTTTGAGACCCCTGGCCTAAAGAGTCAAGCATCAGGCAGAAGTGGTTGGAGTTTCTGATTCCCGGCCAGCAAGATGCTCATCTGTCCGTTTTGTGAACATGGGCCAAAGCGAAGCCGGACTACCCGCCAAACTGTTGCTGAAGTCCGACGTCTTTCCAACGTTACTTGGTCGTGTTGAAGAGTCAGAAGAGCAAACTGTAAGTGACAATTTATCTGTGTCCTAACTGTGTGTATTTTGTGTAAGTAATTGGACAAAAGGGGTTCGGCAGCTGTCCAGAAGTCCTTGGGAGCGCTTGGGAGTGTGACCAATCACAACAGAGTGGGTTCGGCGGGAGGCGTAGCTGGAGGAGGTACGAGAGTGGAGTAAATTACACAGACCGTTTGGCCGGGAGGCAGGAAACACTGCAGGAAGAGGTGCATGGTTTGGAAGATCTAGGGAGCTTTCTGTGCGGGTTATCATGTGTAGCTGCTCTATAGGAGTCCAGAAGTCAATACAAAGGCCCGAAAATTACTATAATAGGTTCCCTATAAGTGACTCGTACATATTTCACTCCTCTGACCATGCATTTTCATCCCGGTGCCGTTCCTCTGTACTGTAACGTTTTTGTATCCTTGTTAAAACATATTGCTCCTACTGTCGTATTTTCCTCCTCCTCGAACTGAAGAGTCATTTATTCCGTAATGGCACCTTACAGCTGCATAACTTCTACCTTCTTGTAGCATGTCCAGAAGGCCCACTTTTTGTGCAACGGTTGGCTTCCTTGGCCTTTTGGATGCAGAATGTTTTGTTGACATTGTGGGTTTTGTCGGGGAGAAAACTTGCAAACATACAAAGACTGAAAGCTAGCGAGAGATGACACAATAGCCAGGAGACACGGGAGGGTGGCATGAAGGAGATTGACTGAGAATGGTCTACAGCCAATCAGGACAAACAGCAAAGTTGATACTAAAAGGCTTTTCTTGAAATATATACTGTAACTTCTTAGCATATCTACATGTGTTACTTTACAAAATATCAAAAAGGCAAAGTTGCATCCTTTCATTTTTCACTATGTGGCCCTCGGTGGAAAAAAACATTTGGACACCCCCGTCGTAAATGATGGTCTCCAGTGTCGAGCTGGCAATCTTGGTGGGTGTGTCGTCTCTCCCGCAGTTTTTTTTATGACTTTTTTTTCCACTTGTATTCTGATGGCTTTCATTTTCCTTGGTGCACTGGCAGATTGCCATTAAAACCAAATCGCGATAGCGTAAGACATCTATTTGATGCGACAGAATATCAGCATTTTAACCAAGTTGAGCTTGAAAGCGCATTGAAATAATATATTTTACATTACAAGCATCTGTAGAAACACCGTCGAATATGATGGAGTACAAAATATGTAATGGGTTAAAAACAGAAAATGTACAAAATGCAGGATTAACCCTCTGGGGACCCCAATGACCCCAATTTTTTGTCTTTGCAGGTACATTTGTGCTTGTTTTTTGCTCATAACTTTGGTTGTGTTACTCTATATTAGCATGATTTTTCATAAGATGTTTTTTTTTCATGAAAAATCATTTAATTCAAATTTTAAATTTGTTCATGGGTCAACCAGACATCAACGCAAAACTTCCCACCCTGTCGGGTCCCTAGAGGACAAAAAAGTATATTCCCCAAAACTGCTTTTCTGCCCTATTGGGTCAAGGTGTAGTAAATTAAAAGGACCCAGAGGGTTAACACAGTAGGGAACGTTTAAGATGAGTAAAACAAATATTTAGAGTGATAACTAAAACCACCTTAAATCAAATCATGCTCTGGTGGATCTTGGCTTGTATTCTAAGAAGTCACACACACACCCCTTACTTGAAATAATACAGTAACTGAGTGTAACACACACACACACACATACCAGCGATTGCTCAGCCTGCACCTGAGAGAGCGCGTTGACCTCAGCACACCACTGTGTGACCAAGGGGAAAGCGCTGACCGCCCACTCCAGACAAGAGGCACTGTTCACAGCGTTGGCAGCCAAAGAGGCCGCGGGTACGAGTCCCAAGCACACGGCCAAGGACGAGAACTCGTCTTCCTCCTGAGGAATATACAAGATATACAGTCCATGTCACTGAAAGGGACAAACTGTATGATGGAACAGAAGAGTCACACACAATAGCTAGCGAGACATTCACAGTGTGGCACAATTATGATGAAACAATAATAAGAACACACTATGAGTCCGTCCTCACACCAAATTTCTTGACAGCTACCTTTGAGATGGGATTTCCACGACCTGGATGACTGATAATCTACATCATTGTCATTTTCTTTTTTCTCATGTAACCACATGAAAACACCATCATTCCAAAGCCAAACGCTAAGCAGAGCTGCATTGTTGTTAGATGCATTAAGGTGCCGTATACAGTAATCCTGGCGTGTCTGTGCCACATTTTAAAAATATAATGGAACAAAAAAACTAAAAACACAGCAAAAATAGCAAAATCAGCAGTAATTTTACAAGAATAAAGTCAAAACATTACGGGAAAAATATCCTAATTTTATGAGAATAGCGTAATATTATGAGGAAAAATACCTTCACTTTAGTAGCATAAAGTTAGGATGTTATTTTTTTAAGTCATGACATTATGAAAAAAAACAAAACAACAAAGTTGCAAGAAATCATTGGGGGAAAAGTTATAATATTATGGGAATAAAGTCAAAATATGATGGGAATAAAATCAATGACTAGGCAATAAATTACAAGTTGAACTAGTTGGAAAATTAAAAAAAACACCAGAAATGAAAAAACATCCGGAATTTTATGAGAATACATTTGAAATATTAAGAGAAAAAAGTCGTATTCGAACGTGAAAAGTCTAAATTTTATGAGCATAAACTTATAATACACTCCTGATAAAAATCTTAAGACCAGTTGCAAAATGGCTAGAATTTGCATTTTGCACATTTGGATCTTCATGAGGCCGCACGGTGGTCTAGTGGTTAGCATGTTGGCCACACTGTCAGGAGATCGGGAAGACCTGGGTTCGAATCTCCGTTGGGCATTTCTGTGTGGATTTTGACATTTTGAGCAGATTTTGGCTTTTATAGCCTGTGGTCTTAAACTTTTGATCAGGTGATAAACAGCCTATTTCAGTTTAATTGTTTTTTTCAATAAATTACTTTTTCAAAATGCTTTTTGTCTCACTCTCCTTTCTTGTTTTTGCATATTGTAGCTCTACTTAGAACCTCATTAAGATCCAAATGTGCAAAATGCAAATTCTAGCAATTTTCAACTGGTCTTAAGATTTTGATCAGGAGTGTATTACGAGGACAAATAATGCCATTTTAGTCCAAATACTGAAGAAAAATGTTGTTTTTTTGAAGTTGTAATATTATGAGAAACAAACAAAACAAAATAAAGTCGTAATGTTTGGAAAATTAGGATGTGGAAAAGTTAATGAGAATAAAGTCAAAATATTACGAATAGAAAAAGTTCAAATATTTAAGAAGAAACTTGAAATATTTGGAAAATGAAAAGAAAAACAGCAAAAATGGGGAAAAAAAAGAGCAAAGAGTGAAGTTGATAATAATAGGCTTTTTCACCTACTGTATGTGACAAGGCTGAAATGCAGTTTTTTCTTGAAATATATACAGTATAACTTCTGGCAGAGTTGCACCCTTCATTTTTACAATGTGGCCCTCGCTGGTAAAACATTAGGATAGCCCTGCTTTACTGTATGCCATAACCTCAATTATTGCAAAAAAAAAATAAATCCATTTGAAAATCCCTGCTTGACTGAACGCACCAAGCAGCTGGTGAGGTTGTCTCCATAGAGATGATGCTGCAGGAGGCAGGAGAGGCGGAGGAAGGGCAGGCAGTACTGCTGCAGGCTGAAGTGGATAGACTGTGGGGACCACACGCTGGAGCTCAGCTGGAGATGTGAAGAACAGCAGCACTCGATCAATAACCAACCAACAGCTTGCTTGGTGATAATAGCATGATAAATTTCCTTTGTAGAGCTCTCTCTAATTTATTGTTTGGGGAAGCGAGGAGGAGGAGCCAAACAAATGTTCACGGTGGCAGTTAGAGTTGAACGTCTCACCATTGTGTCTTCTGTGTCCTCTGCATAGATGCTGTTGCTCTTAGAGAATTCGCTGATCACGTGACTAAGCAGCGCTTCAAAAGACATATCTGCATTTGCAGCAGCCTAAAAATACAAACAAACATGGCCATTACTCTTTAAGGAAATTTCAAACGGCCTTCCACGGTTTTATACGATTTCTTAATAAAAGCAAGCAAAATTTAGATTTAACTGTAGTTAGTGCACACCTGGAGGTAAGAAGGACTGGAAGAAATTAGGATTTGACCAACTGTACCTGTTGATTAGTCCTAATGAAATATCATGACATTAGTAATACCACATCACTGCTATCAGAAGAACCAGAGTGTGGAGCGGAGGGAACCACCTGCTGTGGCTCAGCAAAGTGCACTGTATTCGGACACATGCTCCGGCAGCTGGTGTGCCGCTACGGAGGCCTCTGTCAAACTTTTTTCACTTTTCACTTTTTGTTTGTTTGTTTACAAGTGAGCTCAGGGGAAGTTACGACAGGCGGGAGAAAAAAGGAGCACTTGATTTGCTCACCTGCACAGTCCAGGTAATGTCGCCTCATTGGAGCGTTTTTTAAATGATTGGTTATCGGAGCTATTTTCAATGTTATCCGATTAAACCTGTATGATGTCATGATTCCCACATATTGGCCTGATAATTATCAAAGGTGCATCATGGTTACAAACTTATCAATTATGAAGGATTCCTGACTATAAAAGGGCAAAAGTAAATTGTGAAGTGGTTGTTTTTACCGATCTGTGTTTTGTTTGTTGTGGTACTGATGATTCCGTCACAGCAGGGCCGGTCCAATTACACTGACATCGACTGGGAGCTTATCAACACTAGCAGAACTTTTTACTGCTTGCAAGAAAGAAACAGATCCATAGTTGTGATCTAATCACCTAAATGAGAGCAATCACAATATCTCAAGGAGTTCACAGTCAATACTGATGCATGAGATGGAAATGAACGTACAAAAAATGTCTTGTAAAGAAACAGAGCAAGGTAAAAGTAATAATGTTGTAGTCGCTGTTATGAAGCGCTCTCATGGATTTATGATACCTTCAATCGGCGTGTCGTCATGCTTCCACAGACATGCACAGACCATGAATGACCGCCTTAAAGGTTTTCACATCTAATGAGGCGTAAACCAGAACTATGTACAATTCAAAGTACAGTCATCTCTCATTTTTGGTGGTTAATTGGTTCCAGAACCTAATCGTGATAAGTCCATTTCCGTGAAGTAGGACTCCTTCTTTATAAATGGGATATTTTCATAGTTATGGCATAGAAAACGTGTTTATTATCTTCTAAATACAGCCCTCTGGACATGAAATAACACCCCTATAGTCATCTTTACATTCATATAGCCCATTATAGTAGACATAAGAGAAAATAGGCCATTTAAGACATAAATAGGACTCATGCTCATTTGTGTTGCAATAAATGTCTTCTGAACATGTGGACGGGAAGTGTCAGTTTTTGCTGGATTACAACCCCAACAGTAGCACGTGTTGTTATTTTTATTGATTGCTGTTGTGTGGTTGATGGAAAATAATTTCCATAATTTCATTTTTTTATGTTTTATTTTGAAAAGTGGCCGGATTCTCTCTGTTACATCCGTCTCACTTGACTCATGTTCATTGTGCGTGTGCTAACTTTCTCTCATGCCGCACAGATATACTACTGTATTTTTACCATTTTTCTTTCACCTCATATTTGGTCTCAAATGCTGATACTATGTGGGAATGCATAAAGGTAAGTTTTGATGACTTATTGAGTGCTAATGTGCACCTTTGTCTCAAGTTAGTTCATGTTAGCGATGTAATAATCTTTCTGGAAAAACTTGGCTGGAATTTGAACTGGTGGATGGTGGGTCGGCATTCATTTTGTGCTTTTAATTTGATGTTATTCATGTCTTAGTTTTACACAATACATAATAAATAAGATAAATTACATCGCTATAATTACTTTTACGCCAGATGTAATGGGACACACACATTCCAAAAAATTCAACTTCTGTCTCACATAGTATTTTCCCAAAGGTCTTGGGGATCATCAACAAGATGTTTTCGGGCAAAATAGAGACGAGCCTTAATGTTCTTTTTGTTCAGCAATGGTTTTGGTCTTGGAAATCTGCCATGCAGGCCGTTTTTGCCCAGTGTCTTTCTGATGGTGGAGTCATGAACACTGACCTTAACTCAAGCAAGTGAGGCCTGCAGTCCTTTGGATGTTGTTGTGGGGTCTTTTGCGACCTCTTGGATGAGTCATTGCTGCGCTCTAGGAGTAATTTTGGTTGGCCGCCCAATCCTGGGAAGGTTCACTCACCACTGTTCCATGTTTTCGCCATTTGTGGATAATGGCTCTCACTGTGGTTCGCCGGAGTCCCAAAGCCTTACAAATGGCTTTATAACCTTTTACAGACCGATAGATCTCAATTAATCTCAGTTATGTTGTTTTAATGGGGAGGAGGGCAATCACTTTTCCACACAGGGCCATGTGGGTTTGGATTTTTTTTCTCCATTAATAATAAAAAGTTCCATTTAAAAACTGCATTTTGTGTTCAGTTGTGTTGTCATTGACTAATATTTACATTTGTTTGATGATCCGAAACATTTACGTGTTACAAACATGCAAAAAAATATGAAATCAGGAAGGGGGCAAACACTTTTTCACACCACATAGAGGAAGAAGCATTCATCACGCTGAAGGAAGGCAGGAGAATATAAAGCAGCAGTCTTATCACATCTTTGCCAAATATTTCTACAATCCAACACCAAGAGTCCTTCATAAAAGCACATTATTGACAAAACTTTGATATTGCTCACAAAGCCTCAAAGAGGCGTGTTCACTTTGCATAACATTCATGTTTACTGGGATGATTCGTGGAGGGTTTGGCTATTTGTCTTTTGACATTCAAGTCAGCCGCTCTACTAATTCACATTTAATTGGGTGAAGACAAATAGCCAATTAATGCAACACCCTCCCGAAGTCCCACTTTTCCAGATAATGAAGATCCATACTGCTGCCCGTGGAAAACACACCCATGAAAATCAGAAAGGGCTTCATTTGTCTCAATAGCAAGTCGTAAACAAATGACTTATACACCTTGAGAGATCCGGGGATGTCTGGTCTGTGTTTATAATACAAAATGTTCGGTTGTGTTGAAATCTTGACCCATTTACCTTTTTGATCGCACCGGACGAGCTCCAGGCCTGCCTTTCGTCTGGGCTCAGCTTGGTTGAGAGTGCAGCCAGAGCCTGGATGAACTGCAGGTTGTACAGCATTTTCACCACGCAGGTAAAGTGCTCTGCAGGAGGAACACATGGCCACACAGTCAAATCACAACAACTTGAAATAGCACCTTAGGCTACCAACAATGTGCAACTTTGCCACTTTGATTTTGTAAAGCAACACATGCAGATATGCTAAGGTGTCAAAACACCTCAATTTCTCTGTAGAAAAAAAAAGCGTAAAGTGTTATATGGTCTGTCTCGCTTCCATTGATAAGTGCCCTTTTCTTGTAACAGCACATTACTTTCTGCAGTACAATGCTGTTCAAATGATGTTCACGAGGGTGTAGTACCACAGTTTGTTCCAAACACTGCTTTTATGCAGACAGCGGAGGTATTAAGTCCTCCAGAAAAGTTAGAACACCTGTAGAAGTTAGCAGCATCAACTGTCAAGGCTTGATCAACCTCCATTTCTGCAGAACGACTTTAAATTGTTGATCCTTTTTGTGGTCCCTGAAAAAGGTTTTGTGTATAATTCTGAAATATAAGTTATTTTTCAGATTTGGGTAACCTTACCTTTTTTTTTTTAACCTCTGGCACTTCACCACTTATGACTTGAATTACAATAAATAACTGGAAAATTAGGGTGTTCTAAAACTTTTCACCATTAGTGTATACAGTATTTCTAGAAAAAACTGCACCTCAGCTTTGTCGTATAGAAAAAGCCTATTATTTGGAGAAACTTTTTTCCATTTTGCTGTTTTTTTGTTCATTTTCCATTCCATTCCATTTTCCTACGCTTATCCGGGTCCGGGTCACGGGGGCAGCAGTCTCAGTAGGGAAGCCCAGACTTCCCGGTCCCCGACCACCTCCTCCAGCTCCACAGGGAGGACACCAAGGCGTTCCAGGGCCAGCTGTGAGACATAATCCCTCCAGCGTGTCCTAGGTCTTCCCCGGGGCCTTCTCCCGGCTGGGCATGCCCGAAACACCTCACCAGGGAGGCGTCCGGGAGACATCCGGACTAGATGCCCGAGCCACCTCAGCTGGCTCCTCTCGATGTGAAGGAGCTCCTCCCGGATAACCGAGATCCTCACCCTGTCTCTTAGGGTGAGTCCCGCTACCCTCCGAAGAAAACTCATTTCAGCCGCTTGTATGCGCGATCTCGTTCTTTCGGTCATGACCCAAAGCTCATGACCATAGGTGAGGGTGGGAACATAGATCGAACGGTAAATTGAGAGCTTTGCTTTCCGGCTCAACTCTCTCTTCACCACGATGGTCCGGTACAGCGACCGCATTACTGCAGACGCTGCGCCTAACCGCCTATCGACCTCACGCTCCAACCTTCCCTCACTCGTGAACAAGACCCCGAGATACTTGAACTCCTCCACCTGGGGCAGGACCTCATTCCCAACCCGGAGGGAGCAATCCACCCTTTTCCGATTGAGAACCATGGTCTCATCCCAGAAGCTTCACACTCAGATGCAAACCGTCCCAGTAAACGCTGCAGGTCACAGACCGATGAGGCCATCAGGACCACATCGTCTGCAAATAGCAGAGATGAGATCCTAGTGCCCCCGAACTGGACTCCCTCGACACCTTGGCTGCGCCTAGAAATTCTGTCCATGAAAATTATAAACAGAATCGGTGACAAAGGGCAGCCTTGGCGGAGGCCAACATTCACTGGAAACAGGCTTGACTTACTACTGGCAATGCGAACCAGGCTCCTGCTCCGGTTGTACAAGGACTGAATGGCACGTAGTAGTGCGCCACCAATCCCATACTCCCGGAGCACCCCCCACAGGACACCGCGAGGGACACGGTCGAATGCCTTTTCCAGGTCCACAAAGCACATGTAGACCGGTTGGGCAAACTCCCAAGTATCCTCCAGGACCCTTGCAAGGGTGTAGAGCTGGTCCAGTGTTCAGCGACCAGGACGAAAACCACATTGCACCTCCTGTAGCCGAGGTTCGATTAACAGTCGTACCCTTCTCTCCAGCACCCTGGAATAGACTTTCCCAGGGGGGCTGAGGAGTTTGATCCCCCTATAGTTGGAACACACCCTCCGGTCACCCTTCTTGAAAAGGGGGACCACCACCCCAGTCTGCCAATCCAGAGGTACTGTTCCCGACTTCCACACAATGTTGAAGAGACGTGTCAGCCAAGACAGTCCCGCAACATCCAGAGCCTTGAGGAATTCAGGGCGAAACTCGTCCACCCCCGGAGCTTTGCCACTGGGGAGCATTTTGACTACCCCAGATTCCTCAGCCACGGTGATGGAACTGTCCACGTTCGTATCCTCAATGTATTCCTTCCACCGCCCAACTATATCCTCAGTTGAGGTCAGCAGGCCCCCATCCCCACTGTAAACAGTGTGGACCGGGCACTGCTTCCCCTTTCTGAGGCGCCGGACAGTTTGCCAGAACCTCTTTGAGGCCGACCAAAAGTCGTGTTTCATGGCCTCACCGAACTCCTCCCACACCCGAGTTTTTGCCTCGACCACCGCCGAAGCCGCGTGCCGCTTGGCCTGCCGGTACCCGTCAGCTGCTTCAGGAGTCCCACAAGCCATCCATGCTCGATAGGACTCCTTCTTCAGCTTGACGGCAGCCCTGACCTCTGGTGTCCACCATCGGGTTCGGGGCTTGCCGCCACGACTGGCACTGACCACCTTGCGGCCGCAGCTCCGATTGGCTGCCTCAGCAATGGAGGCACGGAATAGAGCCCATTCGGACTCAATATCCTCGTCCTCCCCCGGGATGCAGGAGAAGCTCTGCCGGAGGTGAGAGCTGAAGACTCGACGAACAGGAGACTCTGCCAAACGTTCCCAGCACACCCTCACTACACGTTTGGGTCTCCCGGGTCTGTCCGGCATCCTCCCCCGCCATCTAATCCAACTCATCACCAGGTGGTGATCAGTTGACAGCTGAGCCCCTCTCTTTACCCGTGTGTCCAAAACATGCGGACGCAGGTCTGATGATACGACTACAAAGTCGTTCATAGACCTACGGCCTAGGGTGTCCTGGTGCCATCTGCACTTATGGACATCCTTATGTTGGAACATGGTGTTTGTGATGGACAAACTGTGGTTCGCACAGAAGTCCAACAACATCACACCGCACCGTTTCAGATTGGGGAGGCCGTTCCTCCCAATCACGCCCCTCCAGGTCACACTGTCTTTGCCCACATGGGCGTTGAAGTCTCCCAGTAAAACGACAGAGTCACCAGTTGGGGTGCTGTGCAGCACCCTTCTGATGGACTCCAGCAAGGCTGGGTACTCTGAACTGCCATTTGGCGCGTACGCACAAATGACAGTCAGGACCCTTTCCCCAACCCGAAGGCGTAGGGAAGTGACCCTCTCGTTCACCGGGGATGACTCCAACACAGAGTCACCGAGCCGGGGGGCTATTAATAAGCCCACACCAGCTCGCCACCTCTCCCCTGCAGCAACTCCAGAGTAGAACAAGGTCCAGCCCCTCTCAAGGAGTTTGGATCCAGAACCCAAACCGTGGGTCGAGGTGAGTCCGACTATATTTAGTCGGAATGTCTCAACCTCTCCCACAAGTTCGGGCTCCTTCCCCGTCAGAGAAGTGACGTTCCATGTCCCAAGAACCAGATTTGGCCGGCGAAGACCAGGTCGCCTAGGTGCCCACCCTCGACCGCCACCCAAAACGCAATGCACCGGACCCTTATGCTTGCCCCCGCAGGTGGTGGGTCTACGGGGGGGAGATACCGTGTGGCTTCACCAGACGCTCGCCTGCGAGCCCCTCCCCCAGGCCTGGCTCCAGGGTGAAGCCCCGGTATCCCCGGGCGAGGTGCGGTCTCTCCTCGTGTTTTTGTTCATACGGGTCTTCTGAATCACTCTTGGTCTGGCCCGTCACCCAGGACCTGTTTGCCTTGGGAGACCCTACCAGGGGCATATAGCCCCAGACAACATAGCTCCAAGGATCACTCGGGCACACAAACCCCTCCACCACGGTAAGGTGGTGATTCACGGAGGGGTGTTCATTTTCCAAACTTTCTTATTAAATAATATTTTAAGATTTTCTTGTCATAATATTATTACTTTATTCCCTCCCTACCGAGACTGCTGCCGCCACGACCCTAACCCGAATAAGTGGAAGAAAATGGATGGATGGATTTTTCGCATTTTGTTTTTCTCATAATATTACGACTTTTAAAAAAAGATTTTTCTTTAATATTTCTACTAAAATGCTACCAAAATAACATTATTTTTCCTCATGGTATTAGGACACTATTCTTGTAAAATGACGACTTTTTCCTCATTAGATTACAACTTTTTTCTGAATATATTTTCACTTACTTAATATTACAACAGATTCCCTAAACAAATTTTACAAAAAATGACACCTTTAATTTTTGTTTATTCTCATAATATTACATTTTAAAAAATAACTTATTTTTTCTTTACTACTTTGACTCGGCTACTAAAAGAACATTATTTTTCCTCATAATATTAAGAGTTTATTATTGTAAATCTGGCTTTTTTTCCTCGTTAGAATATGACCTTTTTCTGTCACTATTTTGACTTTATTCTCATAAAATGATAGCTGCTTTCCATTTCTTTCTTGTACATTTTATTCTCATAATTATGACTTCCCATAATATTTTGACTTCATTCTCATAATATTATAACTTTTTACCCCATTTGGTTTTCCAAAATTGCATTACTTGTTGTTTTGTTTGTTCACATAATATTACATATAAAAAACAACATATTTTTTCTTTAATATTTTAACTCTATGCGATTAAAACGACAGTATTTTTCCTCAAAATATTACTGTTTTTGCTTGTAAAATTGTGACTTTTTTTCCTCTTCATACTTTGACTTTATTCTCATAAAATTACACCAGTTTTTTTCCATGTCTGCGGTTTTATTATTAATTTTCCAACTATTTCAACTTTCCTCCCATAATATTTGGACGCTATTCTCCTAACAGTATAACTTTTTCCTGCAACTTCGCAACTTTCGCATTTTGTTTTTTCATAATATTACGACATTCAGCTTGGTGCATTTTTTTTTCTCACAGCATTATGACATTATTCTTGTGAAATTTGTTTCATTAGATTATAACTTTTTCCTGTTATTATATTTTTTTCCATTTTTGGTATAAAAAAAAAAGTAGTAGTTCTTAGAAATTATAAATTAAAAAATTTATATAAATAAAATTAAATAAAATATAAATAAATTTAAAAAAACAGCCGCAGGCCGCAAACAGCCTCCAGACAGCACTTTGGACACCCCTGTTCTAATGCATCTGGAATTTCCCACGCGTCCTTGAAAGCGGTCAATCAAAATGAGGCGGTAATGAAATGAGTCATTAAACATGACTGCAGCCTGTCAGCAAGCCTTTTAGGTGGTCGATGGAGGAGATACTGCCACAAGCTCCAGAAGGACACACCAAAGAGGTGTCGAATCAGATGCTGCTTTTAGGCTGGGGTGGCTTGACTGCACGGTGGCACACTAATCACTACAGATGATCATCTGATACTGTATATGAATCCTTCACCACATTGCGGTTCGAGTTTCGCGCCTTCACTCTAGCACGGTTTTTCTAAATAAATTCAGAAATTAGTGCTGCTTCGTGATAGACTGCTGCCCATTAGTAAAAAAAAAAAAAAGCAAATGTTTAAGCAAATTGTACATATTTTTGGCCTAAAGAAAGCATTTTCCAACATAAAAATTGGATGCAATTGATTGCTATTAAATACTTTAATTAATTGACAGCCCTGTTCACAGCATTATTTTCATTATGTCTAATGCTGAGATAAGCTTTCACTGCTTTTCCATTGTCTGGTTTTAAACAATTTTATGTCTTCATGCGTCATGCCATGTACGCTCACACAATTGGAGCAAATCATTTCAATGACATGCACCGTTGTCGCTTTAATCCCCAAAATATTGCACAAACATACTGAGTGCGTATGTGGCCGTAGCTTATGCTTGCTCCTCCGTCTGCTCACCAGAACTGCCTCTAAGTCACACGGTTGAAACCCAGCAATAAAGAATGGATGTCAGTGTATCAGTGGTGTTCCTAAAGTTCCGTACGGGCAAAAAAAACACAGCTGGCAGGAGTATAGATGTGAAATCTTCCCAAACACTTGGAAATCAAGTGCAGAGTGCTGATGCGGGAAGTGTACCTTTTCGCAGAGGCTGAGGCATGGTCAGCACAAAGATGATCAGCAAGGAAGGGACATCTCGAAACAACATGGGCACCTCAGGTCTCTCTTCATCAAAACTGCTGCAAAACAAGTGAAGGAGATTGAAATCGGCCACAGGACCCTGCCTCATCTATGTTGTTGTTTTTTATTTTAAAGCAAAGGTGTAGATGTGAACGTTTTTTACTTAATGCATCCCTAATTCTAGCTTAGCTGTGTGCCATTTCCAATTAAACGTCTTATTTTTCTGTTGACAATTAAACTCTGCTCCCTTGAGAGGCCTCGGGAGTGTTGAATGAGAGGGACTGCACTTAGCTTAATAATGTCCTCCATTACCAAAGCACTCAGCGCTTCATAACAAGAAAAGAAAGCCTTTATGGATGCGGCTCTCACCCCTGCGAGGACCACAATGCACAGCATGCACACTAAAAACCCAGTCTCTACCTTCCTCTCCTATTCAGCTCATTAACACGCTTGGAATGCATTTACTCTACATAAAACATCTCTCTATGTCAGGTGTGTCCAAAGCACGGGCCGGGGACAACACTGTAAAAATATTATTTATTTAACAAGTAGATTAAACACTTAAATAGCAAAAATGTTATCAGTAATGTTAAGAGTCAACAGTAATTTCACAAGAAAAAATATATAATGTTAATGTTGAGAATAAAGGGAATGGGAATAACGTCATAATAGTACAAGAAAAAACATTTGAAGAACAAAACTGAAATAGTTGGAAAAATAAAGCGGAAGTGGGGGAAAAAGCTATGTAATTGAAAAGAAAAGAATTTAACAAGAAAAAAACCAGCAAAAATGTCAAATTCAGCAGTAATTTTACAAAAAAAAAGGCAAAATATTAAGAGAAAAAAAAAAGGTTGTAATCTAACAAGAACAATAATTTTATGAGAATAATGAAAAATTACGAGGAAAAATACTTTTAAGTGGTAATATTGTGGGGGCCAAACAAAACCACAAAAAAAGGGGTCATTTCTGGAAAATTAGGATGCGCAAAAAGTTATGTTAAAATAAAGTAAAGTAATAAAGTAGTATAATGGGAATTAAAGTCCTGCTTACGAGAAGAAAAATTACAAGGAAAAGGAGAAAAAGTTGGGAAATAAAAAATTAAAAAAATGAAGAAACTGCAACAAAAACTGCAAAACATGCAAGCTGAACAGAAAAAAAGTCCCAATTTTACAAGAGTAAACTCATATTATGAGAAAAATAATCCCATTTTAGCAGTATCGAGTGTGAAGTATGAAAGAAAAATATTTTGTTTTCTTAAAGTCATCACATTATGACAAACAAAAAAAAATGTTGAAATCGGAAAGTCATAAAAAAAAGCAGAAATGTGGAAAAAAAAGAGCCAAGTTGCATTCTTTCATCTTTCACAATGTGGCCCTCACTGGTAGAAGACGTTTGGACACCCCTGGTCTATGTCCTACTTAGCTAGACCGCCTCAGGGTGTCAATGACACCACTCTTGAAGTATTTTTAAACAGCAAATGGCTCCTGTGAGAATACAAAGTGCCCGTGAGCGCTTGTTATGCAGGGAGGAGCAGATCTTTATTGTTTTTGGAGCATGATAATGCACAGGAGTGCTCTGGTGACTGAATCCGGGAAAGAAGGCAAAGGAAAGATGATTTTTATCAAGCTAGAGGTGGACAACTGAGGGCTGGTAGTGGATGTTCAGTGAATTAGACATTTTACTCTCTATGGAGTCCCAGTAATTTGCCAGATGTAGCAATTATCCATAGCTATGGAAACGATGCACTGTCCCTTTTCTGTATTTAGCTGCTCTTTGTGTGACGGAAAATCTGTCGGTGGGTGGCAGAGGGCTGGTGTTTGAAGAAAAAGCTCCTTTGATTGTTTGTTGATGTGAGGGAGCTGCAGGGATGGTGGCCGTGATGCTGGTGGAGACATCAACAAACAAAAAAAAGCGAGCACTCACTCTGCCTCTTTGCTTGGTGTGAGTTGAGTCAGCCTGGTCCACGGGTTGTAGGCGGAATCGATGCTGTACAGACGCATGTGCATGGCCAACACATGGAACAGCTGGTCTGCAGGAGAGGAAGGAAAACCACTTTCAATGTCCTCGTTATTTTTACTAAGTCATCTGCTGAGCAAGCTGCCCAACTACAACAGACGGATTTATAGCAATACCCAAAGCTACTATCCATGCACATGTTTACTGTCAGACTAATGGAAAACTAAGGGAAACAAACACTGTCAATTTCAATACGACGGCAGATGGTTGGCTATCATTTGCATATTTTCCATACCGCTTCCATATCGCTACTTTTAAAAAGGGTGCCCAACCCAGTGCTCAGGAAATTATAGTATAAAAACTAGGGCTGCCCCGATCCACATTTTTTGGCTTCAGATACGATTTTTTTTTTATAGTATTGCCGATCCGATACCAATCTTTTTTGTTTGTTTGTTTTTTAATAATAAGCTTTTGTTATAAAAATGAATTTGTGGGATTACACAGCATGACCAACAATATCGTTTGGCTTTTTTTTTTTTTTTTTTAAAGGCTCTATGAAATCCGTTTAATTTTTTCCCCAAATTCTATTTTCTCCATTTTGTTATTTTTTAGAATTACGTTTTTTTACCTTTTCCACTTATTTTACCAGCATAGAGTGTGTGCTATTTGGGTTAGTGACACAGATGTCAGGATGTATTTCCAATCACGTTATTAATGTAAGATATTTTAATGACACCCTTATTTTGTTTACACAATTTGACAAATGTGACAAAGAGCGATATTTTGAAGGCCGGAAGGTGTTGTGTGTGTGTGTGTTGAGAATGGCAATTGACGGATGATACGCGCCGGGTGCAAGAATAAACGTGCCTCTCGTCGTTTTTCTCTCAGAACCTGCACGTCGTCAGTGGGCATTGTAAAATGGTCCTTACATTAAAACACCACACAGTGAAACTATACTCATCCAGCCTCACTCGCGTGCGCGCGCGCACACACACACACACACACACACACACACACACACACACACACACACACACACAGTAGCTAAACTAAGCGAAGCCAGCTAGCTTCCATAGATATACAGTAGCTCCGTATCAGACAAGTTTCCAAGTTTTTTTGCCGCAGTTTCGACACGTTTATTAGTGTTTGTGCAGTCCCTATTATGAACCGGCGGTTAGAGCGGCCCTTCCCGTGCAAGCTCCTTTCACCATGACACAGCAGTCTGGGCACAGTGAGAGGGAACTACCGCTGTAGCTACGGAGCCGAACATCCAACGTCCAACATGAAGCTAACTTTGTCACGGTACACCGCAGACATGTCTACATGTTGGTGTTATGTTTTCTTCTTTTTGCGGGTGGCGCGAGTCGAATGGCAACCAGCTTTGAGGCGCATTACTGCACCTACCATGTTGGAGTGTGGCTCAGAGTTACGAACGTGATACAGCAACCGCATCAGCCCGATCTCATGGCAGAATCCAATATTATCCGATGTTCACAAATACAGCGGATCGGCAGCCGATCCCGATCCTGAAGAGCGGATCAGGGCATCCCTAATAAAAACCATGGAAGCCTGTTTCCACCACTGAAAGAAAAAAATATCCCAATGGCAAAGTCATAATTATGTGAAACAAAGCCCAAATTATGAGATAAAAAGTCATCATATAAGATAAAAAGGAAAATGATGAGATAAAAAGATATAATTATGAGATAGTCCAAATTATTTGATATGAAGACAATTATGAGATAAAAAGTCAAAATTATGAGGTAAAATGTCATAATTCTGAAATAGGAAAGTCATGATTATGAGATAAAGTTTAAATTATTAAATAAAAAGTCATCATTATGAGATGAATAGTCAAATTTATGAGATAAAAAGTCATAATTGTGAGATAAGAAAGTCACAGTTACGAGATAAAAAGTCCAAATGTGATAATAAAAAAAAGAAAGGAATAAAAAGTCGAAATTAGGAGATAAAAAGCCATAATTATGACATAAGTCAAAATTATGAGATAAAAAGCCACAATTGTGAGATAAGAAATTAATCATTTATGGGATAAAAAGTCTAAATCATGACAAAAAGTCAACCAGGAAAAAAAAGTCATGTCATAATTAGGACTTTTTATCTCAAAATGATGACTTCTTTATCATTACAGCGGTGATTTATCAATGAATATACTACACAGTATACAGAGATAGGTGAAGCCGCGAAATTCAAGTAGTGGTGTGGCGAGGGACGACTGGATTACTCCTCCAACGTGT